>NC_134537.1:63700525-64002818 GCF_050624435.1 Tenrec ecaudatus | reverse complement strand
TCCCTGAAACTAGACAGAGAGCTAAACTTATCCACAACCAAAACGGATGTAACACACAAGGAGCAAGCCTGACCCCAACTCTTTACCTAGCACACTTTCTAACCCTCACACAAATATTAACCTCAACCCATACCTTAACAGTCAAGTGTACCATAAGCCTAAATGAGACAATAGGTTCATTCATCCTTAAGCACTAAACCCTACTCTTACCTTCAACCTCACACTCACCCTACATTTGATCCACAACCTTACCATAACCCGAATCCTCAAGCAGCCTTAACTCTAACCTGAACTCTAACACTGTCTCTAAACATGCCCACATGCCTGTACCTATGCCCCTTTAAAGTGAACCCTAAACCAAAATCTTCTGTCCCACTATTTTGCAGCATTTTACAGAAGTACACTGGGAAAGATTTTTCTGCAAGGAAGAAACTGCAGGCGGGGTGGCTGAAATGAGAATATTATGCTGCACGAGCTCTTTGCCCTCAGATGTAGAAGTGTCATCAGTGGGCTTTATAGACAAACGGGACTTTAATAAGTGATCACCAACCACTGTGAATTCCCTTTGTTCTAGACTCCTGAAATAAAGAGTTGTCCTGAGTCACATAAACCTGCACCAAGTGGTCTTAATGTGGCGCTGGGACATGCCGGTATAAGAGAATTCCGAAGAAGGCTGAACGTCCACAATTGAATGGTCATTGCCAGAAATGAAGTGGCAGCCGGATCAGACTGGGAAACTTAAGCTTCCATTAGACAATGAAGATGTGAGAATCTAGTACGTCCAAAATTCATGGTTTCCTTAGATCCATGAAATTCCTTGTTGAATTTTAGTCAGAAAATGAAAACTCCGGAGCCTCTGTTCAGCAGGCCCGGGTGTAGCTCCCAGAGGCACACTGGTGCTCCTCTAGAATTTGGATAAAAATCGTTTTCACGGGAATAAGGAACCTTGATCAAGCCAGGTGGGTCTTGACAAAGGAAGTTGCTGATTGTGCTGGCTATATGACAAGCACCCAGCTGTGCCAGCCCATCACTTATTCAGCACAGGAATCTGCATAGATTGATCCAAGACAAAGGAAAACTCAGGGAGGCAGCACCCGTGTTGGAAAGCATTTGTACTTCTAAGAGGAGGCCAATGATGTAAAACTACATAACCCTGGCAAATAGTTTTCATCATTGGCAGAATTTCACGGAGCAATATTGCTGGGAGAGAAAAGGCACCACCTAAGGGAAGCATGCTCAACAAAACTACCTAGGGCAGGAGACTGGTTGCCCTCAGGCACTAGGCGTGTCAGGCCTCAGCATTGTAAGGCGAGTTCACTGAAGTCCCTGCGTGAAGTTTTCTCAGCTGTGCTACATCTATGTCCCTAAAATTTACTCTGCCGTTTCTGATGATCCTGAGTTATGAACGGCCACCTTTCACCGTTCTCCTTACACTCGTGCGTCTCCATCGACCTTCAAAGAAAGGTTGGACACGCAACTGCTGGCAGGTAAATTCAGCAAACTTTGTCTTAACACAAAGAGTCTGCTCTGTGGTGACCCGTCTTCCACGGTAAAACATTTCCTAGCGAATAAGGAATCTTCCCATCGCAATGACAATATGAGAGAATTGCCACCGATGGATTTGCCGTTGTGCCTACAAATATCATCTTGAGGCCATACAGTAGTGAAGCACGGGAACCCAGGCGCTTCACCCTTTACTCTAGACCAGTGAAACACAGAGAAGCACTGTTGACCTGTGATACATGACATTGCTGGAAGCTTCAGTGCACAGAGGCTTGGGAACCTGGAAGGAGCTTCTTCCGTGTGAATAAAACGCAGGCTGACCTTCATAGCAGGTTCCAGATTCTCAGGAATTCCATGGGCTGTATTGCTCAGAGGTAGAACCCACTGCTTGGGGCACACTTGAACTGAAAAATCTTGCTGGACTCACGGCTTTCCCAAAGACCCAAGATTCTCAAAGAGCGAGCGTAAGTTTGACGGAAAAACAAACTGCCGGTGGCGCCATATTGCCTTGAAACCGGCAAGAAGCAAGATTTTCCTTAAACCATGAATCTCAGAAACATTGTGATCGTGAAGGAAAACCAGGGAGAGCAGATGTACTTCCAATAATCCAACACTTAAATGAAACCTCAAACCTTAATCCTATCCTAAAACCAACCTTAATCCTAACCCTAACCTAGGTCAAAACCTAGCCCTAAGTCTAAACCTTAAAAGAGGTGTAACCCTAAGCCTAGGTCTAATTCTGTATACTCCTAAGCTTAAACTGAACCCTAACCTAAGGCTCACCCTAAACCAAGCTCTAACCCTAACCATATGTCTACCTTAAGGCTAAGCCTAATCCTAACCCCAAATCTGATGTGAACATGCAGCTCCCCCTACAACTAACCTTAATCCTAACAGTCACCCTTTGCCTGAACCTAACAACTCTATCCATCACCTTCAATCCAAGCCTCCATATCACCGTTAATGTAATCCAATCCCTGAAACTAGACAGAGAGCTAAACTTATCCACAACCAAAACGGATGTAACACACAAGGAGCAAGCCTGACCCCAACTCTTTACCTAGCACACTTTCTAACCCTCACACAAATATTAACCTCAACCCATACCTTAACAGTCAAGTGTACCATAAGCCTAAATGAGACAATAGGTTCATTCATCCTTAAGCACTAAACCCTACTCTTACCTTCAACCTCACACTCACCCTACATTTGATCCACAACCTTACCATAACCCGAATCCTCAAGCAGCCTTAACTCTAACCTGAACTCTAACACTGTCTCTAAACATGCCCACATGCCTGTACCTATTCCCCTTTAAAGTGAACCCTAAACCAAAATCTTCTGTCCCACTATTTTGCAGCATTTTACAGAAGTACACTGGGAAAGATTTTTCTGCAAGGAAGAAACTGCAGGCGGGGTGGCTGAAATGAGAATATTATGCTGCACGAGCTCTTTGCCCTCAGATGTAGAAGTGTCATCAGTGGGCTTTATAGACAAACGGGACTTTAATAAGTGATCACCAACCACTGTGAATTCCCTTTGTTCTAGACTCCTGAAATAAAGAGTTGTCCTGAGTCACATAAACCTGCACCAAGTGGTCTTAATGTGGCGCTGGGACATGCCGGTATAAGAGAATTCCGAAGAAGGCTGAACGTCCACAATTGAATGGTCATTGCCAGAAATGAAGTGGCAGCCGGATCAGACTGGGAAACTTAAGCTTCCATTAGACAATGAAGATGTGAGAATCTAGTACGTCCAAAATTCATGGTTTCCTTAGATCCATGAAATTCCTTGTTGAATTTTAGTCAGAAAATGAAAACTCCGGAGCCTCTGTTCAGCAGGCCCGGGTGTAGCTCCCAGAGGCACACTGGTGCTCCTCTAGAATTTGGATAAAAATCGTTTTCACGGGAATAAGGAACCTTGATCAAGCCAGGTGGGTCTTGACAAAGGAAGTTGCTGATTGTGCTGGCTATATGACAAGCACCCAGCTGTGCCAGCCCATCACTTATTCAGCACAGGAATCTGCATAGACTGATCCAAGACAAAGGAAAACTCAGGGAGGCAGCACCCGTGTTGGAAAGCATTTGTACTTCTAAGAGGAGGCCAATGATGTAAAACTACATAACCCTGGCAAATAGTTTTCATCATTGGCAGAATTTCACGGAGCAATATTGCTGGGAGAGAAAAGGCACCACCTAAGGGAAGCATGCTCAACAAAACTACCTAGGGCAGGAGACTGGTTGCCCTCAGGCACTAGGCGTGTCAGGCCTCAGCATTGTAAGGCGAGTTCACTGAAGTCCCTGCGTGAAGTTTTCTCAGCTGTGCTACATCTATGTCCCTAAAATTTACTCTGCCGTTTCTGATGATCCTGAGTTATGAACGGCCACCTTTCACCGTTCTCCTTACACTCGTGCGTCTCCATCGACCTTCAAAGAAAGGTTGGACACGCAACTGCTGGCAGGTAAATTCAGCAAACTTTGTCTTAACACAAAGAGTCTGCTCTGTGGTGACCCGTCTTCCACGGTAAAACATTTCCTAGTGAATAAGAAATCTTCCCATCGCAATGACAATATGAGAGAATTGCCACCGATGGATTTGCCGTTGTGCCTACAAATATCATCTTGAGGCCATACAGTAGTGAAGCACGGGAACCCAGGCGCTTCACCCTTTACTCTAGACCAGTGAAACACAGAGAAGCACTGTTGACCTGTGATACATGACATTGCTGGAAGCTTCAGTGCACAGAGGCTTGGGAACCTGGAAGGAGCTTCTTCCGTGTGAATAAAACGCAGGCTGACCTTCATAGCAGGTTCCAGATTCTCAGGAATTCCATGGGCTGTATTGCTCAGAGGTAGAACCCACTGCTTGGGGCACACTTGAACTGAAAAATCTTGCTGGACTCACGGCTTTCCCAAAGACCCAAGATTCTCAAAGAGCGAGCGTAAGTTTGACGGAAAAACAAACTGCCGGTGGCGCCATATTGCCTTGAAACCGGCAAGAAGCAAGATTTTCCTTAAACCATGAATCTCAGAAACATTGTGATCGTGAAGGAAAACCAGGGAGAGCAGATGTACTTCCAATAATCCAACACTTAAATGAAACCTCAAACCTTAATCCTATCCTAAAACCAACCTTAATCCTAACCCTAACCTAGGTCAAAACCTAGCCCTAAGTCTAAACCTTAAAAGAGGTGTAACCCTAAGCCTAGGTCTAATTCTGTATACTCCTAAGCTTAAACTGAACCCTAACCTAAGGCTCACCCTAAACCAAGCTCTAACCCTAACCATATGTCTACCTTAAGGCTAAGCCTAATCCTAACCCCAAATCTGATGTGAACATGCAGCTCCCCCTACAACTAACCTTAATCCTAACAGTCACCCTTTGCCTGAACCTAACAACTCTATCCATCACCTTCAATCCAAGCCTCCATATCACCGTTAATGTAATCCAATCCCTGAAACTAGACAGAGAGCTAAACTTATCCACAACCAAAAAGGATGTAACACACAAGGAGCAAGCCTGACCCCAACTCTTTACCTAGCACACTTTCTAACCCTCACACAAATATTAACCTCAACCCATACCTTAACAGTCAAGTGTACCATAAGCCTAAATGAGACAATAGGTTCATTCATCCTTAAGCACTAAACCCTACTCTTACCTTCAACCTCACACTCACCCTACATTTGATCCACAACCTTACCATAACCCGAATCCTCAAGCAGCCTTAACTCTAACCTGAACTCTAACACTGTCTCTAAACATGCCCACATGCCTGTACCTATGCCCCTTTAAAGTGAACCCTAAAGCAAAATCTTCTGTCCCACTATTTTGCAGCATTTTACAGAAGTACACTGGGAAAGATTTTTCTGCAAGGAAGAAACTGCAGGCGGGGTGGCTGAAATGAGAATATTATGCTGCACGAGCTCTTTGCCCTCAGATGTAGAAGTGTCATCAGTGGGCTTTATAGACAAACGGGACTTTAATAAGTGATCACCAACCACTGTGAATTCCCTTTGTTCTAGACTCCTGAAATAAAGAGTTGTCCTGAGTCACATAAACCTGCACCAAGTGGTCTTAATGTGGCGCTGGGACATGCCGGTATAAGAGAATTCCGAAGAAGGCTGAACGTCCACAATTGAATGGTCATTGCCAGAAATGAAGTGGCAGCCGGATCAGACTGGGAAACTTAAGCTTCCATTAGACAATGAAGATGTGAGAATCTAGTACGTCCAAAATTCATGGTTTCCTTAGATCCATGAAATTCCTTGTTGAATTTTAGTCAGAAAATGAAAACTCCGGAGCCTCTGTTCAGCAGGCCCGGGTGTAGCTCCCAGAGGCACACTGGTGCTCCTCTAGAATTTGGATAAAAATCGTTTTCACGGGAATAAGGAACCTTGATCAAGCCAGGTGGGTCTTGACAAAGGAAGTTGCTGATTGTGCTGGCTATATGACAAGCACCCAGCTGTGCCAGCCCATCACTTATTCAGCACAGGAATCTGCATAGATTGATCCAAGACAAAGGAAAACTCAGGGAGGCAGCACCCGTGTTGGAAAGCATTTGTACTTCTAAGAGGAGGCCAATGATGTAAAACTACATAACCCTGGCAAATAGTTTTCATCATTGGCAGAATTTCACGGAGCAATATTGCTGGGAGAGAAAAGGCACCACCTAAGGGAAGCATGCTCAACAAAACTACCTAGGGCAGGAGACTGGTTGCCCTCAGGCACTAGGCGTGTCAGGCCTCAGCATTGTAAGGCGAGTTCACTGAAGTCCCTGCGTGAAGTTTTCTCAGCTGTGCTACATCTATGTCCCTAAAATTTACTCTGCCGTTTCTGATGATCCTGAGTTATGAACGGCCACCTTTCACCGTTCTCCTTACACTCGTGCGTCTCCATCGACCTTAAAAGAAAGGTTGGACACGCAACTGCTGGCAGGTAAATTCAGCAAACTTTGTCTTAACACAAAGAGTCTGCTCTGTGGTGACCCGTCTTCCACGGTAAAACATTTCCTAGCGAATAAGAAATCTTCCCATCGCAATGACAATATGAGAGAATTGCCACCGATGGATTTGCCGTTGTGCCTACAAATATCATCTTGAGGCCATACAGTAGTGAAGCACGGGAACCCAGGCGCTTCACCCTTTACTCTAGACCAGTGAAACACAGAGAAGCACTGTTGACCTGTGATACATGACATTGCTGGAAGCTTCAGTGCACAGAGGCTTGGGAACCTGGAAGGAGCTTCTTCCGTGTGAATAAAACGCAGGCTGACCTTCATAGCAGGTTCCAGATTCTCAGGAATTCCATGGGCTGTATTGCTCAGAGGTAGAACCCACTGCTTGGGGCACACTTGAACTGAAAAATCTTGCTGGACTCACGGCTTTCCCAAAGACCCAAGATTCTCAAAGAGCGAGCGTAAGTTTGACGGAAAAACAAACTGCCGGTGGCGCCATATTGCCTTGAAACCGGCAAGAAGCAAGATTTTCCTTAAACCATGAATCTCAGAAACATTGTGATCGTGAAGGAAAACCAGGGAGAGCAGATGTACTTCCAATAATCCAACACTTAAATGAAACCTCAAACCTTAATCCTATCCTAAAACCAACCTTAATCCTAACCCTAACCTAGGTCAAAACCTAGCCCTAAGTCTAAACCTTAAAAGAGGTGTAACCCTAAGCCTAGGTCTAATTCTGTATACTCCTAAGCTTAAACTGAACCCTAACCTAAGGCTCACCCTAAACCAAGCTCTAACCCTAACCATATGTCTACCTTAAGGCTAAGCCTAATCCTAACCCCAAATCTGATGTGAACATGCAGCTCCCCCTACAACTAACCTTAATCCTAACAGTCACCCTTTGCCTGAACCTAACAACTCTATCCATCACCTTCAATCCAAGCCTCCATATCACCGTTAATGTAATCCAATCCCTGAAACTAGACAGAGAGCTAAACTTATCCACAACCAAAACGGATGTAACACACAAGGAGCAAGCCTGACCCCAACTCTTTACCTAGCACACTTTCTAACCCTCACACAAATATTAACCTCAACCCATACCTTAACAGTCAAGTGTACCATAAGCCTAAATGAGACAATAGGTTCATTCATCCTTAAGCACTAAACCCTACTCTTACCTTCAACCTCACACTCACCCTACATTTGATCCACAACCTTACCATAACCCGAATCCTCAAGCAGCCTTAACTCTAACCTGAACTCTAACACTGTCTCTAAACATGCCCACATGCCTGTACCTATGCCCCTTTAAAGTGAACCCTAAACCAAAATCTTCTGTCCCACTATTTTGCAGCATTTTACAGAAGTACACTGGGAAAGATTTTTCTGCAAGGAAGAAACTGCAGGCGGGGTGGCTGAAATGAGAATATTATGCTGCACGAGCTCTTTGCCCTCAGATGTAGAAGTGTCATCAGTGGGCTTTATAGACAAACGGGACTTTAATAAGTGATCACCAACCACTGTGAATTCCCTTTGTTCTAGACTCCTGAAATAAAGAGTTGTCCTGAGTCACATAAACCTGCACCAAGTGGTCTTAATGTGGCGCTGGGACATGCCGGTATAAGAGAATTCCGAAGAAGGCTGAACGTCCACAATTGAATGGTCATTGCCAGAAATGAAGTGGCAGCCGGATCAGACTGGGAAACTTAAGCTTCCATTAGACAATGAAGATGTGAGAATCTAGTACGTCCAAAATTCATGGTTTCCTTAGATCCATGAAATTCCTTGTTGAATTTTAGTCAGAAAATGAAAACTCCGGAGCCTCTGTTCAGCAGGCCCGGGTGTAGCTCCCAGAGGCACACTGGTGCTCCTCTAGAATTTGGATAAAAATCGTTTTCACGGGAATAAGGAACCTTGATCAAGCCAGGTGGGTCTTGACAAAGGAAGTTGCTGATTGTGCTGGCTATATGACAAGCACCCAGCTGTGCCAGCCCATCACTTATTCAGCACAGGAATCTGCATAGATTGATCCAAGACAAAGGAAAACTCAGGGAGGCAGCACCCGTGTTGGAAAGCATTTGTACTTCTAAGAGGAGGCCAATGATGTAAAACTACATAACCCTGGCAAATAGTTTTCATCATTGGCAGAATTTCACGGAGCAATATTGCTGGGAGAGAAAAGGCACCACCTAAGGGAAGCATGCTCAACAAAACTACCTAGGGCAGGAGACTGGTTGCCCTCAGGCACTAGGCGTGTCAGGCCTCAGCATTGTAAGGCGAGTTCACTGAAGTCCCTGCGTGAAGTTTTCTCAGCTGTGCTACATCTATGTCCCTAAAATTTACTCTGCCGTTTCTGATGATCCTGAGTTATGAACGGCCACCTTTCACCGTTCTCCTTACACTCGTGCGTCTCCATCGACCTTAAAAGAAAGGTTGGACACGCAACTGCTGGCAGGTAAATTCAGCAAACTTTGTCTTAACACAAAGAGTCTGCTCTGTGGTGACCCGTCTTCCACGGTAAAACATTTCCTAGCGAATAAGGAATCTTCCCATCGCAATGACAATATGAGAGAATTGCCACCGATGGATTTGCCGTTGTGCCTACAAATATCATCTTGAGGCCATACAGTAGTGAAGCACGGGAACCCAGGCGCTTCACCCTTTACTCTAGACCAGTGAAACACAGAGAAGCACTGTTGACCTGTGATACATGACATTGCTGGAAGCTTCAGTGCACAGAGGCTTGGGAACCTGGAAGGAGCTTCTTCCGTGTGAATAAAACGCAGGCTGACCTTCATAGCAGGTTCCAGATTCTCAGGAATTCCATGGGCTGTATTGCTCAGAGGTAGAACCCACTGCTTGGGGCACACTTGAACTGAAAAATCTTGCTGGACTCACGGCTTTCCCAAAGACCCAAGATTCTCAAAGAGCGAGCGTAAGTTTGACGGAAAAACAAACTGCCGGTGGCGCCATATTGCCTTGAAACCGGCAAGAAGCAAGATTTTCCTTAAACCATGAATCTCAGAAACATTGTGATCGTGAAGGAAAACCAGGGAGAGCAGATGTACTTCCAATAATCCAACACTTAAATGAAACCTCAAACCTTAATCCTATCCTAAAACCAACCTTAATCCTAACCCTAACCTAGGTCAAAGCCTAGCCCTAAGTCTAAACCTTAAAAGAGGTGTAACCCTAAGCCTAGGTCTAATTCTGTATACTCCTAAGCTTAAACTGAACCCTAACCTAAGGCTCACCCTAAACCAAGCTCTAACCCTAACCATATGTCTACCTTAAGGCTAAGCCTAATCCTAACCCCAAATCTGATGTGAACATGCAGCTCCCCCTACAACTAACCTTAATCCTAACAGTCACCCTTTGCCTGAACCTAACAACTCTATCCATCACCTTCAATCCAAGCCTCCATATCACCGTTAATGTAATCCAATCCCTGAAACTAGACAGAGAGCTAAACTTATCCACAACCAAAACGGATGTAACACACAAGGAGCAAGCCTGACCCCAACTCTTTACCTAGCACACTTTCTAACCCTCACACAAATATTAACCTCAACCCATACCTTAACAGTCAAGTGTACCATAAGCCTAAATGAGACAATAGGTTCATTCATCCTTAAGCACTAAACCCTACTCTTACCTTCAACCTCACACTCACCCTACATTTGATCCACAACCTTACCATAACCCGAATCCTCAAGCAGCCTTAACTCTAACCTGAACTCTAACACTGTCTCTAAACATGCCCACATGCCTGTACCTATGCCCCTTTAAAGTGAACCCTAAACCAAAATCTTCTGTCCCACTATTTTGCAGCATTTTACAGAAGTACACTGGGAAAGATTTTTCTGCAAGGAAGAAACTGCAGGCGGGGTGGCTGAAATGAGAATATTATGCTGCACGAGCTCTTTGCCCTCAGATGTAGAAGTGTCATCAGTGGGCTTTATAGACAAACGGGACTTTAATAAGTGATCACCAACCACTGTGAATTCCCTTTGTTCTAGACTCCTGAAATAAAGAGTTGTCCTGAGTCACATAAACCTGCACCAAGTGGTCTTAATGTGGCGCTGGGACATGCCGGTATAAGAGAATTCCGAAGAAGGCTGAACGTCCACAATTGAATGGTCATTGCCAGAAATGAAGTGGCAGCCGGATCAGACTGGGAAACTTAAGCTTCCATTAGACAATGAAGATGTGAGAATCTAGTACGTCCAAAATTCATGGTTTCCTTAGATCCATGAAATTCCTTGTTGAATTTTAGTCAGAAAATGAAAACTCCGGAGCCTCTGTTCAGCAGGCCCGGGTGTAGCTCCCAGAGGCACACTGGTGCTCCTCTAGAATTTGGATAAAAATCGTTTTCACGGGAATAAGGAACCTTGATCAAGCCAGGTGGGTCTTGACAAAGGAAGTTGCTGATTGTGCTGGCTATATGACAAGCACCCAGCTGTGCCAGCCCATCACTTATTCAGCACAGGAATCTGCATAGATTGATCCAAGACAAAGGAAAACTCAGGGAGGCAGCACCCGTGTTGGAAAGCATTTGTACTTCTAAGAGGAGGCCAATGATGTAAAACTACATAACCCTGGCAAATAGTTTTCATCATTGGCAGAATTTCACGGAGCAATATTGCTGGGAGAGAAAAGGCACCACCTAAGGGAAGCATGCTCAACAAAACTACCTAGGGCAGGAGACTGGTTGCCCTCAGGCACTAGGCGTGTCAGGCCTCAGCATTGTAAGGCGAGTTCACTGAAGTCCCTGCGTGAAGTTTTCTCAGCTGTGCTACATCTATGTCCCTAAAATTTACTCTGCCGTTTCTGATGATCCTGAGTTATGAACGGCCACCTTTCACCGTTCTCCTTACACTCGTGCGTCTCCATCGACCTTAAAAGAAAGGTTGGACACGCAACTGCTGGCAGGTAAATTCAGCAAACTTTGTCTTAACACAAAGAGTCTGCTCTGTGGTGACCCGTCTTCCACGGTAAAACATTTCCTAGCGAATAAGGAATCTTCCCATCGCAATGACAATATGAGAGAATTGCCACCGATGGATTTGCCGTTGTGCCTACAAATATCATCTTGAGGCCATACAGTAGTGAAGCACGGGAACCCAGGCGCTTCACCCTTTACTCTAGACCAGTGAAACACAGAGAAGCACTGTTGACCTGTGATACATGACATTGCTGGAAGCTTCAGTGCACAGAGGCTTGGGAACCTGGAAGGAGCTTCTTCCGTGTGAATAAAACGCAGGCTGACCTTCATAGCAGGTTCCAGATTCTCAGGAATTCCATGGGCTGTATTGCTCAGAGGTAGAACCCACTGCTTGGGGCACACTTGAACTGAAAAATCTTGCTGGACTCACGGCTTTCCCAAAGACCCAAGATTCTCAAAGAGCGAGCGTAAGTTTGACGGAAAAACAAACTGCCGGTGGCGCCATATTGCCTTGAAACCGGCAAGAAGCAAGATTTTCCTTAAACCATGAATCTCAGAAACATTGTGATCGTGAAGGAAAACCAGGGAGAGCAGATGTACTTCCAATAATCCAACACTTAAATGAAACCTCAAACCTTAATCCTATCCTAAAACCAACCTTAATCCTAACCCTAACCTAGGTCAAAGCCTAGCCCTAAGTCTAAACCTTAAAAGAGGTGTAACCCTAAGCCTAGGTCTAATTCTGTATACTCCTAAGCTTAAACTGAACCCTAACCTAAGGCTCACCCTAAACCAAGCTCTAACCCTAACCATATGTCTACCTTAAGGCTAAGCCTAATCCTAACCCCAAATCTGATGTGAACATGCAGCTCCCCCTACAACTAACCTTAATCCTAACAGTCACCCTTTGCCTGAACCTAACAACTCTATCCATCACCTTCAATCCAAGCCTCCATATCACCGTTAATGTAATCCAATCCCTGAAACTAGACAGAGAGCTAAACTTATCCACAACCAAAACGGATGTAACACACAAGGAGCAAGCCTGACCCCAACTCTTTACCTAGCACACTTTCTAACCCTCACACAAATATTAACCTCAACCCATACCTTAACAGTCAAGTGTACCATAAGCCTAAATGAGACAATAGGTTCATTCATCCTTAAGCACTAAACCCTACTCTTACCTTCAACCTCACACTCACCCTACATTTGATCCACAACCTTACCATAACCCGAATCCTCAAGCAGCCTTAACTCTAACCTGAACTCTAACACTGTCTCTAAACATGCCCACATGCCTGTACCTATGCCCCTTTAAAGTGAACCCTAAACCAAAATCTTCTGTCCCACTATTTTGCAGCATTTTACAGAAGTACACTGGGAAAGATTTTTCTGCAAGGAAGAAACTGCAGGCGGGGTGGCTGAAATGAGAATATTATGCTGCACGAGCTCTTTGCCCTCAGATGTAGAAGTGTCATCAGTGGGCTTTATAGACAAACGGGACTTTAATAAGTGATCACCAACCACTGTGAATTCCCTTTGTTCTAGACTCCTGAAATAAAGAGTTGTCCTGAGTCACATAAACCTGCACCAAGTGGTCTTAATGTGGCGCTGGGACATGCCGGTATAAGAGAATTCCGAAGAAGGCTGAACGTCCACAATTGAATGGTCATTGCCAGAAATGAAGTGGCAGCCGGATCAGACTGGGAAACTTAAGCTTCCATTAGACAATGAAGATGTGAGAATCTAGTACGTCCAAAATTCATGGTTTCCTTAGATCCATGAAATTCCTTGTTGAATTTTAGTCAGAAAATGAAAACTCCGGAGCCTCTGTTCAGCAGGCCCGGGTGTAGCTCCCAGAGGCACACTGGTGCTCCTCTAGAATTTGGATAAAAATCGTTTTCACGGGAATAAGGAACCTTGATCAAGCCAGGTGGGTCTTGACAAAGGAAGTTGCTGATTGTGCTGGCTATATGACAAGCACCCAGCTGTGCCAGCCCATCACTTATTCAGCACAGGAATCTGCATAGATTGATCCAAGACAAAGGAAAACTCAGGGAGGCAGCACCCGTGTTGGAAAGCATTTGTACTTCTAAGAGGAGGCCAATGATGTAAAACTACATAACCCTGGCAAATAGTTTTCATCATTGGCAGAATTTCACGGAGCAATATTGCTGGGAGAGAAAAGGCACCACCTAAGGGAAGCATGCTCAACAAAACTACCTAGGGCAGGAGACTGGTTGCCCTCAGGCACTAGGCGTGTCAGGCCTCAGCATTGTAAGGCGAGTTCACTGAAGTCCCTGCGTGAAGTTTTCTCAGCTGTGCTACATCTATGTCCCTAAAATTTACTCTGCCGTTTCTGATGATCCTGAGTTATGAACGGCCACCTTTCACCGTTCTCCTTACACTCGTGCGTCTCCATCGACCTTCAAAGAAAGGTTGGACACGCAACTGCTGGCAGGTAAATTCAGCAAACTTTGTCTTAACACAAAGAGTCTGCTCTGTGGTGACCCGTCTTCCACGGTAAAACATTTCCTAGCGAATAAGGAATCTTCCCATCGCAATGACAATATGAGAGAATTGCCACCGATGGATTTGCCGTTGTGCCTACAAATATCATCTTGAGGCCATACAGTAGTGAAGCACGGGAACCCAGGCGCTTCACCCTTTACTCTAGACCAGTGAAACACAGAGAAGCACTGTTGACCTGTGATACATGACATTGCTGGAAGCTTCAGTGCACAGAGGCTTGGGAACCTGGAAGGAGCTTCTTCCGTGTGAATAAAACGCAGGCTGACCTTCATAGCAGGTTCCAGATTCTCAGGAATTCCATGGGCTGTATTGCTCAGAGGTAGAACCCACTGCTTGGGGCACACTTGAACTGAAAAATCTTGCTGGACTCACGGCTTTCCCAAAGACCCAAGATTCTCAAAGAGCGAGCGTAAGTTTGACGGAAAAACAAACTGCCGGTGGCGCCATATTGCCTTGAAACCGGCAAGAAGCAAGATTTTCCTTAAACCATGAATCTCAGAAACATTGTGATCGTGAAGGAAAACCAGGGAGAGCAGATGTACTTCCAATAATCCAACACTTAAATGAAACCTCAAACCTTAATCCTATCCTAAAACCAACCTTAATCCTAACCCTAACCTAGGTCAAAACCTAGCCCTAAGTCTAAACCTTAAAAGAGGTGTAACCCTAAGCCTAGGTCTAATTCTGTATACTCCTAAGCTTAAACTGAACCCTAACCTAAGGCTCACCCTAAACCAAGCTCTAACCCTAACCATATGTCTACCTTAAGGCTAAGCCTAATCCTAACCCCAAATCTGATGTGAACATGCAGCTCCCCCTACAACTAACCTTAATCCTAACAGTCACCCTTTGCCTGAACCTAACAACTCTATCCATCACCTTCAATCCAAGCCTCCATATCACCGTTAATGTAATCCAATCCCTGAAACTAGACAGAGAGCTAAACTTATCCACAACCAAAACGGATGTAACACACAAGGAGCAAGCCTGACCCCAACTCTTTACCTAGCACACTTTCTAACCCTCACACAAATATTAACCTCAACCCATACCTTAACAGTCAAGTGTACCATAAGCCTAAATGAGACAATAGGTTCATTCATCCTTAAGCACTAAACCCTACTCTTACCTTCAACCTCACACTCACCCTACATTTGATCCACAACCTTACCATAACCCGAATCCTCAAGCAGCCTTAACTCTAACCTGAACTCTAACACTGTCTCTAAACATGCCCACATGCCTGTACCTATTCCCCTTTAAAGTGAACCCTAAACCAAAATCTTCTGTCCCACTATTTTGCAGCATTTTACAGAAGTACACTGGGAAAGATTTTTCTGCAAGGAAGAAACTGCAGGCGGGGTGGCTGAAATGAGAATATTATGCTGCACGAGCTCTTTGCCCTCAGATGTAGAAGTGTCATCAGTGGGCTTTATAGACAAACGGGACTTTAATAAGTGATCACCAACCACTGTGAATTCCCTTTGTTCTAGACTCCTGAAATAAAGAGTTGTCCTGAGTCACATAAACCTGCACCAAGTGGTCTTAATGTGGCGCTGGGACATGCCGGTATAAGAGAATTCCGAAGAAGGCTGAACGTCCACAATTGAATGGTCATTGCCAGAAATGAAGTGGCAGCCGGATCAGACTGGGAAACTTAAGCTTCCATTAGACAATGAAGATGTGAGAATCTAGTACGTCCAAAATTCATGGTTTCCTTAGATCCATGAAATTCCTTGTTGAATTTTAGTCAGAAAATGAAAACTCCGGAGCCTCTGTTCAGCAGGCCCGGGTGTAGCTCCCAGAGGCACACTGGTGCTCCTCTAGAATTTGGATAAAAATCGTTTTCACGGGAATAAGGAACCTTGATCAAGCCAGGTGGGTCTTGACAAAGGAAGTTGCTGATTGTGCTGGCTATATGACAAGCACCCAGCTGTGCCAGCCCATCACTTATTCAGCACAGGAATCTGCATAGACTGATCCAAGACAAAGGAAAACTCAGGGAGGCAGCACCCGTGTTGGAAAGCATTTGTACTTCTAAGAGGAGGCCAATGATGTAAAACTACATAACCCTGGCAAATAGTTTTCATCATTGGCAGAATTTCACGGAGCAATATTGCTGGGAGAGAAAAGGCACCACCTAAGGGAAGCATGCTCAACAAAACTACCTAGGGCAGGAGACTGGTTGCCCTCAGGCACTAGGCGTGTCAGGCCTCAGCATTGTAAGGCGAGTTCACTGAAGTCCCTGCGTGAAGTTTTCTCAGCTGTGCTACATCTATGTCCCTAAAATTTACTCTGCCGTTTCTGATGATCCTGAGTTATGAACGGCCACCTTTCACCGTTCTCCTTACACTCGTGCGTCTCCATCGACCTTCAAAGAAAGGTTGGACACGCAACTGCTGGCAGGTAAATTCAGCAAACTTTGTCTTAACACAAAGAGTCTGCTCTGTGGTGACCCGTCTTCCACGGTAAAACATTTCCTAGTGAATAAGAAATCTTCCCATCGCAATGACAATATGAGAGAATTGCCACCGATGGATTTGCCGTTGTGCCTACAAATATCATCTTGAGGCCATACAGTAGTGAAGCACGGGAACCCAGGCGCTTCACCCTTTACTCTAGACCAGTGAAACACAGAGAAGCACTGTTGACCTGTGATACATGACATTGCTGGAAGCTTCAGTGCACAGAGGCTTGGGAACCTGGAAGGAGCTTCTTCCGTGTGAATAAAACGCAGGCTGACCTTCATAGCAGGTTCCAGATTCTCAGGAATTCCATGGGCTGTATTGCTCAGAGGTAGAACCCACTGCTTGGGGCACACTTGAACTGAAAAATCTTGCTGGACTCACGGCTTTCCCAAAGACCCAAGATTCTCAAAGAGCGAGCGTAAGTTTGACGGAAAAACAAACTGCCGGTGGCGCCATATTGCCTTGAAACCGGCAAGAAGCAAGATTTTCCTTAAACCATGAATCTCAGAAACATTGTGATCGTGAAGGAAAACCAGGGAGAGCAGATGTACTTCCAATAATCCAACACTTAAATGAAACCTCAAACCTTAATCCTATCCTAAAACCAACCTTAATCCTAACCCTAACCTAGGTCAAAACCTAGCCCTAAGTCTAAACCTTAAAAGAGGTGTAACCCTAAGCCTAGGTCTAATTCTGTATACTCCTAAGCTTAAACTGAACCCTAACCTAAGGCTCACCCTAAACCAAGCTCTAACCCTAACCATATGTCTACCTTAAGGCTAAGCCTAATCCTAACCCCAAATCTGATGTGAACATGCAGCTCCCCCTACAACTAACCTTAATCCTAACAGTCACCCTTTGCCTGAACCTAACAACTCTATCCATCACCTTCAATCCAAGCCTCCATATCACCGTTAATGTAATCCAATCCCTGAAACTAGACAGAGAGCTAAACTTATCCACAACCAAAAAGGATGTAACACACAAGGAGCAAGCCTGACCCCAACTCTTTACCTAGCACACTTTCTAACCCTCACACAAATATTAACCTCAACCCATACCTTAACAGTCAAGTGTACCATAAGCCTAAATGAGACAATAGGTTCATTCATCCTTAAGCACTAAACCCTACTCTTACCTTCAACCTCACACTCACCCTACATTTGATCCACAACCTTACCATAACCCGAATCCTCAAGCAGCCTTAACTCTAACCTGAACTCTAACACTGTCTCTAAACATGCCCACATGCCTGTACCTATGCCCCTTTAAAGTGAACCCTAAAGCAAAATCTTCTGTCCCACTATTTTGCAGCATTTTACAGAAGTACACTGGGAAAGATTTTTCTGCAAGGAAGAAACTGCAGGCGGGGTGGCTGAAATGAGAATATTATGCTGCACGAGCTCTTTGCCCTCAGATGTAGAAGTGTCATCAGTGGGCTTTATAGACAAACGGGACTTTAATAAGTGATCACCAACCACTGTGAATTCCCTTTGTTCTAGACTCCTGAAATAAAGAGTTGTCCTGAGTCACATAAACCTGCACCAAGTGGTCTTAATGTGGCGCTGGGACATGCCGGTATAAGAGAATTCCGAAGAAGGCTGAACGTCCACAATTGAATGGTCATTGCCAGAAATGAAGTGGCAGCCGGATCAGACTGGGAAACTTAAGCTTCCATTAGACAATGAAGATGTGAGAATCTAGTACGTCCAAAATTCATGGTTTCCTTAGATCCATGAAATTCCTTGTTGAATTTTAGTCAGAAAATGAAAACTCCGGAGCCTCTGTTCAGCAGGCCCGGGTGTAGCTCCCAGAGGCACACTGGTGCTCCTCTAGAATTTGGATAAAAATCGTTTTCACGGGAATAAGGAACCTTGATCAAGCCAGGTGGGTCTTGACAAAGGAAGTTGCTGATTGTGCTGGCTATATGACAAGCACCCAGCTGTGCCAGCCCATCACTTATTCAGCACAGGAATCTGCATAGATTGATCCAAGACAAAGGAAAACTCAGGGAGGCAGCACCCGTGTTGGAAAGCATTTGTACTTCTAAGAGGAGGCCAATGATGTAAAACTACATAACCCTGGCAAATAGTTTTCATCATTGGCAGAATTTCACGGAGCAATATTGCTGGGAGAGAAAAGGCACCACCTAAGGGAAGCATGCTCAACAAAACTACCTAGGGCAGGAGACTGGTTGCCCTCAGGCACTAGGCGTGTCAGGCCTCAGCATTGTAAGGCGAGTTCACTGAAGTCCCTGCGTGAAGTTTTCTCAGCTGTGCTACATCTATGTCCCTAAAATTTACTCTGCCGTTTCTGATGATCCTGAGTTATGAACGGCCACCTTTCACCGTTCTCCTTACACTCGTGCGTCTCCATCGACCTTAAAAGAAAGGTTGGACACGCAACTGCTGGCAGGTAAATTCAGCAAACTTTGTCTTAACACAAAGAGTCTGCTCTGTGGTGACCCGTCTTCCACGGTAAAACATTTCCTAGCGAATAAGAAATCTTCCCATCGCAATGACAATATGAGAGAATTGCCACCGATGGATTTGCCGTTGTGCCTACAAATATCATCTTGAGGCCATACAGTAGTGAAGCACGGGAACCCAGGCGCTTCACCCTTTACTCTAGACCAGTGAAACACAGAGAAGCACTGTTGACCTGTGATACATGACATTGCTGGAAGCTTCAGTGCACAGAGGCTTGGGAACCTGGAAGGAGCTTCTTCCGTGTGAATAAAACGCAGGCTGACCTTCATAGCAGGTTCCAGATTCTCAGGAATTCCATGGGCTGTATTGCTCAGAGGTAGAACCCACTGCTTGGGGCACACTTGAACTGAAAAATCTTGCTGGACTCACGGCTTTCCCAAAGACCCAAGATTCTCAAAGAGCGAGCGTAAGTTTGACGGAAAAACAAACTGCCGGTGGCGCCATATTGCCTTGAAACCGGCAAGAAGCAAGATTTTCCTTAAACCATGAATCTCAGAAACATTGTGATCGTGAAGGAAAACCAGGGAGAGCAGATGTACTTCCAATAATCCAACACTTAAATGAAACCTCAAACCTTAATCCTATCCTAAAACCAACCTTAATCCTAACCCTAACCTAGGTCAAAACCTAGCCCTAAGTCTAAACCTTAAAAGAGGTGTAACCCTAAGCCTAGGTCTAATTCTGTATACTCCTAAGCTTAAACTGAACCCTAACCTAAGGCTCACCCTAAACCAAGCTCTAACCCTAACCATATGTCTACCTTAAGGCTAAGCCTAATCCTAACCCCAAATCTGATGTGAACATGCAGCTCCCCCTACAACTAACCTTAATCCTAACAGTCACCCTTTGCCTGAACCTAACAACTCTATCCATCACCTTCAATCCAAGCCTCCATATCACCGTTAATGTAATCCAATCCCTGAAACTAGACAGAGAGCTAAACTTATCCACAACCAAAACGGATGTAACACACAAGGAGCAAGCCTGACCCCAACTCTTTACCTAGCACACTTTCTAACCCTCACACAAATATTAACCTCAACCCATACCTTAACAGTCAAGTGTACCATAAGCCTAAATGAGACAATAGGTTCATTCATCCTTAAGCACTAAACCCTACTCTTACCTTCAACCTCACACTCACCCTACATTTGATCCACAACCTTACCATAACCCGAATCCTCAAGCAGCCTTAACTCTAACCTGAACTCTAACACTGTCTCTAAACATGCCCACATGCCTGTACCTATGCCCCTTTAAAGTGAACCCTAAAGCAAAATCTTCTGTCCCACTATTTTGCAGCATTTTACAGAAGTACACTGGGAAAGATTTTTCTGCAAGGAAGAAACTGCAGGCGGGGTGGCTGAAATGAGAATATTATGCTGCACGAGCTCTTTGCCCTCAGATGTAGAAGTGTCATCAGTGGGCTTTATAGACAAACGGGACTTTAATAAGTGATCACCAACCACTGTGAATTCCCTTTGTTCTAGACTCCTGAAATAAAGAGTTGTCCTGAGTCACATAAACCTGCACCAAGTGGTCTTAATGTGGCGCTGGGACATGCCGGTATAAGAGAATTCCGAAGAAGGCTGAACGTCCACAATTGAATGGTCATTGCCAGAAATGAAGTGGCAGCCGGATCAGACTGGGAAACTTAAGCTTCCATTAGACAATGAAGATGTGAGAATCTAGTACGTCCAAAATTCATGGTTTCCTTAGATCCATGAAATTCCTTGTTGAATTTTAGTCAGAAAATGAAAACTCCGGAGCCTCTGTTCAGCAGGCCCGGGTGTAGCTCCCAGAGGCACACTGGTGCTCCTCTAGAATTTGGATAAAAATCGTTTTCACGGGAATAAGGAACCTTGATCAAGCCAGGTGGGTCTTGACAAAGGAAGTTGCTGATTGTGCTGGCTATATGACAAGCACCCAGCTGTGCCAGCCCATCACTTATTCAGCACAGGAATCTGCATAGATTGATCCAAGACAAAGGAAAACTCAGGGAGGCAGCACCCGTGTTGGAAAGCATTTGTACTTCTAAGAGGAGGCCAATGATGTAAAACTACATAACCCTGGCAAATAGTTTTCATCATTGGCAGAATTTCACGGAGCAATATTGCTGGGAGAGAAAAGGCACCACCTAAGGGAAGCATGCTCAACAAAACTACCTAGGGCAGGAGACTGGTTGCCCTCAGGCACTAGGCGTGTCAGGCCTCAGCATTGTAAGGCGAGTTCACTGAAGTCCCTGCGTGAAGTTTTCTCAGCTGTGCTACATCTATGTCCCTAAAATTTACTCTGCCGTTTCTGATGATCCTGAGTTATGAACGGCCACCTTTCACCGTTCTCCTTACACTCGTGCGTCTCCATCGACCTTAAAAGAAAGGTTGGACACGCAACTGCTGGCAGGTAAATTCAGCAAACTTTGTCTTAACACAAAGAGTCTGCTCTGTGGTGACCCGTCTTCCACGGTAAAACATTTCCTAGCGAATAAGAAATCTTCCCATCGCAATGACAATATGAGAGAATTGCCACCGATGGATTTGCCGTTGTGCCTACAAATATCATCTTGAGGCCATACAGTAGTGAAGCACGGGAACCCAGGCGCTTCACCCTTTACTCTAGACCAGTGAAACACAGAGAAGCACTGTTGACCTGTGATACATGACATTGCTGGAAGCTTCAGTGCACAGAGGCTTGGGAACCTGGAAGGAGCTTCTTCCGTGTGAATAAAACGCAGGCTGACCTTCATAGCAGGTTCCAGATTCTCAGGAATTCCATGGGCTGTATTGCTCAGAGGTAGAACCCACTGCTTGGGGCACACTTGAACTGAAAAATCTTGCTGGACTCACGGCTTTCCCAAAGACCCAAGATTCTCAAAGAGCGAGCGTAAGTTTGACGGAAAAACAAACTGCCGGTGGCGCCATATTGCCTTGAAACCGGCAAGAAGCAAGATTTTCCTTAAACCATGAATCTCAGAAACATTGTGATCGTGAAGGAAAACCAGGGAGAGCAGATGTACTTCCAATAATCCAACACTTAAATGAAACCTCAAACCTTAATCCTATCCTAAAACCAACCTTAATCCTAACCCTAACCTAGGTCAAAACCTAGCCCTAAGTCTAAACCTTAAAAGAGGTGTAACCCTAAGCCTAGGTCTAATTCTGTATACTCCTAAGCTTAAACTGAACCCTAACCTAAGGCTCACCCTAAACCAAGCTCTAACCCTAACCATATGTCTACCTTAAGGCTAAGCCTAATCCTAACCCCAAATCTGATGTGAACATGCAGCTCCCCCTACAACTAACCTTAATCCTAACAGTCACCCTTTGCCTGAACCTAACAACTCTATCCATCACCTTCAATCCAAGCCTCCATATCACCGTTAATGTAATCCAATCCCTGAAACTAGACAGAGAGCTAAACTTATCCACAACCAAAACGGATGTAACACACAAGGAGCAAGCCTGACCCCAACTCTTTACCTAGCACACTTTCTAACCCTCACACAAATATTAACCTCAACCCATACCTTAACAGTCAAGTGTACCATAAGCCTAAATGAGACAATAGGTTCATTCATCCTTAAGCACTAAACCCTACTCTTACCTTCAACCTCACACTCACCCTACATTTGATCCACAACCTTACCATAACCCGAATCCTCAAGCAGCCTTAACTCTAACCTGAACTCTAACACTGTCTCTAAACATGCCCACATGCCTGTACCTATGCCCCTTTAAAGTGAACCCTAAAGCAAAATCTTCTGTCCCACTATTTTGCAGCATTTTACAGAAGTACACTGGGAAAGATTTTTCTGCAAGGAAGAAACTGCAGGCGGGGTGGCTGAAATGAGAATATTATGCTGCACGAGCTCTTTGCCCTCAGATGTAGAAGTGTCATCAGTGGGCTTTATAGACAAACGGGACTTTAATAAGTGATCACCAACCACTGTGAATTCCCTTTGTTCTAGACTCCTGAAATAAAGAGTTGTCCTGAGTCACATAAACCTGCACCAAGTGGTCTTAATGTGGCGCTGGGACATGCCGGTATAAGAGAATTCCGAAGAAGGCTGAACGTCCACAATTGAATGGTCATTGCCAGAAATGAAGTGGCAGCCGGATCAGACTGGGAAACTTAAGCTTCCATTAGACAATGAAGATGTGAGAATCTAGTACGTCCAAAATTCATGGTTTCCTTAGATCCATGAAATTCCTTGTTGAATTTTAGTCAGAAAATGAAAACTCCGGAGCCTCTGTTCAGCAGGCCCGGGTGTAGCTCCCAGAGGCACACTGGTGCTCCTCTAGAATTTGGATAAAAATCGTTTTCACGGGAATAAGGAACCTTGATCAAGCCAGGTGGGTCTTGACAAAGGAAATTGCTGATTGTGCTGGCTATATGACAAGCACCCAGCTGTGCCAGCCCATCACTTATTCAGCACAGGAATCTGCATAGATTGATCCAAGACAAAGGAAAACTCAGGGAGGCAGCACCCGTGTTGGAAAGCATTTGTACTTCTAAGAGGAGGCCAATGATGTAAAACTACATAACCCTGGCAAATAGTTTTCATCATTGGCAGAATTTCACGGAGCAATATTGCTGGGAGAGAAAAGGCACCACCTGAGGGAGGCACGCTCAACAAAACTACCTAGGGCAGGAGCCTGGTTGCCCCCAGGCACTAGGCGTGTCAGGCCTCAGCATTGTAAGGCGAGTTCACTGAAGTCCCTGCGTGAAGTTTTCTCAGCTGTGCTACATCTATGTCCCTAAAATTTACTCTGCCGTTTCTGATGATCCTGAGTTATGAACGGCCACCTTTCACCGTTCTCCTTACACTCGTGCGTCTCCATCGACCTTAAAAGAAAGGTTGGACACGCAACTGCTGGCAGGTAAATTCAGCAAACTTTGTCTTAACACAAAGAGTCTGCTCTGTGGTGACCCGTCTTCCACGGTAAAACATTTCCTAGCGAATAAGAAATCTTCCCATCGCAATGACAATATGAGAGAATTGCCACCGATGGATTTGCCGTTGTGCCTACAAATATCATCTTGAGGCCATACAGTAGTGAAGCACGGGAACCCAGGCGCTTCACCCTTTACTCTAGACCAGTGAAACACAGAGAAGCACTGTTGACCTGTGATACATGACATTGCTGGAAGCTTCAGTGCACAGAGGCTTGGGAACCTGGAAGGAGCTTCTTCCGTGTGAATAAAACGCAGGCTGACCTTCATAGCAGGTTCCAGATTCTCAGGAATTCCATGGCTGTATTGCTCAGAGGTAGAACCCACTGCTTGGGGCACACTTGAACTGAAAAATCTTGCTGGACTCACGGCTTTCCCAAAGACCCAAGATTCTCAAAGAGCGAGCGTAAGTTTGACGGAAAAACAAACTGCCGGTGGCGCCATATTGCCTTGAAACCGGCAAGAAGCAAGATTTTCCTTAAACCATGAATCTCAGAAACATTGTGATCGTGAAGGAAAACCAGGGAGAGCAGATGTACTTCCAATAATCCAACACTTAAATGAAACCTCAAACCTTAATCCTATCCTAAAACCAACCTTAATCCTAACCCTAACCTAGGTCAAAACCTAGCCCTAAGTCTAAACCTTAAAAGAGGTGTAACCCTAAGCCTAGGTCTAATTCTGTATACTCCTAAGCTTAAACTGAACCCTAACCTAAGGCTCACCCTAAACCAAGCTCTAACCCTAACCATATGTCTACCTTAAGGCTAAGCCTAATCCTAACCCCAAATCTGATGTGAACATGCAGCTCCCCCTACAACTAACCTTAATCCTAACAGTCACCCTTTGCCTGAACCTAACAACTCTATCCATCACCTTCAATCCAAGCCTCCATATCACCGTTAATGTAATCCAATCCCTGAAACTAGACAGAGAGCTAAACTTATCCACAACCAAAACGGATGTAACACACAAGGAGCAAGCCTGACCCCAACTCTTTACCTAGCACACTTTCTAACCCTCACACAAATATTAACCTCAACCCATACCTTAACAGTCAAGTGTACCATAAGCCTAAATGAGACAATAGGTTCATTCATCCTTAAGCACTAAACCCTACTCTTACCTTCAACCTCACACTCACCCTACATTTGATCCACAACCTTACCATAACCCGAATCCTCAAGCAGCCTTAACTCTAACCTGAACTCTAACACTGTCTCTAAACATGCCCACATGCCTGTACCTATTCCCCTTTAAAGTGAACCCTAAACCAAAATCTTCTGTCCCACTATTTTGCAGCATTTTACAGAAGTACACTGGGAAAGATTTTTCTGCAAGGAAGAAACTGCAGGCGGGGTGGCTGAAATGAGAATATTATGCTGCACGAGCACTTTGCCCTCAGATGTAGAAGTGTCATCAGTGGGCTTTATAGACAAACGGGACTTTAATAAGTGATCACCAACCACTGTGAATTCCCTTTGTTCTAGACTCCTGAAATAAAGAGTTGTCCTGAGTCACATAAACCTGCACCAAGTGGTCTTAATGTGGCGCTGGGACATGCCGGTATAAGAGAATTCCGAAGAAGGCTGAACGTCCACAATTGAATGGTCATTGCCAGAAATGAAGTGGCAGCCGGATCAGACTGGGAAACTTAAGCTTCCATTAGACAATGAAGATGTGAGAATCTAGTACGTCCAAAATTCATGGTTTCCTTAGATCCATGAAATTCCTTGTTGAATTTTAGTCAGAAAATGAAAACTCCGGAGCCTCTGTTCAGCAGGCCCGGGTGTAGCTCCCAGAGGCACACTGGTGCTCCTCTAGAATTTGGATAAAAATCGTTTTCACGGGAATAAGGAACCTTGATCAAGCCAGGTGGGTCTTGACAAAGGAAATTGCTGATTGTGCTGGCTATATGACAAGCACCCAGCTGTGCCAGCCCATCACTTATTCAGCACAGGAATCTGCATAGATTGATCCAAGACAAAGGAAAACTCAGGGAGGCAGCACCCGTGTTGGAAAGCATTTGTACTTCTAAGAGGAGGCCAATGATGTAAAACTACATAACCCTGGCAAATAGTTTTCATCATTGGCAGAATTTCACGGAGCAATATTGCTGGGAGAGAAAAGGCACCACCTGAGGTTGGCACGCTCAACAAAACTACCTAGGGCAGGAGCCTGGTTGCCCCCAGGCACTAGGCGTGTCAGGCCTCAGCATTGTAAGGCGAGTTCACTGAAGTCCCTGCGTGAAGTTTTCTCAGCTGTGCTACATCTATGTCCCTAAAATTTACTCTGCCGTTTCTGATGATCCTGAGTTATGAACGGCCACCTTTCACCGTTCTCCTTACACTCGTGCGTCTCCATCGACCTTAAAAGAAAGGTTGGACACGCAACTGCTGGCAGGTAAATTCAGCAAACTTTGTCTTAACACAAAGAGTCTGCTCTGTGGTGACCCGTCTTCCACGGTAAAACATTTCCTAGCGAATAAGAAATCTTCCCATCGCAATGACAATATGAGAGAATTGCCACCGATGGATTTGTCGTTGTGCCTACAAATATCATCTTGAGGCCATACAGTAGTGAAGCACGGGAACCCAGGCGCTTCACCCTTTACTCTAGACCAGTGAAACACAGAGAAGCACTGTTGACCTGTGATACATGACATTGCTGGAAGCTTCAGTGCACAGAGGCTTGGGAACCTGGAAGGAGCTTCTTCCGTGTGAATAAAACGCAGGCTGACCTTCATAGCAGGTTCCAGATTCTCAGGAATTCCATGGGCTGTATTGCTCAGAGGTAGAACCCACTGCTTGGGGCACACTTGAACTGAAAAATCTTGCTGGACTCACGGCTTTCCCAAAGACCCAAGATTCTCAAAGAGCGAGCGTAAGTTTGACGGAAAAACAAACTGCCGGTGGCGCCATTTTGCCTTGAAACCGGCAAGAAGCAAGATTTTCCTTAAACCATGAATCTCAGAAACATTGTGATCGTGAAGGAAAACAAGGGAGAGCAGATGTACTTCCAATAATCCAACACTTAATTGAAACCTCAAACTTAAATCCTATCCTAAAACCAACCTTAATTCTAACCCTAACCTAGGTCAAAACCTAGCCCTAAGTCTAAACCTTAAAAGAGGTGTAACCCTAAGCCTAGGTCTAATTCTGTATACTCCTAAGCTTAAACTGAACCCTAACCTAAGGCTCACCCTAAACCAAGCTCTAACCCTAACCATATGTCTACCCTAAGGCTAAGCCTAATCCTAACCCCAAATCTGATGTGAACATGCAGCTCCCCCTACAACTAACCTTAATCCTAACAGTCACCCTTTGCCTGAACCTAACAACTCTATCCATCACCTTCAATCCAAGCCTCCATATCACCGTTAATGTAATCCAATCCCTGAAACTAGACAGAGAGCTAAACTTATCCACAACCAAAACGGATGTAACACACAAGCCGCAAGACTGACCCCAACTCTTAACCTAGCACACTTTCTAACCCTCACACAAATATTAACCTCAATCCATACCTTAACAGTCAAGTGTACCATAAGCCTAAATGAGACAATAGGTTCATTCATCCTTAAGCACTAAACCCTACTCTTACCTTCAACCTCACACTCACCCTACATTTGATCCACAACCTTACCATAACCCGAATCCTCAAGCAGCCTTAACTCTAACCTGAATTCTAACACTGTCTCTAAACATGCCCACATGCCTGTACCTATGCCCATTTAAATTTAACCCTAAACCAAAATCTTCTGTCCCACTATTTTGCAGCATTTTACAGAAGTACACTGGGAAAGATTTTTCTGCAAGGAAGAAACTGCAGGCGGGGTGGCTGAAATGAGAATATTATGCTGCACGAGCTCTTTGCCCTCAGATGTAGAAGTGTCATCAGTGGGCTTTATAGAGAAATGGGACTTTAATAAGTGATCATCAACCTCAGTGAATTCCCTTTGTTCTAGACGCCTGATATAAAGAGTTGTCCTGAGTCACATAAACCTGCACCGAGTGGTCTTAGTGTGGCGCTGGGACATGCCGGTATAAGAGAATTCCGAAGAAGGCTGAACGTCCACAATTGAATGGTCATTGCCAGAAATGAAGTGGCAGCCGGATCAGACTGGGAAACTTAAGCTTCCATTAGACAATGAAGATGTGAGAATCTAGTACGTCCAAAATTCATGGTTTCCTTAGATCCATGAAATTCCTTGTTGAATTTTAGTCAGAAAATGAAAACTCCGGAGCCTCTGTTCAGCAGGCCCGGGTGTAGCTCCCAGAGGCACACTGGTGCTCCTCTAGAATTTGGATAAAAATCGTTTTCACGGGAATAAGGAACCTTGATCAAGCCAGGTGGGTCTTGAAAAAACGAAATTGCTGCTTGTGCTGGCTATATGACAAGCACCCAGCTGTGCCAGCCCATCACTTATTCAGCACAGGAATCTGCATAGATTGAGCCAAGACAATGGAAAGCTCAGGGAGGCAGCACTCTTGTGGAAAAACATTTTTACTTTTAAGAGGAGGCCAATGATGTGAAACGACATAACCATGGCAAATAGTTTTCATCATTGGCAGAATTTCACGGAGCAATATCGCTGGGAGAGAAAAGGCACCACCTGAGGGAGGCACGCTCAACAAAACTACCTAGGGCAGGAACCTGGTTGCCCCCAGGCACTAGGCATGTCAGGCCTCAGCATTGTAAAGAGAGTTCACTGAAGTCCCTAAGTGAAGTTTTCTCCGCTGTCCTACCTCTACATTCCTAAAATTTACTCTGCGGTTTCTGATGATCCAGGGTTATGAACGGCCACATTTCACCGTTCTCCTTACACTCGTGCGTCTCCATCGACCTTAAAAGAAAGTTTGGACATGCAACTGCTGGCAGGTAAATTCAGCAAACTTTGTCTCAACACAAAAGAGTCTGCTCTGTGGTGACTTGTCTTCCATGGTAAAACATTTCCTAGCGAATAAGAAATCTTCCCATCGCAATGAAAATATGAGAGAATTGCCACCGATGGATTTGCCGCTGTGCCTACAAACATCATCTTGAGGCCATACAGTAGTGAAGCACGGGAACCCAGGCGCTTCACCCTTTAACCTAGACCAGTGAAACTCAGAGTAGCACTATTGACCTGTGAGACATGACATTGCTGGAAGCATCAGTGTACAGAGGCATGGGAACCTCGAAGGAGCTTCTTCCATGTGAATAAAACGCAGGCTGAACTTCATAGCAGGTTCCAGATTCTCAGGAATTCCACAGGCTGTATTGCTCAGAGGTAGAACCCACTGCTTGGGCACACTTGAACTGAAAAATCTTGCTGGACTCACGGCTTTCCCAAAGACCCAAGATTCTCAAAGAGCGAGCAAAAGGTTGACGGAAAAACAAACTGCCTGTGGCGCCTTTTTGCCTTGAAACGGGCAAGAAGCAAGATTTTCCTTAAACCATGAATCTCAGAAACATTGTGATCGTGAAGGAGAACCAGGGAGAGCAGATGTACTTCCAATAATCCAACACTTAAGTGAAACCTCAAACCTAAATCCTATCCTAAAACCAACCCTAATCCTCACCCTAACCTAGGTCAAAACCTAGTCCTACGTCTAAACCTAAAAAGAGGTGTAACCCTAAGCCTAGGTCTAATTCTGTATACTCCTAAGCTTAAACTGAACCCTAACCTAAGGCTCACCCTAAACCAAGCCCTAACCCTAACCTTATGTCTACCCTAAGGGTAAGCCTAAACCTAACCCCAAATCTGATGTAAACATTCAGCTCCCCCTACAACTAACCTTATTCCTAACATTCACCCTTTGCCTGAACCTAACAACTCTATCCATCACCTTCAATCCAAGCCTCCATATCACCGTTAATGTAATCCAATCCCTGAAACTAGACAGAGAGCTAAACTTATCCACAACCAAAACGGATGTAACACACAACCCGCAAGCCTGACCCCAACTCTTAACCTAGCACACTTTCTAACCCTCACACAAATATTAACCTCAACCCATACCTTAACAGTCAAGTTTACCATAAGCCTAAATGAGACAATAGGTTCATTCATCCTTAAGCACTAAACCCTACTCTTACCTTCAACCTCACACTCACCCTACATTTGATCCACAACCTTACCATAACCCGAATCCTCATGCAGCCTTAACTCTAACCTGAACTCTAACACTGTCTCTAAACATGCCCACATGCCTGTACCCATGCCCATTTAAATTTAACCCTAAACCAAAATCTTCTGTCCCACTATTTTGCAGCATTTTACAGAAGTACACTGGGAAAGATTTTTCTGCAAAGAAGAAACTGCAGGCGGGGTGGCTGAAATGAGAATATCATGCTGCATGAGATCTTTGCCCTCAGATGTAGAAGTGTCATCAGTGGGCTTTATAGAGAAACGGGACATTAATAAGTGGTCATCAACCTCTGTGAATTCCCTTTGTACTCGACGCCTGAAATAAAGAGTTGTCCTGAGTCACATAAACCTGCACCGAGTGGTCTTAGTGTGGCGCGGGAACATGCCGGTATAAGAGAATTCCGAGGAAGGCTGAACGTCCACAATTGAATAGTCATTGCCAGAAATGAAGTGGCAGCCGGATCAGACTGGGAAACTTAAACTTGCCTTAGACAATAAAGATGTGAGAATCTGGTACGTCCACAATTCACGGTTTCCTAAGGTCCATGAAATTCCGTGTTGAATTTTAGTCAGAAAATGAAAACACTGGAGCCTCTGTTGAGCAGGCCCTGGTTTAGCTCCCAGAGGCACTCTGGTGCTCCTCAAGAATTTGCATAAAAATCGTTTTCTGGGGAATAAGGAACCTTGATGAAGCCAGGTGGGTCTTGATAAAGGAAATTGCTGCATGTGCCCACTATACTGACAAGCACCCAGCTGTGCCAGTCCATCACTTATTCAGCACAGGAATCTGCATCTATTGATCCAAGACAAAGGAAAACTCAGGGAGGCAGCACCCGTGTTGGAAAGCATTTGTACTTCTAAGAGGAGGCCAATGATGTAAAACGACATAACCCTGGCAAATAGTTTTCATCATTGGCAGAATTTCACGGAGCAATATTGCTGGGAGAGAAAAGGCACCACCTGAGGGAGGCACGCTCAACAAAACTACCTAGGGCAGGAGCCTGGTTGCCCCCAGGCACTAGGCGTGTCAGGCCTCAGCATTGTAAGGCGAGTTCACTGAAGTCCCTGCGTGAAGTTTTCTCAGCTGTGCTACATCTATGTCCCTAAAATTTACTCTGCCGTTTCTGATGATCCTGAGTTATGAACGGCCACCTTTCACCGTTCTCCTTACACTCGTGCGTCTCCATCGACCTTAAAAGAAAGGTTGGACACGCAACTGCTGGCAGGTAAATTCAGCAAACTTTGTCTTAACACAAAGAGTCTGCTCTGTGGTGACCCGTCTTCCACGGTAAAACATTTCCTAGCGAATAAGAAATCTTCCCATCGCAATGACAATATGAGAGAATTGCCACCGATGGATTTGCCGTTGTGCCTACAAATATCATCTTGAGGCCATACAGTAGTGAAGCACGGGAACCCAGGCGCTTCACCCTTTACTCTAGACCAGTGAAACACAGAGAAGCACTGTTGACCTGTGATACATGACATTGCTGGAAGCTTCAGTGCACAGAGGCTTGGGAACCTGGAAGGAGCTTCTTCCGTGTGAATAAAACGCAGGCTGACCTTCATAGCAGGTTCCAGATTCTCAGGAATTCCATGGGCTGTATTGCTCAGAGGTAGAACCCACTGCTTGGGGCACACTTGAACTGAAAAATCTTGCTGGACTCACGGCTTTCCCAAAGACCCAAGATTCTCAAAGAGCGAGCGTAAGTTTGACGGAAAAACAAACTGCCGGTGGCGCCATTTTGCCTTGAAACCGGCAAGAAGCAAGATTTTCCTTAAACCATGAATCTCAGAAACATTGTGATCGTGAAGGAAAACAAGGGAGAGCAGATGTACTTCCAATAATCCAACACTTAATTGAAACCTCAAACTTAAATCCTATCCTAAAACCAACCTTAATTCTAACCCTAACCTAGGTCAAAACCTAGCCCTAAGTCTAAACCTTAAAAGAGGTGTAACCCTAAGCCTAGGTCTAATTCTGTATACTCCTAAGCTTAAACTGAACCCTAACCTAAGGCTCACCCTAAACCAAGCTCTAACCCTAACCATATGTCTACCTTAAGGCTAAGCCTAATCCTAACCCCAAATCTGATGTGAACATGCCGCTCCCCCTACAACTAACCTTAATCCTAACAGTCACCCTTTGCCTGAACCTAACAACTCTATCCATCACCTTCAATCCAAGCCTCCATATCACCGTTAATGTAATCCAATCCCTGAAACTAGACAGAGAGCTAAACTTATCCACAACCAAAACGGATGTAACACACAAGGAGCAAGCCTGACCCCAACTCTTTACCTAGCACACTTTCTAACCCTCACACAAATATTAACCTCAACCCATACCTTAACAGTCAAGTGTACCATAAGCCTAAATGAGACAATAGGTTCATTCATCCTTAAGCACTAAACCCTACTCTTACCTTCAACCTCACACTCACCCTACATTTGATCCACAACCTTACCATAACCCGAATCCTCAAGCAGCCTTAACTCTAACCTGAACTCTAACACTGTCTCTAAACATGCCCACATGCCTGTACCTATGCCCCTTTAAAGTGAACCCTAAACCAAAATCTTCTGTCCCACTATTTTGCAGCATTTTACAGAAGTACACTGGGAAAGATTTTTCTGCAAGGAAGAAACTGCAGGCGGGGTGGCTGAAATGAGAATATTATGCTGCACGAGCTCTTTGCCCTCAGATGTAGAAGTGTCATCAGTGGGCTTTATAGACAAACGGGACTTTTATAAGTGATCACCAACCACTGTGAATTCCCTTTGTTCTAGACTCCTGAAATAAAGACTTGTCCTGAGTCACATAAACCTGCACCAAGTGGTCTTAATGTGGCGCTGGGACATGGCGGTATAAGAGAATTCCGAAGAAGGCTGAACGTCCACAATTGAATGGTCATTGCCAGAAATGAAGTGGCAGCCGGATCAGACTGGGAAACTTAAGCTTCCATTAGACAATGAAGATGTGAGAATCTAGTACGTCCAAAATTCATGGTTTCCTTAGATCCATGAAATTCCTTGTTGAATTTTAGTCAGAAAATGAAAACTCCGGAGCCTCTGTTCAGCAGGCCCGGGTGTAGCTCCCAGAGGCACACTGGTGCTCCTCTAGAATTTGGATAAAAATCGTTTTCACGGGAATAAGGAACCTTGATCAAGCCAGGTGGGTCTTGACAAAGGAAGTTGCTGATTGTGCTGGCTATATGACAAGCACCCAGCTGTGCCAGCCCATCACTTATTCAGCACAGGAATCTGCATAGATTGATCCAAGACAAAGGAAAACTCAGGGAGGCAGCACCCATGTTGGAAAGCATTTGTACTTCTAAGAGGAGGCCAATGATGTAAAACTACATAACCCTGACAAATAGTTTTCATCATTGGCAGAATTTCACGGAGCAATATTGCTGGGAGAGAAAAGGCACCACCTAAGGGAAGCATGCTCAACAAAACTACCTAGGGCAGGAGACTGGTTGCCCTCAGGCACTAGGCGTGTCAGGCCTCAGCATTGTAAGGCGAGTTCACTGAAGTCCCTGCGTGAAGTTTTCTCAGCTGTGCTACATCTATGTCCCTAAAATTTACTCTGCCGTTTCTGATGATCCTGAGTTATGAACGGCCACCTTTCACCGTTCTCCTTACACTCGTGCGTCTCCATCGACCTTAAAAGAAAGGTTGGACACGCAACTGCTGGCAGGTAAATTCAGCAAACTTTGTCTTAACACAAAGAGTCTGCTCTGTGGTGACCCGTCTTCCACGGTAAAACATTTCCTAGCGAATAAGAAATCTTCCCATCGCAATGACAATATGAGAGAATTGCCACCGATGGATTTGCCGTTGTGCCTACAAATATCATCTTGAGGCCATACAGTAGTGAAGCACGGGAACCCAGGCGCTTCACCCTTTACTCTAGACCAGTGAAACACAGAGAAGCACTGTTGACCTGTGATACATGACATTGCTGGAAGCTTCAGTGCACAGAGGCTTGGGAACCTCGAAGGAGCTTCTTCCGTGTGAATAAAACGCAGGCTGAACTTCATAGCAGGTTCCAGATTCTCAGGAATTCCATGGGCTGTATTGCTCAGAGGTAGAACCCACTGCTTGGGGCACACTTGAACTGAAAAATCTTGCTGGACTCACGGCTTTCCCAAAGACCCAAGATTCTCAAAGAGCGAGCGTAAGTTTGACGGAAAAACAAACTGCCGGTGGCGCCATATTGCCTTGAAACCGGCAAGAAGCAAGATTTTCCTTAAACCATGAATCTCAGAAACATTGTGATCGTGAAGGAAAACCAGGGAGAGCAGATGTACTTCCAATAATCCAACACTTAAATGAAACCTCAAACCTTAATCCTATCCTAAAACCAACCTTAATCCTAACCCTAACCTAAGTCAAAACCTAGCCCTAAGTCTAAACCTTAAAAGAGGTGTAACCCTAAGCCTAGGTCTAATTCTGTATACTCCTAAGCTTAAACTGAACCCTAACCTAAGGCTCACCCTAAACCAAGCTCTAACCCTAACCATATGTCTACCTTAAGGCTAAGCCTAATCCTAACCCCAAATCTGATGTGAACATGCAGCTCCCCCTACAACTAACCTTAATCCTAACAGTCACCCTTTGCCTGAACCTAACAACTCTATCCATCACCTTCAATCCAAGCCTCCATATCACCGTTAATGTAATCCAATCCCTGAAATTAGACAGAGAGCTAAACTTATCCACAACCAAAACGGATGTAACACACAAGGAGCAAGCCTGACCCCAACTCTTTACCTAGCACACTTTCTAACCCTCACACAAATATTAACCTCAACCCATACCTTAACAGTCAAGTGTACCATAAGCCTAAATGAGACAATAGGTTCATTCATCCTTAAGCACTAAACCCTACTCTTACCTTCAACCTCACACTCACCCTACATTTGATCCACAACCTTACCATAACCCGAATCCTCAAGCAGCCTTAACTCTAACCTGAACTCTAACACTGTCTCTAAACATGCCCACATGCCTGTACCTATGCCCCTTTAAAGTGAACCCTAAACCAAAATCTTCTGTCCCACTATTTTGCAGCATTTTACAGAAGTACACTGGGAAAGATTTTTCTGCAAGGAAGAAACTGCAGGCGGGGTGGCTGAAATGAGAATATTATGCTGCACGAGCTCTTTGCCCTCAGATGTAGAAGTGTCATCAGTGGGCTTTATAGACAAACGGGACTTTAATAAGTGATCACCAACCACTGTGAATTCCCTTTGTTCTAGACTCCTGAAATAAAGAGTTGTCCTGAGTCACATAAACCTGCACCAAGTGGTCTTAATGTGGCGCTGGGACATGCCGGTATAAGAGAATTCCGAAGAAGGCTGAACGTCCACAATTGAATGGTCATTGCCAGAAATGAAGTGGCAGCCGGATCAGACTGGGAAACTTAAGCTTCCATTAGACAATGAAGATGTGAGAATCTAGTACGTCCAAAATTCATGGTTTCCTTAGATCCATGAAATTCCTTGTTGAATTTTAGTCAGAAAATGAAAACTCCGGAGCCTCTGTTCAGCAGGCCCGGGTGTAGCTCCCAGAGGCACACTGGTGCTCCTCTAGAATTTGGATAAAAATCGTTTTCACGGGAATAAGGAACCTTGATCAAGCCAGGTGGGTCTTGACAAAGGAAGTTGCTGATTGTGCTGGCTATATGACAAGCACCCAGCTGTGCCAGCCCATCACTTATTCAGCACAGGAATCTGCATAGATTGATCCAAGACAAAGGAAAACTCAGGGAGGCAGCACCCGTGTTGGAAAGCATTTGTACTTCTAAGAGGAGGCCAATGATGTAAAACTACATAACCCTGGCAAATAGTTTTCATCATTGGCAGAATTTCACGGAGCAATATTGCTGGGAGAGAAAAGGCACCACCTAAGGGAAGCATGCTCAACAAAACTACCTAGGGCAGGAGACTGGTTGCCCTCAGGCACTAGGCGTGTCAGGCCTCAGCATTGTAAGGCGAGTTCACTGAAGTCCCTGCGTGAAGTTTTCTCAGCTGTGCTACATCTATGTCCCTAAAATTTACTCTGCCGTTTCTGATGATCCTGAGTTATGAACGGCCACCTTTCACCGTTCTCCTTACACTCGTGCGTCTCCATCGACCTTAAAAGAAAGGTTGGACACGCAACTGCTGGCAGGTAAATTCAGCAAACTTTGTCTTAACACAAAGAGTCTGCTCTGTGGTGACCCGTCTTCCACGGTAAAACATTTCCTAGCGAATAAGGAATCTTCCCATCGCAATGACAATATGAGAGAATTGCCACCGATGGATTTGCCGTTGTGCCTACAAATATCATCTTGAGGCCATACAGTAGTGAAGCACGGGAACCCAGGCGCTTCACCCTTTACTCTAGACCAGTGAAACACAGAGAAGCACTGTTGACCTGTGATACATGACATTGCTGGAAGCTTCAGTGCACAGAGGCTTGGGAACCTGGAAGGAGCTTCTTCCGTGTGAATAAAACGCAGGCTGACCTTCATAGCAGGTTCCAGATTCTCAGGAATTCCATGGGCTGTATTGCTCAGAGGTAGAACCCACTGCTTGGGGCACACTTGAACTGAAAAATCTTGCTGGACTCACGGCTTTCCCAAAGACCCAAGATTCTCAAAGAGCGAGCGTAAGTTTGACGGAAAAACAAACTGCCGGTGGCGCCATATTGCCTTGAAACCGGCAAGAAGCAAGATTTTCCTTAAACCATGAATCTCAGAAACATTGTGATCGTGAAGGAAAACCAGGGAGAGCAGATGTACTTCCAATAATCCAACACTTAAATGAAACCTCAAACCTTAATCCTATCCTAAAACCAACCTTAATCCTAACCCTAACCTAGGTCAAAGCCTAGCCCTAAGTCTAAACCTTAAAAGAGGTGTAACCCTAAGCCTAGGTCTAATTCTGTATACTCCTAAGCTTAAACTGAACCCTAACCTAAGGCTCACCCTAAACCAAGCTCTAACCCTAACCATATGTCTACCTTAAGGCTAAGCCTAATCCTAACCCCAAATCTGATGTGAACATGCAGCTCCCCCTACAACTAACCTTAATCCTAACAGTCACCCTTTGCCTGAACCTAACAACTCTATCCATCACCTTCAATCCAAGCCTCCATATCACCGTTAATGTAATCCAATCCCTGAAACTAGACAGAGAGCTAAACTTATCCACAACCAAAACGGATGTAACACACAAGGAGCAAGCCTGACCCCAACTCTTTACCTAGCACACTTTCTAACCCTCACACAAATATTAACCTCAACCCATACCTTAACAGTCAAGTGTACCATAAGCCTAAATGAGACAATAGGTTCATTCATCCTTAAGCACTAAACCCTACTCTTACCTTCAACCTCACACTCACCCTACATTTGATCCACAACCTTACCATAACCCGAATCCTCAAGCAGCCTTAACTCTAACCTGAACTCTAACACTGTCTCTAAACATGCCCACATGCCTGTACCTATGCCCCTTTAAAGTGAACCCTAAACCAAAATCTTCTGTCCCACTATTTTGCAGCATTTTACAGAAGTACACTGGGAAAGATTTTTCTGCAAGGAAGAAACTGCAGGCGGGGTGGCTGAAATGAGAATATTATGCTGCACGAGCTCTTTGCCCTCAGATGTAGAAGTGTCATCAGTGGGCTTTATAGACAAACGGGACTTTAATAAGTGATCACCAACCACTGTGAATTCCCTTTGTTCTAGACTCCTGAAATAAAGAGTTGTCCTGAGTCACATAAACCTGCACCAAGTGGTCTTAATGTGGCGCTGGGACATGCCGGTATAAGAGAATTCCGAAGAAGGCTGAACGTCCACAATTGAATGGTCATTGCCAGAAATGAAGTGGCAGCCGGATCAGACTGGGAAACTTAAGCTTCCATTAGACAATGAAGATGTGAGAATCTAGTACGTCCAAAATTCATGGTTTCCTTAGATCCATGAAATTCCTTGTTGAATTTTAGTCAGAAAATGAAAACTCCGGAGCCTCTGTTCAGCAGGCCCGGGTGTAGCTCCCAGAGGCACACTGGTGCTCCTCTAGAATTTGGATAAAAATCGTTTTCACGGGAATAAGGAACCTTGATCAAGCCAGGTGGGTCTTGACAAAGGAAGTTGCTGATTGTGCTGGCTATATGACAAGCACCCAGCTGTGCCAGCCCATCACTTATTCAGCACAGGAATCTGCATAGATTGATCCAAGACAAAGGAAAACTCAGGGAGGCAGCACCCGTGTTGGAAAGCATTTGTACTTCTAAGAGGAGGCCAATGATGTAAAACTACATAACCCTGGCAAATAGTTTTCATCATTGGCAGAATTTCACGGAGCAATATTGCTGGGAGAGAAAAGGCACCACCTAAGGGAAGCATGCTCAACAAAACTACCTAGGGCAGGAGACTGGTTGCCCTCAGGCACTAGGCGTGTCAGGCCTCAGCATTGTAAGGCGAGTTCACTGAAGTCCCTGCGTGAAGTTTTCTCAGCTGTGCTACATCTATGTCCCTAAAATTTACTCTGCCGTTTCTGATGATCCTGAGTTATGAACGGCCACCTTTCACCGTTCTCCTTACACTCGTGCGTCTCCATCGACCTTAAAAGAAAGGTTGGACACGCAACTGCTGGCAGGTAAATTCAGCAAACTTTGTCTTAACACAAAGAGTCTGCTCTGTGGTGACCCGTCTTCCACGGTAAAACATTTCCTAGCGAATAAGGAATCTTCCCATCGCAATGACAATATGAGAGAATTGCCACCGATGGATTTGCCGTTGTGCCTACAAATATCATCTTGAGGCCATACAGTAGTGAAGCACGGGAACCCAGGCGCTTCACCCTTTACTCTAGACCAGTGAAACACAGAGAAGCACTGTTGACCTGTGATACATGACATTGCTGGAAGCTTCAGTGCACAGAGGCTTGGGAACCTGGAAGGAGCTTCTTCCGTGTGAATAAAACGCAGGCTGACCTTCATAGCAGGTTCCAGATTCTCAGGAATTCCATGGGCTGTATTGCTCAGAGGTAGAACCCACTGCTTGGGGCACACTTGAACTGAAAAATCTTGCTGGACTCACGGCTTTCCCAAAGACCCAAGATTCTCAAAGAGCGAGCGTAAGTTTGACGGAAAAACAAACTGCCGGTGGCGCCATATTGCCTTGAAACCGGCAAGAAGCAAGATTTTCCTTAAACCATGAATCTCAGAAACATTGTGATCGTGAAGGAAAACCAGGGAGAGCAGATGTACTTCCAATAATCCAACACTTAAATGAAACCTCAAACCTTAATCCTATCCTAAAACCAACCTTAATCCTAACCCTAACCTAGGTCAAAGCCTAGCCCTAAGTCTAAACCTTAAAAGAGGTGTAACCCTAAGCCTAGGTCTAATTCTGTATACTCCTAAGCTTAAACTGAACCCTAACCTAAGGCTCACCCTAAACCAAGCTCTAACCCTAACCATATGTCTACCTTAAGGCTAAGCCTAATCCTAACCCCAAATCTGATGTGAACATGCAGCTCCCCCTACAACTAACCTTAATCCTAACAGTCACCCTTTGCCTGAACCTAACAACTCTATCCATCACCTTCAATCCAAGCCTCCATATCACCGTTAATGTAATCCAATCCCTGAAACTAGACAGAGAGCTAAACTTATCCACAACCAAAACGGATGTAACACACAAGGAGCAAGCCTGACCCCAACTCTTTACCTAGCACACTTTCTAACCCTCACACAAATATTAACCTCAACCCATACCTTAACAGTCAAGTGTACCATAAGCCTAAATGAGACAATAGGTTCATTCATCCTTAAGCACTAAACCCTACTCTTACCTTCAACCTCACACTCACCCTACATTTGATCCACAACCTTACCATAACCCGAATCCTCAAGCAGCCTTAACTCTAACCTGAACTCTAACACTGTCTCTAAACATGCCCACATGCCTGTACCTATGCCCCTTTAAAGTGAACCCTAAACCAAAATCTTCTGTCCCACTATTTTGCAGCATTTTACAGAAGTACACTGGGAAAGATTTTTCTGCAAGGAAGAAACTGCAGGCGGGGTGGCTGAAATGAGAATATTATGCTGCACGAGCTCTTTGCCCTCAGATGTAGAAGTGTCATCAGTGGGCTTTATAGACAAACGGGACTTTAATAAGTGATCACCAACCACTGTGAATTCCCTTTGTTCTAGACTCCTGAAATAAAGAGTTGTCCTGAGTCACATAAACCTGCACCAAGTGGTCTTAATGTGGCGCTGGGACATGCCGGTATAAGAGAATTCCGAAGAAGGCTGAACGTCCACAATTGAATGGTCATTGCCAGAAATGAAGTGGCAGCCGGATCAGACTGGGAAACTTAAGCTTCCATTAGACAATGAAGATGTGAGAATCTAGTACGTCCAAAATTCATGGTTTCCTTAGATCCATGAAATTCCTTGTTGAATTTTAGTCAGAAAATGAAAACTCCGGAGCCTCTGTTCAGCAGGCCCGGGTGTAGCTCCCAGAGGCACACTGGTGCTCCTCTAGAATTTGGATAAAAATCGTTTTCACGGGAATAAGGAACCTTGATCAAGCCAGGTGGGTCTTGACAAAGGAAGTTGCTGATTGTGCTGGCTATATGACAAGCACCCAGCTGTGCCAGCCCATCACTTATTCAGCACAGGAATCTGCATAGATTGATCCAAGACAAAGGAAAACTCAGGGAGGCAGCACCCGTGTTGGAAAGCATTTGTACTTCTAAGAGGAGGCCAATGATGTAAAACTACATAACCCTGGCAAATAGTTTTCATCATTGGCAGAATTTCACGGAGCAATATTGCTGGGAGAGAAAAGGCACCACCTAAGGGAAGCATGCTCAACAAAACTACCTAGGGCAGGAGACTGGTTGCCCTCAGGCACTAGGCGTGTCAGGCCTCAGCATTGTAAGGCGAGTTCACTGAAGTCCCTGCGTGAAGTTTTCTCAGCTGTGCTACATCTATGTCCCTAAAATTTACTCTGCCGTTTCTGATGATCCTGAGTTATGAACGGCCACCTTTCACCGTTCTCCTTACACTCGTGCGTCTCCATCGACCTTAAAAGAAAGGTTGGACACGCAACTGCTGGCAGGTAAATTCAGCAAACTTTGTCTTAACACAAAGAGTCTGCTCTGTGGTGACCCGTCTTCCACGGTAAAACATTTCCTAGCGAATAAGGAATCTTCCCATCGCAATGACAATATGAGAGAATTGCCACCGATGGATTTGCCGTTGTGCCTACAAATATCATCTTGAGGCCATACAGTAGTGAAGCACGGGAACCCAGGCGCTTCACCCTTTACTCTAGACCAGTGAAACACAGAGAAGCACTGTTGACCTGTGATACATGACATTGCTGGAAGCTTCAGTGCACAGAGGCTTGGGAACCTGGAAGGAGCTTCTTCCGTGTGAATAAAACGCAGGCTGACCTTCATAGCAGGTTCCAGATTCTCAGGAATTCCATGGGCTGTATTGCTCAGAGGTAGAACCCACTGCTTGGGGCACACTTGAACTGAAAAATCTTGCTGGACTCACGGCTTTCCCAAAGACCCAAGATTCTCAAAGAGCGAGCGTAAGTTTGACGGAAAAACAAACTGCCGGTGGCGCCATATTGCCTTGAAACCGGCAAGAAGCAAGATTTTCCTTAAACCATGAATCTCAGAAACATTGTGATCGTGAAGGAAAACCAGGGAGAGCAGATGTACTTCCAATAATCCAACACTTAAATGAAACCTCAAACCTTAATCCTATCCTAAAACCAACCTTAATCCTAACCCTAACCTAGGTCAAAGCCTAGCCCTAAGTCTAAACCTTAAAAGAGGTGTAACCCTAAGCCTAGGTCTAATTCTGTATACTCCTAAGCTTAAACTGAACCCTAACCTAAGGCTCACCCTAAACCAAGCTCTAACCCTAACCATATGTCTACCTTAAGGCTAAGCCTAATCCTAACCCCAAATCTGATGTGAACATGCAGCTCCCCCTACAACTAACCTTAATCCTAACAGTCACCCTTTGCCTGAACCTAACAACTCTATCCATCACCTTCAATCCAAGCCTCCATATCACCGTTAATGTAATCCAATCCCTGAAACTAGACAGAGAGCTAAACTTATCCACAACCAAAACGGATGTAACACACAAGGAGCAAGCCTGACCCCAACTCTTTACCTAGCACACTTTCTAACCCTCACACAAATATTAACCTCAACCCATACCTTAACAGTCAAGTGTACCATAAGCCTAAATGAGACAATAGGTTCATTCATCCTTAAGCACTAAACCCTACTCTTACCTTCAACCTCACACTCACCCTACATTTGATCCACAACCTTACCATAACCCGAATCCTCAAGCAGCCTTAACTCTAACCTGAACTCTAACACTGTCTCTAAACATGCCCACATGCCTGTACCTATGCCCCTTTAAAGTGAACCCTAAACCAAAATCTTCTGTCCCACTATTTTGCAGCATTTTACAGAAGTACACTGGGAAAGATTTTTCTGCAAGGAAGAAACTGCAGGCGGGGTGGCTGAAATGAGAATATTATGCTGCACGAGCTCTTTGCCCTCAGATGTAGAAGTGTCATCAGTGGGCTTTATAGACAAACGGGACTTTAATAAGTGATCACCAACCACTGTGAATTCCCTTTGTTCTAGACTCCTGAAATAAAGAGTTGTCCTGAGTCACATAAACCTGCACCAAGTGGTCTTAATGTGGCGCTGGGACATGCCGGTATAAGAGAATTCCGAAGAAGGCTGAACGTCCACAATTGAATGGTCATTGCCAGAAATGAAGTGGCAGCCGGATCAGACTGGGAAACTTAAGCTTCCATTAGACAATGAAGATGTGAGAATCTAGTACGTCCAAAATTCATGGTTTCCTTAGATCCATGAAATTCCTTGTTGAATTTTAGTCAGAAAATGAAAACTCCGGAGCCTCTGTTCAGCAGGCCCGGGTGTAGCTCCCAGAGGCACACTGGTGCTCCTCTAGAATTTGGATAAAAATCGTTTTCACGGGAATAAGGAACCTTGATCAAGCCAGGTGGGTCTTGACAAAGGAAGTTGCTGATTGTGCTGGCTATATGACAAGCACCCAGCTGTGCCAGCCCATCACTTATTCAGCACAGGAATCTGCATAGACTGATCCAAGACAAAGGAAAACTCAGGGAGGCAGCACCCGTGTTGGAAAGCATTTGTACTTCTAAGAGGAGGCCAATGATGTAAAACTACATAACCCTGGCAAATAGTTTTCATCATTGGCAGAATTTCACGGAGCAATATTGCTGGGAGAGAAAAGGCACCACCTAAGGGAAGCATGCTCAACAAAACTACCTAGGGCAGGAGACTGGTTGCCCTCAGGCACTAGGCGTGTCAGGCCTCAGCATTGTAAGGCGAGTTCACTGAAGTCCCTGCGTGAAGTTTTCTCAGCTGTGCTACATCTATGTCCCTAAAATTTACTCTGCCGTTTCTGATGATCCTGAGTTATGAACGGCCACCTTTCACCGTTCTCCTTACACTCGTGCGTCTCCATCGACCTTAAAAGAAAGGTTGGACACGCAACTGCTGGCAGGTAAATTCAGCAAACTTTGTCTTAACACAAAGAGTCTGCTCTGTGGTGACCCGTCTTCCACGGTAAAACATTTCCTAGCGAATAAGAAATCTTCCCATCACAATGACAATATGAGAGAATTGCCACCGATGGATTTGCCGTTGTGCCTACAAATATCATCTTGAGGCCATACAGTAGTGAAGCACGGGAACCCAGGCGCTTCACCCTTTACTCTAGACCAGTGAAACACAGAGAAGCACTGTTGACCTGTGATACATGACATTGCTGGAAGCTTCAGTGCACAGAGGCTTGGGAACCTGGAAGGAGCTTCTTCCGTGTGAATAAAACGCAGGCTGACCTTCATAGCAGGTTCCAGATTCTCAGGAATTCCATGGGCTGTATTGCTCAGAGGTAGAACCCACTGCTTGGGGCACACTTGAACTGAAAAATCTTGCTGGACTCACGGCTTTCCCAAAGACCCAAGATTCTCAAAGAGCGAGCGTAAGTTTGACGGAAAAACAAACTGCCGGTGGCGCCATATTGCCTTGAAACCGGCAAGAAGCAAGATTTTCCTTAAACCATGAATCTCAGAAACATTGTGATCGTGAAGGAAAACCAGGGAGAGCAGATGTACTTCCAATAATCCAACACTTAAATGAAACCTCAAACCTTAATCCTATCCTAAAACCAACCTTAATCCTAACCCTAACCTAGGTCAAAGCCTAGCCCTAAGTCTAAACCTTAAAAGAGGTGTAACCCTAAGCCTAGGTCTAATTCTGTATACTCCTAAGCATAAACTGAACCCTAACCTAAGGCTCACCCTAAACCAAGCTCTAACCCTAACCATATGTCTACCTTAAGGCTAAGCCTAATCCTAACCCCAAATCTGATGTGAACATGCAGCTCCCCCTACAACTAACCTTAATCCTAACAGTCACCCTTTGCCTGAACCTAACAACTCTATCCATCACCTTCAATCCAAGCCTCCATATCACCGTTAATGTAATCCAATCCCTGAAACTAGACAGAGAGCTAAACTTATCCACAACCAAAACGGATGTAACACACAAGGAGCAAGCCTGACCCCAACTCTTTACCTAGCACACTTTCTAACCCTCACACAAATATTAACCTCAACCCATACCTTAACAGTCAAGTGTACCATAAGCCTAAATGAGACAATAGGTTCATTCATCCTTAAGCACTAAACCCTACTCTTACCTTCAACCTCACACTCACCCTACATTTGATCCACAACCTTACCATAACCCGAATCCTCAAGCAGCCTTAACTCTAACCTGAACTCTAACACTGTCTCTAAACATGCCCACATGCCTGTACCTATGCCCCTTTAAAGTGAACCCTAAACCAAAATCTTCTGTCCCACTATTTTGCAGCATTTTACAGAAGTACACTGGGAAAGATTTTTCTGCAAGGAAGAAACTGCAGGCGGGGTGGCTGAAATGAGAATATTATGCTGCACGAGCTCTTTGCCCTCAGATGTAGAAGTGTCATCAGTGGGCTTTATAGACAAACGGGACTTTAATAAGTGATCACCAACCACTGTGAATTCCCTTTGTTCTAGACTCCTGAAATAAAGAGTTGTCCTGAGTCACATAAACCTGCACCAAGTGGTCTTAATGTGGCGCTGGGACATGCCGGTATAAGAGAATTCCGAAGAAGGCTGAACGTCCACAATTGAATGGTCATTGCCAGAAATGAAGTGGCAGCCGGATCAGACTGGGAAACTTAAGCTTCCATTAGACAATGAAGATGTGAGAATCTAGTACGTCCAAAATTCATGGTTTCCTTAGATCCATGAAATTCCTTGTTGAATTTTAGTCAGAAAATGAAAACTCCGGAGCCTCTGTTCAGCAGGCCCGGGTGTAGCTCCCAGAGGCACACTGGTGCTCCTCTAGAATTTGGATAAAAATCGTTTTCACGGGAATAAGGAACCTTGATCAAGCCAGGTGGGTCTTGACAAAGGAAGTTGCTGATTGTGCTGGCTATATGACAAGCACCCAGCTGTGCCAGCCCATCACTTATTCAGCACAGGAATCTGCATAGATTGATCCAAGACAAAGGAAAACTCAGGGAGGCAGCACCCGTGTTGGAAAGCATTTGTACTTCTAAGAGGAGGCCAATGATGTAAAACTACATAACCCTGGCAAATAGTTTTCATCATTGGCAGAATTTCACGGAGCAATATTGCTGGGAGAGAAAAGGCACCACCTAAGGGAAGCATGCTCAACAAAACTACCTAGGGCAGGAGACTGGTTGCCCTCAGGCACTAGGCGTGTCAGGCCTCAGCATTGTAAGGCGAGTTCACTGAAGTCCCTGCGTGAAGTTTTCTCAGCTGTGCTACATCTATGTCCCTAAAATTTACTCTGCCGTTTCTGATGATCCTGAGTTATGAACGGCCACCTTTCACCGTTCTCCTTACACTCGTGCGTCTCCATCGACCTTAAAAGAAAGGTTGGACACGCAACTGCTGGCAGGTAAATTCAGCAAACTTTGTCTTAACACAAAGAGTCTGCTCTGTGGTGACCCGTCTTCCACGGTAAAACATTTCCTAGCGAATAAGAAATCTTCCCATCGCAATGACAATATGAGAGAATTGCCACCGATGGATTTGCCGTTGTGCCTACAAATATCATCTTGAGGCCATACAGTAGTGAAGCACGGGAACCCAGGCGCTTCACCCTTTACTCTAGACCAGTGAAACACAGAGAAGCACTGTTGACCTGTGATACATGACATTGCTGGAAGCTTCAGTGCACAGAGGCTTGGGAACCTGGAAGGAGCTTCTTCCGTGTGAATAAAACGCAGGCTGACCTTCATAGCAGGTTCCAGATTCTCAGGAATTCCATGGGCTGTATTGCTCAGAGGTAGAACCCACTGCTTGGGGCACACTTGAACTGAAAAATCTTGCTGGACTCACGGCTTTCCCAAAGACCCAAGATTCTCAAAGAGCGAGCGTAAGTTTGACGGAAAAACAAACTGCCGGTGGCGCCATATTGCCTTGAAACCGGCAAGAAGCAAGATTTTCCTTAAACCATGAATCTCAGAAACATTGTGATCGTGAAGGAAAACCAGGGAGAGCAGATGTACTTCCAATAATCCAACACTTAAATGAAACCTCAAACCTTAATCCTATCCTAAAACCAACCTTAATCCTAACCCTAACCTAGGTCAAAACCTAGCCCTAAGTCTAAACCTTAAAAGAGGTGTAACCCTAAGCCTAGGTCTAATTCTGTATACTCCTAAGCTTAAACTGAACCCTAACCTAAGGCTCACCCTAAACCAAGCTCTAACCCTAACCATATGTCTACCTTAAGGCTAAGCCTAATCCTAACCCCAAATCTGATGTGAACATGCAGCTCCCCCTACAACTAACCTTAATCCTAACAGTCACCCTTTGCCTGAACCTAACAACTCTATCCATCACCTTCAATCCAAGCCTCCATATCACCGTTAATGTAATCCAATCCCTGAAACTAGACAGAGAGCTAAACTTATCCACAACCAAAACGGATGTAACACACAAGGAGCAAGCCTGACCCCAACTCTTTACCTAGCACACTTTCTAACCCTCACACAAATATTAACCTCAACCCATACCTTAACAGTCAAGTGTACCATAAGCCTAAATGAGACAATAGGTTCATTCATCCTTAAGCACTAAACCCTACTCTTACCTTCAACCTCACACTCACCCTACATTTGATCCACAACCTTACCATAACCCGAATCCTCAAGCAGCCTTAACTCTAACCTGAACTCTAACACTGTCTCTAAACATGCCCACATGCCTGTACCTATGCCCCTTTAAAGTGAACCCTAAAGCAAAATCTTCTGTCCCACTATTTTGCAGCATTTTACAGAAGTACACTGGGAAAGATTTTTCTGCAAGGAAGAAACTGCAGGCGGGGTGGCTGAAATGAGAATATTATGCTGCACGAGCTCTTTGCCCTCAGATGTAGAAGTGTCATCAGTGGGCTTTATAGACAAACGGGACTTTAATAAGTGATCACCAACCACTGTGAATTCCCTTTGTTCTAGACTCCTGAAATAAAGAGTTGTCCTGAGTCACATAAACCTGCACCAAGTGGTCTTAATGTGGCGCTGGGACATGCCGGTATAAGAGAATTCCGAAGAAGGCTGAACGTCCACAATTGAATGGTCATTGCCAGAAATGAAGTGGCAGCCGGATCAGACTGGGAAACTTAAGCTTCCATTAGACAATGAAGATGTGAGAATCTAGTACGTCCAAAATTCATGGTTTCCTTAGATCCATGAAATTCCTTGTTGAATTTTAGTCAGAAAATGAAAACTCCGGAGCCTCTGTTCAGCAGGCCCGGGTGTAGCTCCCAGAGGCACACTGGTGCTCCTCTAGAATTTGGATAAAAATCGTTTTCACGGGAATAAGGAACCTTGATCAAGCCAGGTGGGTCTTGACAAAGGAAATTGCTGATTGTGCTGGCTATATGACAAGCACCCAGCTGTGCCAGCCCATCACTTATTCAGCACAGGAATCTGCATAGATTGATCCAAGACAAAGGAAAACTCAGGGAGGCAGCACCCGTGTTGGAAAGCATTTGTACTTCTAAGAGGAGGCCAATGATGTAAAACTACATAACCCTGGCAAATAGTTTTCATCATTGGCAGAATTTCACGGAGCAATATTGCTGGGAGAGAAAAGGCACCACCTGAGGGAGGCACGCTCAACAAAACTACCTAGGGCAGGAGCCTGGTTGCCCCCAGGCACTAGGCGTGTCAGGCCTCAGCATTGTAAGGCGAGTTCACTGAAGTCCCTGCGTGAAGTTTTCTCAGCTGTGCTACATCTATGTCCCTAAAATTTACTCTGCCGTTTCTGATGATCCTGAGTTATGAACGGCCACCTTTCACCGTTCTCCTTACACTCGTGCGTCTCCATCGACCTTAAAAGAAAGGTTGGACACGCAACTGCTGGCAGGTAAATTCAGCAAACTTTGTCTTAACACAAAGAGTCTGCTCTGTGGTGACCCGTCTTCCACGGTAAAACATTTCCTAGCGAATAAGAAATCTTCCCATCGCAATGACAATATGAGAGAATTGCCACCGATGGATTTGCCGTTGTGCCTACAAATATCATCTTGAGGCCATACAGTAGTGAAGCACGGGAACCCAGGCGCTTCACCCTTTACTCTAGACCAGTGAAACACAGAGAAGCACTGTTGACCTGTGATACATGACATTGCTGGAAGCTTCAGTGCACAGAGGCTTGGGAACCTGGAAGGAGCTTCTTCCGTGTGAATAAAACGCAGGCTGACCTTCATAGCAGGTTCCAGATTCTCAGGAATTCCATGGGCTGTATTGCTCAGAGGTAGAACCCACTGCTTGGGGCACACTTGAACTGAAAAATCTTGCTGGACTCACGGCTTTCCCAAAGACCCAAGATTCTCAAAGAGCGAGCGTAAGTTTGACGGAAAAACAAACTGCCGGTGGCGCCATATTGCCTTGAAACCGGCAAGAAGCAAGATTTTCCTTAAACCATGAATCTCAGAAACATTGTGATCGTGAAGGAAAACCAGGGAGAGCAGATGTACTTCCAATAATCCAACACTTAAATGAAACCTCAAACCTTAATCCTATCCTAAAACCAACCTTAATCCTAACCCTAACCTAGGTCAAAACCTAGCCCTAAGTCTAAACCTTAAAAGAGGTGTAACCCTAAGCCTAGGTCTAATTCTGTATACTCCTAAGCTTAAACTGAACCCTAACCTAAGGCTCACCCTAAACCAAGCTCTAACCCTAACCATATGTCTACCTTAAGGCTAAGCCTAATCCTAACCCCAAATCTGATGTGAACATGCAGCTCCCCCTACAACTAACCTTAATCCTAACAGTCACCCTTTGCCTGAACCTAACAACTCTATCCATCACCTTCAATCCAAGCCTCCATATCACCGTTAATGTAATCCAATCCCTGAAACTAGACAGAGAGCTAAACTTATCCACAACCAAAACGGATGTAACACACAAGGAGCAAGCCTGACCCCAACTCTTTACCTAGCACACTTTCTAACCCTCACACAAATATTAACCTCAACCCATACCTTAACAGTCAAGTGTACCATAAGCCTAAATGAGACAATAGGTTCATTCATCCTTAAGCACTAAACCCTACTCTTACCTTCAACCTCACACTCACCCTACATTTGATCCACAACCTTACCATAACCCGAATCCTCAAGCAGCCTTAACTCTAACCTGAACTCTAACACTGTCTCTAAACATGCCCACATGCCTGTACCTATTCCCCTTTAAAGTGAACCCTAAACCAAAATCTTCTGTCCCACTATTTTGCAGCATTTTACAGAAGTACACTGGGAAAGATTTTTCTGCAAGGAAGAAACTGCAGGCGGGGTGGCTGAAATGAGAATATTATGCTGCACGAGCTCTTTGCCCTCAGATGTAGAAGTGTCATCAGTGGGCTTTATAGACAAACGGGACTTTAATAAGTGATCACCAACCACTGTGAATTCCCTTTGTTCTAGACTCCTGAAATAAAGAGTTGTCCTGAGTCACATAAACCTGCACCAAGTGGTCTTAATGTGGCGCTGGGACATGCCGGTATAAGAGAATTCCGAAGAAGGCTGAACGTCCACAATTGAATGGTCATTGCCAGAAATGAAGTGGCAGCCGGATCAGACTGGGAAACTTAAGCTTCCATTAGACAATGAAGATGTGAGAATCTAGTACGTCCAAAATTCATGGTTTCCTTAGATCCATGAAATTCCTTGTTGAATTTTAGTCAGAAAATGAAAACTCCGGAGCCTCTGTTCAGCAGGCCCGGGTGTAGCTCCCAGAGGCACACTGGTGCTCCTCTAGAATTTGGATAAAAATCGTTTTCACGGGAATAAGGAACCTTGATCAAGCCAGGTGGGTCTTGACAAAGGAAGTTGCTGATTGTGCTGGCTATATGACAAGCACCCAGCTGTGCCAGCCCATCACTTATTCAGCACAGGAATCTGCATCTATTGATCCAAGACAAAGGAAAACTCAGGGAGGCAGCACCCGTGTTGGAAAGCATTTGTACTTCTAAGAGGAGGCCAATGATGTAAAACGACATAACCATGGCAAATAGTTTTCATCATGGGCAGAATTTCACGGAGCAATATTGCTGGGAGAGAAAAGGCACCACCTGAGTGAGGCACTCTCAACAAAACTACCTAGGGCAGGAGCCGGGTTGCCCCCAGGCACTAGGCGTGTCAGGCCTCAGCATTGTAAGGAGAGTTTCACTGAATTCCCTAAGTGAAGTTTTCTCCGCTGTCCTACGTCTAAGTTCCTAAAATTTACTCTGCGGTTTCTGATGATCCAGGGTTATGAACGGCCACCTTTCACAGTTCTCCTTACACTCGTGCGTCTCCATCGACCTTAAAAGAAAGGTATGACACGCAACTGCTTACAGGTAAATTCAGCAAAGTTTGTCTCAACACAAAAGAGTCTGCTCTGTGGTGACCCGTCTTCCATGGTAAAACATTTCCTAGCGAATAAGAAATCTTCCCATCGCAATGACAATATGAGAGGATTGCCACCGATGGATTTGCCCCTGTGCCTACAAACATCATCTTGAGGCCATACTGTAGTGAAGCACGGGAACCCAGGCGCTTCACCCTTTACCCTAGACCAGTGAAACTCAGAGAAGCACTATTGACCTGTGAGACATGATGTTGCTGGAAGCATCAGTGTACAGAGGCATGGGAACCTCGAAGGAGCTTCTTCCGTGTGAATAAAACGCAGGCTGAACTTCATAGCAGGTTCCAGATTCTCAGGAATTCCATGGGCTCTATTGCTCAGAGGTAGAATCCACTGCTTGGGGCACACTTGAACTGAAAAATCTTGCTGGACTCACGGCTTTCCCAAAGACCCAAGATTCTCAACGAGCGAGCGAAAGGTTGACTGAAAAACAAACTGCCGGTGGCGCCTTTTTGCCTTGAAACCGGCAAGAAGCAAGATTTTCCTTAAACCATGAATCTCAGAAACATTGTGATCGTGAAGGAGAACCAGGGAGAGCAGATGTACTTCCAATAATCCAACACTTAAGTGAAACCTCAAACCTAAATCCTATCCTAAAACCAACCCTAATCCTCACCCTAACCTAGGTCAAAACCTAGCCCTAGGTCTAAACCTAAAAAGAGGTGTAACCCTAAGCCTAGGTCTAATTCTGTATACTCCTAAGCTTAAACTGACACCTAACCTAAGGCTCACCCTAAACCAAGCCCTAACCCTAACCTTATGTCTACCCTAAGGCTAAGCCTAATCCTAACCCCAAATCTGATGTGAACATGCAGCTCCCCCTACAACTAACCTTACTCCTAACCATCACCCTTCGCCTGAACCTAACTTAACTCTATCCATCACCTTCAATCCAAGCCTCCATATCACCGTTAATGAAATCCTATCCCTTAAACTAGACTGAGAGCTAAACTTATCCACAACCAAAACGGATGTAACACACAAGCCGCTAGCCTGACCCCAACTCTTAACCTCGCACACTTTCTAACCCTCACAAAATTTTAACCCCAACCCATACCTAAACAGTCACGTTTACCATAAGCCTAAATGAGACAATGGGTTCATTCATCCTTAAGCACTAAACCCTACTCTTACCTTCAACCTCACACTCACCCTACATTTGATCCACAACCTTACCAGAACCCGAATCTTCACGCAGCCGTAACCCTAACCTGAACTCTAACACTGTCTCTAAACATGCCCACATGCCTGTACCTATGCCCCTTTAAAGTGAACCCTAAACCGAAATCTTCGGTCCCACTATTTTGAAGCATTTTAAAGAAGTACACTGGAAAGATTTTTCTGCAAGGAAGAAACTGCAGGCGGGGTGTCTGAAATGAGAATATCATGCTGCACGAGCTCTTTGCCCTCAGATGTAGAAGTGTCATCAGTGGGCTTTATAGAGAAACGGGACTTTAATAAGTGATCATCAACCTCTATGTATTCCCTTTGTTCTAGACGCCTGAAATAAAGAGTTGTCCTGAGTCACATAAACCTGCACCGAGTGGTCTTAGTGTGGCGCGGGAACATGCCTGTATAAGAGAATTCCGAAGAAGGCTGAACTTCCACAATTGAATGGTCATTGCCATAAATGAAGTGGCAGCCGGATCACACTGGGAAACTTAAGCTTGCCTTAGACAATAAAGATGTGAGAATCTGGTACATCCACAAATCACTGTTTCCTTAGGTCCATGAAATTCCGTGTTGAATTTTAGTCAGAAAATGAAAACTCCGGAGCCTCTGTTGAGCAGGCCCCTGTTTAGCTCCCAGAGGCACTCTGGTCCTCCTCTAGAATTTGCATAAAAATCATTTTCACGGGAATAAGGAACCTTGATCAAGCCAGGTGGGTCTTGACAAAGGAAATTGCTGCATGTGCCCACTATACTGACAAGCACCCAGCTGTGCCAGTCCATCACTTATTCAGCACAGGAATCTGCATCGATTGATCCAAGACAAAGGAAAACTCAGGGAGGCAGCACCCATGTTGGAAAGCATTTGTACTTCTAAGAGGAGGCCAATGATGTAAAACTACATAACCCTGGCAAATAGTTTTCATCATTGGCAGAATTTCACGGAGCAATATTGCTGGGAGAGAAAAGGCACCACCTGAGGGAAGCATGCTCAACAAAACTACCTAGGGCAGGAGACTGGTTGCCCTCAGGCACTAAGTGTGTCAGGCCTTAGCATTGTAAGGAGAGTTCACTGAATTCCCTGAGTGAAGTTTTCTCAGCTGTGCTACATCTATGTCCCTAAAATTTACTCTGCGGTTTCTGATGATCCTGAGTTAAGAACGGCCACCATTCACCGTTTTCCTTACACTCGAGCGTCTCCATCGACCTTAAAAGAAAGGGAGGACACGCAACTGCTGGCAGGTAAATTCAGCAAACTTTGTCTCAACACAAAAAAGACAGCTCTGTGGTGACCTGTCTTCCACGGTAAAACATTTCCTAGCGAAAAAAAAAAAAAAACATTTCCTAGAAAATAAGGAATCTTCCCATCGCAATGACAATATGAGAGAATTGCCACCGATGGATTTGCCCCTGTGCCTACAAACATCATCTTGAGGCCATACTGTAGTGAAGCACGGGAACCCAGGCGCTTCACCCTCTACCCTAGACCAGTGAAACTCAGAGAAGCACTATTGACCTGTGAGACATGACGTTGCTGGAAGCATCAGTGTACAGAGGCATGGGAACATCGAAGGAGCTTCTTCCGTGTGAATAAAATGCAGGCTGAACTTCATAGCAGGTTCCAGATTCTCAGGAATTCCATGGGCTGTATCGCCCAGAGGTAGAACCCACTGCTTGGGGCACACTTGAACTGAAAAATCTTGCTGGACTCACGGCTTTCCCAAAGACCCAAGGTTCTCAAAGAGCGAGAGTAAGGTTGACGGGAAAACAAACTGCCGGTGGCGCCTTTTTGCCTAGAAACCGGGAAGAAGCAAGATTTTCCTTAAACCATGAATCTTAGAAACATTTTGATCGTGAAGGAAAACCAGGGAGAGCAGATGTACTTCCAATAATCCAACACTTAAATGAAACCTCAAACCTAAATCTTATCCTAAAACCAACCCTAATCCTAACCCTAACCTAGGTCAAAACCTAGCCCTAGGTCTAAACCTAAAAAGAGGTGTAACCCTAAGCCTAGGTCTAATTTTGTATACTCCTAAGCTTAAACTGAACCCTAACCTAAGGCTCACCCTAAACCAAGCCCTAACCCTAACCTTATGTCTACCCTAAGGCTAAGCCTAATCCTAACCCCAAATCTGATGTGAACATGCAGCTCCCCCTACAACTAACCTTACTCCTAACCGTCACCCTTTGCCTGAACCTAACTTAACTCTATCCATCACCTTCAATCCAAGCCTTCATATCACCGTTAATGTAATCCAATCCCTTAAACTAGACAGAGAGCTAAACTTATCCACAACCAAAACGGATGTAACACACAAGCCGCAAGCCTGACCCCAACTCTTAACCTCGCACACTTTCTAACCCTCACACAAATATAAACCCCAACCCATACCTAAACAGTCAAGTTTACCATAAGCCTAAATGAGACAATAGGTTCATTCATCCTTAAGCACTAAACCCTACTCTTACCTTCAACCTCACACTCACCCTACATTTGATCCACAACCTTACCATAACCCGAATCCTCACGCAACCTTAACTCTAACCTGAACTCTAACACTGTCTCTAAACATGCCCACATGCCTGTACCTATGCCCATTTAAAGTTAACCCTAAACCAATATCTTCTGTCCCACTATTTTGCAGCATTTTACAGAAGTACACTGGGAAAGATTTTTCTGCAAGGAAGAAACTGCAGGCGGGGTGGCTGAAATGAGAATATCATGCTGCACGAGCTCTTTGCCCTCAGATGTAGAAGTGTCATCAGTGGGATTTATAGAGAAACGGGACTTTAATAAGTGATCAGCAACCACTGTGAATTCCCTTTGTTCTAGACTCCTGAAATAAAGAGTTGTCCTGAGTCACATAAACCTGCACCAAATGGTCTTAATGTGGCGTGGGAACATGCCGGTATAAGAGAATTCCGAAGAAGGCTGAACGTCCACAATTGAATGGTCATTGCCAAAAATGAAGTGGCAGCCGGATCAGACTGGGAAACAAGCTTCCATTAGACAATGAAGATGTGAGAATCTGGTACGTCCACAATTCACGGTTTCCTTAGATCCATGAAATTCCGTGTTTAATTTTAGTCAGAAAATGAAAACTCCGGAGTCTCTGTTCAGCAGGACCGGGTGTAGCTCCCAGAGGCACACTGGTGCTCCTCTAGAATTTGGATAAAAATCGTTTTCACGGGAATAAGGAATCTTGATCAAGCCAGATGGGTCTTGACAAACGAAATTGCTGCTTGTTCCCGCTATACTGACAAGCACCCAGTTTGCCAGTCCATCACTTTTTCATCACAGGAATCTGCATAGATTGAGCCAAGACAAAGGAAAGCTCAGGGAGGCTGCACCATTTTAGAAAAGCATTTGTACTTCTAAGAGGAGGCCAATGATGTGAAAAGACATACCCATGGCAAATAGTTTTCATCATGGGCAGAATTTCACGGAGCAATATTGCTGGGAGAGAAAAGGCACCACCTGAGGGAGGCACGCTCAACAAAACTACCTAGGGCAGGAGCCAGGTTGCCCTAAGGCACTAGGCGTGTCAGGCCTCAGCATTGTAAGGAGAGTTCACTGAAGTTCCTGAGTGAATTTTTCTCCACTGTCCTACATCTATGTTCCTAAAATTTACTCTGAGGTTTCTGATGATTCTGGGTTATGAACGGCCACCATTCACCGTTTTCCTTACACTCGAGCGTCTCCATCGACCTTAAAAGAAAGGGAGGACACGCAACTGCTGGCAGGTAAATTCAGCAAACTTTGTCTCAACACAAAAGAGACAGCTCTGTGGTGACCCGTCTTCCACAGTAAAACATTTAATTACAACTCTCTTTTATACACGTGTGTCTGTGGATTTCAACATTTCATGCACAGATTAGCACATTCCCATAGCGGAGTGAACCTCCCTTCTGTCATGTCTATAGGTATTTCTCCTTCCTATGGGCAGCTGGACAGTATTTTATCTGGGGAACGCCTGGTAAACCAGGACAATGGTGCTTCCCCAGCTTTCTGTGATGAAGGGCCAGGCCATTGGTTACCTTTATAAAAGTATCCTGACACGTCCTAGTGATGTCTGTTTCTGGGACCATAGTGGCTTCCTCTTCCTCGGTTGGTCTTGTTGGTAGGTGCTGTCCAGTTGGTCTGCTTCAAAGCAACCCCAATGTACAGGACAAGGAAAGGCTTGCCAGTCCTGGGCTACCCTCATTTCTTTCTGATGTTTGAACCCATCGTTGCAGCTCCCGTGGCCATGCATCCTGCAAACGGCCTGGCTCTTTGTCACTGATCCTCCCCTTTAATCTGACCAAAAGTGTTCGTCATCTGGTCCTCTCTCTGACAAGGTGCGGCCTAGTTTTACTAGTCCTCCACTACCTGACAGTGTATCAATGATTAGCATAAGGTTTTCAGTGGTGTATTTCGTCATCCTCAGTGTGTCCTTATTGGGGGCTCTTACAACTCTTGTTACAATCCATACACCAATTGTATCTGACATAGTCATACGTATATTGCCATCATTCTTTTCTAGACATTTACTTTCTATTGAGCCCTTGGGATCAGCTCCCCTTTTTTTCCTCCTCCCCCACTCGTGGTTCCTTGATAGATTATAGATTGTTATTATTTTCATATCTCACATCGACCATTGTCTCTTTTATCCTCAGCTTTCTGTTGCTCCTATCCCTGCGAGGGGTGTGCGGTTATATGTCATTTGGTATCTCTATTCCCATTCCTGGTCCTGGGTTCCATGTGTTGTGAGTTTTATCTCTTGCTAATACCTATGCACTCTAGTCCAGAGTGGGAAGCGGCACTGGGGTGATGATAGTGGGCGGTGATGAGACCTCAAGGGGTCAGAGGTAGATTGTGTCATTCATTGGTGCGATCCATATTTCCTCAGGGGGGCCTCCACCCAGTGGGACACAGCATCTGGGAGGCTTGTGGCTTTCTCCTGAGACAGCATGGTGGCCAAGGGCCCGGGCATTGAGGGTGGGACTCTGGGCCTGGGGTGGCAGCACTTTCAGAAGCCACCCCCTCCCCCAGGCACCCACCTGGATATGGATGAGCACGTGAGACAGTTGGCTGTGAACTTTGAGGGTGGCGTCAGTGTCTCAGAGCAGGTGGGGTCTGGCCTGAGTCAGCTCCCACAGCTCCAACCAGGAAGCCCTGCCCCCAGGCGGGGGTCAGCAGTTATCCCAGCATGCTCATTCCTCCCCCTCAGCTTCTGTCTGGTCAGCCCTTCAGCTTCCTGGCTTGGTTTAGAACTTGTCCTAAGCTCCCAGAGGGCCACCGTCCTGAGATCTTGCTCAGCGCTTCAGGCCTTTCTGCAAACTCTCCTCCCAGGAGCCCATTATCACTAGCAGTTTACCCCTTGCTCTAACGATGCTCCAGGAGGCCTGCTTGGGAAGTGTTGGGCTGTTGCCTGGTTCAGTCCCACTAACTGCTCCTCAGGAGAAAGAAGAGGTTCCCTGCTCTTGGAAAGATTTACTGGCTTGCAAACCTTCTGGAGGATCCCCATGAGTCAGCAGGTGGGGTCATTCTAAAGCCCGGCACTCCGCAGGTAGCCACGTTGTGTGCCACCCAGGCATGCTGTGTGTTTGGAGGAGACTGCACACCCTTCAAAGGTAGAAGCTGCACCCCTCCATGGTTCTTGCATGCAGCAAATGCAGGGCTCCTGAGACTCCGGGCCAGCCTCTGGGCTAGGATCATGGGCAAATCGTTATCTCGCCTAAGCTCCATCTGGGCTGGAAACGCAGTAGCTTGTACTGTGACCTGGGTCAGCCTGGGGCTGTGCAGGGCATCCTCAGCCCAGCTCAACTCTTCCCAGAACACCCCTGCAGGTGCAGGGAGCCCTTGGCTTGGGAAAGTGACCCTGCTAAGTGGGCTTTGTGACCAGGCTCCCTGATCCAGCGACCCAGCTTTGCCTCCTCCACAGGCTGCAGACAGCAGGGGCTGCCCTGGGTTCCCTGAACTCGGGCTATCTCCAGAGACAGTGTGGGCAGGACCTGGAGGGTGTGGAAGTGAGTCGTGCTGGGAAAGTGGATGGAGGAACGGAGGGTAGGGTAGATGCTGGGTGGGCTGAGGGGGCAGGAGATGCCCTTCAGAGTTCTAAAACCAGGGCTGAGGGATGTGGGAGCTGTTGGGGCCAGCTGGCCCTTTCGTGAGTTTTAGGAGCTGCCTGAATTCCATCCACATTGACCCTCTCCAGCCCCACCTTTGGCAGATGCTGGAAGAGAAGTTCAAGGTCTTCCGGGAGAAAGGGCAGAGTGTGGGGCTGCCAGGGTGCAGGCCCTGAGGGAGCTGGCAGGTGCCCTGGAACTCGCCTCCCCCAGCTCCATGGCCCAGAGTCAAGTCCACAGGAGCGGCGTTGAGGCCACATGGGTGAGGCTGGACAAGGCAATGAAAGCCCGCACAGAGGTGGGTGCCCAGAGGGACAGGCCAGTGACAGCCAAGGGGCTCGGGACACAGGGGCCTACCCCAGATGTGTGTGCATGTGTGTGCGTGTGTGTGTGTGCTCATGTGTAGGGGTGGGCATGTGGGTGTGTGCATGCATACTTCTGTGTGTATTCTCGTGTGCACATGTTTGTATGAAGGGGCATGGCTGACTCCAGCTCCCAGCATCAATCAGCCTTCCCCGTCCAACCACGCTCCTTCCTGCCCCCAGTTTGGAGTCGTTCAGCGCAGGTCACTCCTTGTGGCAGGACCACGAAGTGGGCTCTCCCAATGCTCCCTGAGCACGGGTCGCAGTTTCGTTGGGGGCACAGGTCCTGCTGGTCTTCTTGCTGACCGCCACTCTTAGAGCTCCCTGCCACCCCTCCCCACACCCTCCTTGCTCGGGATCTGGTGTCTCAGTGCACTGAGCACCTGACAGGTCCTGCAACCGAAATCCTGGGGCTGAGTGGCCCCGGGGCCAGCCCTCTCCTCACTGACTGTTGGAGGTGCTACAGGCAGACCCCCTGACAGGCAGCCCACTCGCTCCCTGAGCCGCCGTCTCATGTGCTCAGGGCTCCCCATCTTTTTGCCTTCCTCCCAACATGCGTGTCAAGACCCTTTCCTCCCTCGGGCCCTGCCTGTGGCCCCCGGGCCTCATCAGGAACCTGCTGTGATCAGAGGAAACCATCCATCTTCTAACCACTGAAGGGCCAGAAGGCGCGAATGTACAGCGATGATAATAGGTAAAGGTCATGGTAAAGTAACAGAGGACAGGAAAGACAGGGGCGAGAGAATACAATACAGAGTCAGACATGTTTTATTAGGCATGCTCACTTCAGCTCCTCTTGATGGACCACGTGGAACTGGGAGAAGTGGAACCTTTGCTATCTTGGGACGTGTATAGGGAGCCTGGAGACACACCTCTTCAGTAGTGACATGGGTCACAAGGTGGGCGGTATCTATCGTAAGGCCCCTGTACTTGAGCTCACCAAGGTGAGGAAAGCTAATACCTGCCTTGGGGGAAGCTACAAAGGGGGCTGGGTGTCACGGTGGGAAGAGAGGGCAAAAGGATCATATCTGCTTCTACACAGAGATACAATCAGCCATGTGCTCACATTATGGCAGCCTAGCTGTTAACGGAGAATCCGTGGGAATGATTTTTAAAGCAGGATAATGTACTTGGACTTTACCTCTAACTTACCAAAGTAGAGGCTTTCCTACCGTGGAATACCAGCTTTCCAGATTCTCCCTGTTATAAGTTAGGGAATAGAGTCTTCGTCCTATTTCCCTCCGTGTTAACGCCCCACAAATCCCCAAGCCACAGTCTTTGCTCAAAAGGAGGTGGCCCTGTTCTCAGGGAGAAAGTTGCTGGCCCTCCTTCGCGCTGTGTCCTCGATTTCCACAAGGCGGCGCTCGAGCTGTGGGGCCACATGCAGAAGGTGGTCCTGGTGGAGGGTGCTGTCCTTGGCCAGGACCTGGTGTCTGTGGAGGTCCTGCAGCGCCAGCACCGCCTCCTGCAGGGGAGGGCCCCAGTCCCTCCCACCCACAAGAAACCCTCTTCTGTAGGCAATGGATGGATGAGGAACCCTCACCCCCAGCTGACCCCAGGCAGGACTGCAGCCCGCCCCTTCCCCCTCTGGGATTGGGGGTGACGGGCCTGGGCTTGACCTAGGCTGGGGTACAGCCAGGATGGCCTGCAGAGTCCTGGGTGGAGGAGCATTCAGCCTGCTCTCTGCCAGCTGCAGAGGGAGCTGGTGGCTGTGGACGAGGTGGTGGTTCAGATGGGGATGGAAGCCATCCAGGTACACCCTGCGGTCCAGGAGGGCCTGGCCGAGCAGCTGGCTGAGGTGCTGGAGGCCTGGGCCACCTGAACATGAAGGCCTGGGAGAAGGGCCAGCAGCTGGAGTGGGTAGCCCATGGCCACGCCTTCCTCAGGCACTGCCAGGAACTGCTGCATGTGCCACCCCACCTGGATGGGGGCTCGCTCTGTTCCATGCGGGTGGGGGCACCCAGCTCTTCCCTGCCTCCTCCCTGTTCTGCCCTCTGGCCCTGAGACCTGTTCCCATGCCCTGTCCCCCACCCAGCACTCAGGCTCAAGAGAAGCAGGCGCTAGTCTATATCCTCAGAAGGGCCAGCTGGGGCCAAGAAGACACTGGGGCAGGAGCTCTGCCTGAGAGCCCAGGCAGTGCGGCCGGCGGGGTAGCAGCTGCTGGACACCAGCTACGTCATGGCCCCAGAGATGTGCGCGCTGAGGTCTAGGGCCAGGGTGGTGCGTGGCCAGAGCTCCCTTTCCTGCTGCTCCCTGCTCCACGGTAACCCAGCCCTATCCCACCCAGGCGACACCCTGCGCCCCTCCCAACAGCCCTCTGCCCCCCAGGTCACAGTGTCTCCGGGAGCTGGACAGGCAGCTGCAGGAGCTCCGGATGGCCTGGGCCCTTCACCAGGACCACTGCCAGGTGAGCCAGGACTAGGAGGAGCTGCGGGGAATGCTGGGTCAGGCCGAGGTCTGGCTGGCCTCCTGAGAGGACCTCCTGCTAGACCCTGACTGTGGGGTGAGCAGGGATCCGCCCCTTAGAGGGCCACATGCCTGGCACCAGGACTTGGAAAGGCAGCTGGTGGCCCAGGAGGAGAAGCTCACCCAGCTCCAAATGTAGGTGAGGGTGTGGAGGGCGGGACTGAGGAGGGGTCGAGGGGCCTCCACCTGCGGTGGGGTCTCCAGAGCATTGATCTGCCCTGAGGGGCACACCTTCGGGGAAACAGCCACAGGGTCCTGTCCTCCATGGGCAGTCTGGCTCTGTGGGGTCCATCACAGCTTCTTCTGCCCAACTGCTCCCTCCCCTCCTCTTCCTGGTTTCGCCCTCTGAGAGCTGCCCCCAGAGCAAGCCCTGTGGGACACAGAGGGTCACTATGGGTGGAAACCAATCAATAATCTCATGGGTGCAGAGCACACTCTGAGGAACACAGGGTGGTGACACTAGCTACAGAGAATCTGAGTGGAGCAAGGGTTTGTAATCCTTGTGTAGGCTGGGGGTGGGGCTGATAGGGGGGGATTGATACCACAGGATCCTGTGGGACTGAAAGTGAGGACCTGAGGGTGGACGGGCAGAGGGAGTGCCCCATCCTCTGAGGCAGGAAGGTGGTCAGCTAGGGTGAGTACGGAGGAAGATGAGCAGGGGCTGCTGCAGTCACGCAAATGTCACGTAAGAATCTCACTTTAGTATAAAATGTTTGTCTCCATTGCAAAGCCACCTCTAGCAACTAGGATCCCCTCTCTCCCCATCTGGAGTTGACGAGTGAAGAAAATCAAAAACTGAAGCACAGCAGTCCACAGGACTAACGGACCACCAATACCACAGCCCTCCATCCTTGTCCTGGAGACCAGGAGAGTTAGATGGTGCCCAGCCACCGCCTCAAACTGCTCTGGTTGAGCTCAAACTGGCAACTTGTGCACAGCTTGAAAGCCAATGGAAGGTGACTTCATGAAGAGGGCATTACAAGTTTGACAGGGACTGTTGGAACCCCGAGACCAAGGCCCTTCAAATCCAAAACAGAGCGCAGCTCCGGGAATCACCCCTGCCCAAGCAACAGTCGAGCTGATAAAGTGAATGCATGGCACCTCTGAGGCAAGTGCTTCCCAGAGCAAAGGGGAGCATTTGCCCTCAAAGTTCAGGAGGGAGGGAGGGGCCAGGGAGAAGGCAAGAAGAGTGCTGTGTTATATTATGAGAGCTGCAAACAAAATGTGTAGAAATTGTTAAACTGCTCTGCATGTTTCCACTTAAAACAAAACCCTCTATATTAAAATTCATATATATGTGCATTATATGTATATATGTATATATATGTGCATTATATGTATATATATGTGCATTATATGTATATATATGTGCATTATATGTATATATATGTGCATTATATATATGTGTGCATTATATATATATGTGCATTATATATATATGTGCATTATATATATATGTGCATTATATATATATATATATATATATATATATATATATATATATATATCAGTCAAACCCAAGGTCAGAAAAAGGCATGCCCCGGGCTGCTGCTCATGGCAAGGTCAGTGGTCTGAAACCCATCAGAAAGACGCGGCTCGGCTGTCTGCTCCCGTAGTGACAGCCTCAGAGACGCAGGGGCCGTCGTGTGCTGTCCTACAGGGCCTCGATGATAGAAATCGACTCGATGGCAATGATTTGAGTGCTTTGAAGGTCAGAAACTGTAGACAGTGATCTATAAACGTCCTTCTCTCCTGTAAGGTGTCTGTAACACAATCAAAGGAAAACAATCGGTCTGCTCTCCAGATCTTCAATGGGATCATTTCCAGGGAGCCTGGTCACACAGTGCCAGACTGTGCCTTCTCAGATCCTCTGGCACTGCTAGGAAGGTTGTGGGCCCTGCAGGGGTGGGGTACTCTCCAGCCTGCTCCCCAGCAATAGAGGCACTAGGCCAAGACTGGAAGAGCCCCGGCAGGGGAGAGTGGGGAGGTTGAGGCAGTCACTGTGCCCTGCTTCTGACACTCTTCATGTGGCTGCTATGGTCACCCTTGACCTCAGGGAAGGCCAAGGGTCACCAGGGCAGAAAACACTTCCTTTTTATGGTGAGGGCCATATCGTGTCTCAACTTCACTGCTAATTAGCTGTGGTCTCTAGCAAGTAACCCAGCCTCTCGGTGCACCCAGTTTCCCCAGTGCTATCTGGAGTCCCCAGAAGGGCCAGGTACAGCCAGGCTGCTTGCAGCTGGGCCAGAACCAGCAGCTGCCCTCACCGTGCCCTGAAGCCAGAAGCCCAGAACTCAAAGGCTGAGCTTTGCTGAAGGTCGTCTGACATGGCCTCTCAGCTTAAGTAAGGGGTCCCAACTCCAGGCTGCACAAGTTGCTCCCTGGAACACGTGGCCCGGGCCCCCAATGTGGGCACACAGAAAGCCAGTTCACCTCTCAGGGGTTTGGCAGAGCCGCAGCACAGCAAGGGTCTCCCTGGAAGCCCGTCCAGCCCATGGCCAGCACCTCCCCCAAACTCACCCCTGCTCCAGGCTGCTGGTACTCACTGTAGGTCCTGTCACCACTGCTGGGCCCTGGGGGCAGTGCTGGGCCGCCACTCCAGCAGACTCTCCGCTAGTGGGGCAGGCTGCCCCCTGGTGGCCACCCATCTTCACTTGGTGCTGAAACATTGCAAACTTGGTTAAGAGGAGCTGAGAAGAGAGGAGAGGGGTCACAGGGGGCCCTGGCTGGTGGGCTGTGAGACACCTCAGTGAGTGACTGGGCAGGGCAAGACTGGACAGCCACAGAACTTGCCCCTCTACGCAGAGAGGGGAATAGGAAGCCACAGCTGTCCTCAGTCCAGACTGATGTTCCCCATCAGCCCCTTGTGCATGCAGCCCCCCCTCCACCACCCGTCTTCCTTCGGCTCCAAGGCACCTTCCTTGCCCCTAGCCCCTTCCTCACTAGGGTGTGCTCATAGTCCTCTCTCCTCTGGCCACCAGCTGCTGGCTGCTCAGCCAGCTCTGCAAGTCCTCGGCTTCCCTCAGGAAGCCCTGCAGTGCCAGCATCCTCTTCAGATCCTGGCCCCTGTGGTGACAGCTGAGTCCCCCAACAGTTAGTGTGCATGTGTCCACACTCTGGAGGACAAGGGACTCAATCAAAGGGGCTGCCTGAAGGACAAGGTTCTTCATGGTCTTTGCCCAGGCTGCTCCTCTGGATTCAAGAAGCAAACCCAGGGCAGGGGGAGTTGGGGCTGGCGAGGGTGTGGCTGTGGGGAAGGGCAGGTGACTGGAGCCAGGGAGCCGAGCCCCTGCCCTGCAGGCTCTCCTCAAAGGTTTGTGGGAAGAGGAAACAGTGAAGGACTCATCTTTTCCTGACACATGTCTATAGGCCTCTGTCACGGTTCTCTTCAAGGCAGGGGTAGCATCTAGGGGAATAAGCAACCCCAGCCAGTTTTCTGGTATCCCCGGATGCATTGACCCTCAAAGTTGGGCTGCCAACTCCCACAGTGTCTTCAGCTGCTTCCAGAGCCTCCCCTGCATCACACCCAGCTGCTCTGAGACCTCAGTTACAAGGATCTACATATAACTTCCTCCCTGGGGGATGGACAACAGAAAAGTGGGTGAAGGGAGACAAAATATGTAAGATCTGACAAATTATCAAGGGTTCATGAGTGAGGGGGGAACAGGGAGGGCGGAGAAAAATGAGGACATGATGCCAAGGCCTTAAGTGGAGAGCAAATGTTTTGAGAATGATGAGGGCAATGAATGTACGGATGTGCTTTACACAACTGATGTATGTATGGATTGTGATAAGAGTTGTATGTGCCCCTAATAAAATGATTTTAAAAAATTAACTCATTTATATTTCTTAGGACAATGCCATTTGTATTTCAAAGCAACATTCACGAAAGCTATTTTTTCACCTTCACTATCTTCTATTTAGTTTTAAACAGTGCAAAAACAATTTTTATGCCTTTTTATGAGATGTAATGCAAGTAGACATAAATTTATGCATAATTAAAAATGTGAATGAACAAAATATTTTGTTAAAGAATTTGAACTTTTGTGAAAATCATAGAAAGCATATAGCATTTTATTGAAGGGTTGGGATTTTTTTCCTCTATTTTATTCTAGTATTTGGTCTGAGGTTCTTATGGCATATTCTGATTGTTGTCATGTAAGAAAATGTACATTCCACATAAGAGAAAACTTTCCTTATAATATTTTCCTATCCATTGCTTCCTGCTGAATCTCTCATTTGTTCTTTTATCATTTTTTCCTATAAAAAACCCAGGCTGCTTAATTTTATTCTTATTAATCATTTATATAAGTTAGGAAAATATTTATTATATATACATTTTTATTAAAAATCTTTTCTTGGAGGCTCTTACAACTTTTGTTGCAATCCATATTGATTGCACCAGGCAATTTGTACATATGTTGCCTTCATTCATTTATAGACATTTCTTTCTTTTTCTTTTTTAAAATCATTTTATTGGGGCTCATACAACTCATCACAATCCATACATACACCAATTGTGTAAAGCACACTTATACATTCGTTGCCTTCATCATTCTCAAAATTTGCTTTCTGCTTGGGTTCCTGGAATCAGCTCATTTCCCCTTTCCCCTATCCCCTTCTCACCCTGCTCCTCTTCCCTCATGAACCCTTAATAATTTATACATTATTATTTTCTCTTATCTTACACTGCGCGGCGTCTCCCATCACCCAATTTTCTGTTGCCCATCTCCCAGGGGGGAAGTTATATGTAGATCCTTGTGATCAGTTTCCCATTTCTATACCCACTTCCCTCCCAGTATCGCCACTTTCACCGCTGGTCCTGGGGGGTTCATCTGTCCTGGATTCCCTGTGTTTCCAGTTCCCGTCTGTACCGCTGTGTATCTTCTGGTCTAACCAGGTTTGCAAGGTAGAATTGGGATCATGAGATGTGGGGGGAGGAAGCGTTTAATAACTAGAGGAAGGTTGTGAGTTTCATTATTGCTACACTGAACCCTGAGTGACTCATCTCCTTCCCACTACCCCTCCGCAAGGGATGTACAGTTGTCTACAGGTGGGCATTGGTCCCCCGTCATGCACTCCCCTCATTCACGATGATATAATCCCACCTCCCGCCTTTGTTGCTTGAAAACTGGTCCCCTCAGCCCTTCATGATCACACATGTTGGTGTGATGCTTCCATGTGGGCTTTGTTGCTTCTGGGCCAGCTTGTTTACTTTCAAGCCTCTAAGACCCGGGACGCTATATCGCTTGATAGCCGGCCACCATCAGCCTTCTTCACCACACATACTTATGCACACATTCATCTTCAGCGTTTATGTGGGGAAGGTGATCACACAATGATGGTTTTTGTTCTTTGGTGTCTGCTACCTGATCCCTTCAACACCTCGTGCTCACTTAGGCTTGTGTGCTTCTTCTCTGTGGGCTTTGTTGCTTCTGAGCTAGATTTCAGCCTGTTTGCCTTCAAGCCTTTAAGACCCCCAGAGTTTCATTATATTGTGCAGAGAGTGGCTATGAGCCAAACCCACTAGACTGCACCCAACAACAGTAACAACAGGACTTGTGCTTCTAACAATATGCTGAAGAAGACCTTAAGAGAATCTCCCCTTCGTTTAGAGCAGCGGCTCTCGACCTGTGGGTCGTGTCTACTTAGGGGGTCAAACAGCCCTTTCATGGGGTGGCCTGAATTATAGCAGTAGCAAAATTACAGCTATGATGTAGCAACAAAAATAATTGTATGGTTGGTTGGTCACGACTACATGAGGAACTGGATGAAAGGGTCGTGAGTAAGAATGTTGAAAACCACTGTCCAAGAGGAAGACTCAATTCTTGATACAGTTGAAGGGCAACAAAATAGACTCAGCCCCAATATAGATGGGATAGCACAGTGGCTGCAACAATAAACACAAGCCAAAGAAACACTGCAAGGATGGCACAAGACAGGACAGTGTTTCATTATATTGACATAGAGTTGCTATGAGCAAAACCCACAAGAAATAAAACAGGACTTGTTTTTCTAACAATGTACCTAAGTAGACCTTAAGAGAATCTCCTATTAGTTTAGCGCAGCGGGCCTCAAACTGAGGGTCGTGACCCCTTTTGGGGGATGAATGACGCTTTCATGGCAGTGGACCGTTCATTAAAGTGGAAAAATTAGAGTTATGATGTAGCACTGAAAATAATTTCATGATTTGGCAGTCACCACTACATGAGGAATGGTATGAAAGAGTCGTGGCATTAGGAAGGTTGAGAACCACTTCTCTAGGGCAAGACACAAATCTGGTACAGAAGGGAAGGAAGAGAGCGGCGGTCTCCAACAAGTTGTATTAGCACAGTGGCTGCAACACTGAGGCCAAGCACACAAGCACGGTGAGGGTGGCACAGGGCAGGGCAGCGTTTCATTATATTGTGCATAGAGTTGCTAAGAGTCAAAACCCACTCGACGGAACTTAACGACAATAACTACAGGACGTGTACTTCTAACAATATGCTGAAGTAGATCTTAAGAGAAACTCCTCTAAATTTAGAGCAGTGGTTCTTAACTTGTGGGTCGCGACCCCCTCTCACAGGTGTTGCCCAATTCATAACAGTAGTGAAATCACAGTAATGGAGTAACAATGAAAAAAAATTACTGTTGGAGGATCACCACAACATTAAGAATTGTATAAAGGAGCCATGCCATTAAGAAGGTTCAGAAACACTGCCCGAGAGGAATACACAAAACGTGGTACTGCAGAAGGGCAGCAAGTGAGAGGCAGACCCTACAAGATGGAATAGCTCAGTGGCTGCAACAATGAGTGCCATCAACGAACCACTGTGAGGACGGCACAGGAAGGGGCAGCATTTCATTATCTTGTGCGTAGAGTTGCTGAGAGTCAAAACCCACTCGACGGCAACTAACAGCAACACAAAAAGAACTTGAGCTTCTAACAATATGCTGACGTAGATCTTAAGAGAAACTCCTCTTAGTTTAGTGCAGGGTTCTCAGCCTATGAATCACGAACCCTTTTGGGGAGTGAGTGGGTTGAATGACCATTTCACAAGGGTGGCCTGATTCATAAGATTAGCAAAATTACAGTTATGAAATATCAGCGAAAATTTTGTATGACTGGGGGTCCACCACTATTTTGGGAACTGCATGAAAGGGTCGTAGATTTAGGAAGATTGAGAACCACTGTCCGAGAGGAAGACACAAATGTTGGTAGAGTAGAAGGGCAGCAAAGGAGAGGCAGCCCCTCCAAGTTGGAATAGCTCAGTGGCTGCAACAACCAGCGCAAGCAAAGAATCACTATGAGGAATGCACAGGATGGGGGAGCGTTTCGTTATATTTTGCATAGAGTTGCTATGAGCCAAAACCCACTTGAAGGCACCTAAATACAATAACAACAGGACTTTTGCTTCTAACAATGTGCTGAAATATATCTTAAGAGACATTCTTCATAGTTTGGAGCAGAGATTCTCAACCTGTGGGTCATGACTCCATTAGGGTGATGAACTACCCTTGCACAGGGGTGGCCCAATTCATAGCAGTAGTTACATTACACTTATGAAGTAGCAATGATGATAAATTTATGACTGGGATTGTACCCACTACATGAGGAGTGGTATAAAAGGCCTGTGGCATTATAGGAAGGTTGAGAGCCACTGTCCTCGAGCAAGACAGAAATCTTGGCAGAGCAGAAAGGCAGCAAATGAGAGGCAGACCCCCAGATGATAGATTAGCGCAGTGGCTGCAACAATGAGTGCAGACAAGAAACCACTGTGAGGATGGCACAGGACGGGGCAGCGTTTCATTATCTTGTGCGTAGAGTTACTGAGAATCGAAACCCACTGGGCAACACCTAACAACAATCACTGTAGGACTCATGATTTTCACAATATGATGCTGTAAATCCTAAGAGAAACTCCTCTTAGTTTAGAGCAGTGGTTCTCAACCTGTGGGTCACGAGCCCTTTGGGGGGGTCAAATGACCCTTTCACAGTGGAGGCCTGATTCATAACTGTAGAAAAATTAAAGTTACGAAGTAGCAATGAAAATAATTTTATGATTGGGGGTTCATCACTACATGAGGAAATGAATGAAAGGGCAGTAGAGGGGCAGCAAAAGAGAGGCAGCCCCCCCAAAGTTGGATTAGCCCATGGCTGCAACAATGACAACAAGCAAAATAACCACTGTGAGGGTGGCACGAGACAGGGTCACGTTTCATTATATTGTGTATAGAGTTGCTATGAGCCAGCACACACTCAAAGGCACCAAACAATAACAACAGGACTGTGCGTCTATGAATATGCTGAAGTAGACCTTAAGAGAAACTCCCCTTAGTTTAGGCCAGTGGTTCTCAAACTGTGTCACAGTGCCTTTAGAAGACTAATGAACCTTTCACATGGGTGGCCTGATCCATAACAGAAGCGAAATTACAGTTATGATGTAGCAATGAAAATATTTTATGGTTGGGGAGTCACCACTACATGAGGACTGGTATGAAATAGTAGTGGCATTCAGAAAGTTGAGAACCACTATTCTTGAGGAAGACACAAATCTTGGTACGGAAGGGCAGAAAAAGAGAGGTAGTCCCTAACAAGATGGATTACCACAGTGGCCGCAACAATGAGCCCAAACAGCAGAACCATCGTGAGGATGCACAGGGCAGGACAACGTTTCATTACATTGTGCATAGGGTTGTTATGAGCCAAAACCCACTCGAAGGCAGCCAAAAACAAGAACAGGATTTGTGCTTCTAACAATATGCTGAAACATACCTTAAAAAGAAACTCCTCTTAGTGTAGAGTAGCAGTTCTCAAACTGTGGGTTGTGATGCCTTTTGGGGGGTGGGGGGGAGAATGACTATATCAGGTGGTGGCCTGATTCATAACAGTAGCATAATTTTAGTTATAAAGTAACAAGGAAAGTAATTTTATGATTGGGGGGGGGGGAGGTCACCAATACATGAGGAATGGTGTGAAAGAGTCGTGCATTAGGAAGTTTGAGAACCACTGCCCTAGAGGAAGACACAAATCTGGGTACAGTTGAAGGTCAGCAAATGAGAGGCAGTCCCCCAAAAGATGGATTAGCACAGAGACTGCAACAATGAGTGAAAACAAAAGAAAAGTGTGAGGGTGTTAGAGGATGGAACAGTGTTTCATGATACTGTGCATAGAGTTGTTATGAGCCAACTATGAGCCAAACCCACTCGACAGCCTCCTAACAACAATAAGAACAGGACTCGTGCGTGTAACAATATTCTGAGCTAGACCACAGGAGAAACTCCTCTTAATTTAGAACAGCGGTTCTCAACCTGTGATTTGTGACCACTTTGGTTGGTTGAACAACCCTTTCACAGGGTGACTAGATTCATAAGACTTGCAAAATTACAGTTATGGAATAACAGTAGAAAAAAACCTTTATGCTTTGGGGACCACCACTACACATTGGGAAGTGTATGGAAAGGTCGTAGAAATAGGAAGCATGAGAAACACTGCCCTAGAGGAAGACGCAAGTACAGTAGAAGGGCAGCAGAAGAGAGGAAGTCCCTACAAGACGGATTTGCACGGTGGCTGCAACAATGAGCGCAAGCAAAGAACCACCGTGAGGATGATGCAAGACTGGGCAGGCCTTTATTATATTGTGCACAGGGTTGCTATCAGCCCAAACCCTCTCCACGGCCCGAACAACAATAACAGGAGGAATCATACATCTAACAGTATGCTCAACTAAACCTTGAGAGAAACTGCTCTTAGTTTAGAGCAGCCGTTCTCAACTTGTGAGTTGAGTGGTAAATCCTTTGGGGGTGTTCGAATGACCCTCCCATAGGCGTGGCCAGATACGTAACAGTAGCAAAATTACAGTTATGAAGTAGCAACAGTACAATTTTTTTGGTTGGGGGGTCATTACTACACGAGGCACTGTATGAAAGGGTCGTGGCATTAGGATTGCTGAAAACCACAGTCCTACAGGAAGACACAAGTCTTGATACAGTTGAAGGGCCGCAATATAGAGTCAGCCCCCAAACAGATGGAATAGCATAGTGGCTGCAGCAATGAGCTCAAGCTAAGGGAACACTGTGAGGATGGCACAAGATGGGGCAGCATTACATTATATGGAGCATAGAGTTGCTATGAGTCAAAACCCACTCGACTGCACCTGACAACAAAACAACAGGACTTGTGTTTCTTATAATGTGCTGAAGTAGACCTTAAGAGAAACTCCTATTAGTTTAGTGCAGCGGTTCTCAACTTTTGGGTCACGAGCCCTGTTGGGGGATGAATGAACCTTTCATAGTGGTCGCCCAGTCATAACAGTAGAAAAATTAGAGTTACAAAGTTGCAATGAAAATAATTTTATGATTTGGCAGTCAGCACTATATGAGGAACGGTATGAAAATGTGGCATTAGGAAGGTTGAGAACCACTGCCCTAAAGGAAGACACAAATCTTGGTAGAGTAGAAGGGCAACAAAAAATAGCCAGCCCCCCCAAATATGGCTCCAACAATGAGCACTAGCAAACAACCACTGACAGGATGGCACAGGTCTGGGAAGCATTTCATGATATTGTGCATAGAGATGCGATGAGCCAAAACCCCCTCCGCAGAACTTAACAACAATAACAACAGGGCTTGTGTGTTTAACAATATGCTGAAGTAACTCTTAAGAGCAACTCTTCTTAGTTTACAGCAGGGTTCTCAACATTGGGTCGTGAACACTTTCAGGTGGGGGGTGTTTCGAAACACCCCTTCACAGTGATGGCCTGATTCATAACAGTGGCAAAAGTACAGTTATGAAATATCAATGAATATAATTTTATGATTGGGGTCCACCACTACATTGGGAACTGTACGAAAGGGCCGCAGAATTAGGATGTATGAGAAACATTGTCCTAGAGGAAAACACAAATGTTGGTACAGCAGAAGGGCTGCAAAAGTCAGGCAGCCCCTACAAATGGAATTGATGCAGCAGTGAGCGCAAGCAAAGGACCACAGTGAGGATGGCACGAGATAGGGCCGAGTTTCATTATATTGTGCATACAGTTGCTATGAGCCAACACACACTCAAAGGCACCAAACACTAATAAAAAGAACTTGGGCTTCTAAGAATATTCTGAAGTAGACCTTAAGAGAAACTCCTATTCGTTTAGACCATTGGTTCTCACACTGTGTGTCGAGACACCTTTGAGGAGACTAACGAACCTTTCACATGGGTGGCCTGATCCATAACAGAAGCAAAATTACAATTATGATGTAGCAATGCAAATATTTTATGGTTGGATGTCACCACTACACGAGGAATGGTGTGAAGTGGTTGTGGCATTTGGAAAGTTGAGAACCACTGCTCTAGAGGAAGACACATACCTTGGTACAGAAGGGCAGGAAAAGAGAGGCAGTGCCCAACAAGATGGATTAGCACAGTGGCTGCAAAAATGAGTGTGAGCAAAAGAACCACTGTATGGAAGGCACAGGACGGGAAAGCATTTCATTACATGGTGCATAGAGTTGGTATGAGCCTAAACCCATTCGAAGGCACCAAACAACAGAATTTGTGCCTCTAACAATATGCTGAAGAAGACTTTAAAAGAAACTCTTAGTGTAGAGTAACAGTTCTCTAACTGTGGGTCACAACGTCTTAGGAGGGAACAATGAGCATTTCACATGGGTGACCTGATTCATAACAATAGCAAATTTAGTTATGGAGTAACAAGGAAAATAATTTTATGATTGGGGGGGGGGGTCACTAGTACATGAGGAATGGTGTGAAAGAGTCATGACATTAGGAAGGTTGAGAACCACTGCCCTAGAGGGAGACATAGATCTGGGTACAGTAGAAGGGCAGCAAAAAGAGGCAGCCCACAGCACGATGGAATACAACAGTGGCTGCAACAATCCGCGCAAGCAAAAGAACCACTGGGAGGATGGCGCAGGACAGGACACCTTTCCATCATATTGTACTTAGAGTTGCTAGGCGTCGAAAGCTACACAACAGAATCTAACAATAACTATAGGATTTGTGCTCCTGACAATAGGGTGAAGTAGATATTAAGAGAAACTCCTCTTAGTTTAGACCAGCGGTTTTTAACCTGTGGTTCACGACCACTTTTGGCGATCGAATGACCCTTTCACAGATGTGAAATGATTCATAACTGTAGGAAAATTACAGTTATGAAGTAACAATAATGTTATGATGGGGGTCACCACTACATGAGGAACTGTATGAAAGGGTCATGGCATTAGGAAATTTGCCAACCACTGCCCTAGAGGAAGACACAAGTCTTGGTACAGTAGAAAGGCCACAAAAAAGAGGCAGCTACCCAAAAGTTGGATTAGCACAGTGGCTGCAACAATGCGCACAAGCAAAAGAAGCACTGTGAGGATGGCATAGGATGGGAAAGCGTTTCATTATATTGTGCATAGAGTTACTATGAGCCAAAACCCACTCGATAGTACCTAACACCAATAACAACAGAACTTGTGCATCTACCAGTATGCTGAATTCTATCTTAAGAGAATCTCCTCTTAGTTTAGAGCAGGGGATCTTCAGCTGTGTGTCGCGACCCCTTTGTGGATATGGAATGAAAATTTCACAGGGGTGTCGTGACTCATAACAGTAACAAAATTACAGTTATGAAGCTGCAATTAAATCATTTTATGGTTGGGGGTGTCACCACTAAATGAGAATCGGTATGAAAATATCATGGCATTAGGAAAGTTGAGAACCACTGCTCTAGAGGAAGTCCCAAATCTTGGTATGAAAGGGCAGGAAAAGAGAGGCGGTCCCCAACAAGATGCATTAGCACAGTGGCTGCAACAATGAGCGCAAGCAGAGAACCACTGTGAGGATGTCACAGGACAGGGCGGCGTTTCATTATATTGTGCGTAGAGTTGCTATGAGACATACCCACTCGACGGCACCTAACAACAACAACAAATGGACTTGAGCTTCTAACAGTATGGTGAAATAGACCTTAAGAGAGACTCCTCTCAATTTAGAGTAGCGGTTCTCACCATGTGGGTCGTGACCCCTTTGGGGCTTAGATGAACCCTTTACAGGGTTGCACTATTCATAACTTGTAACAAAACGAGAGTTACGAAGTAGCAAAAAATATAATTTTATGATTGGGGTCTACCACTACAAAGGAAACTGTATGAAAGTGTCGTGGATTTAGGAAGGTTGAGAAGCACTGTACTAGAGGAAGACACAGATATTGGTAGAGTAGAAGGGCAGCAAAGGAGAGGCAACCCCTACAATTTGGAATAGCTCAGTGGCTGCAAAAATGAGCGCAAGCAAAGAACCACTGTGAGGAATGCACTAATGGGGCAGCGTTTCGGTACATTGTACATAGAGTTGCTGTGAGCCAAAATCCACTCGACGGCACTTAACAACAACAATAACAGGACTTGGGCGTCTAACAATATACTGAACTACATCTTAAAGAAACACCTCTTAGTTTAGAGCAGCGGTTCTCAACCTGTAGATCGGGACCTCTTTGGGGATTGAGCTACCCATTCACAGGGGTCGGTCTCTTCTTCATAGTAGCAAAATTACAGTTATGAAGTAGCAACGAAAATAATTTTACGAATGGATGTTCACCACAACATCAGGAACTTCATTATAGTGCCAAGGAATTAGGAAGGTTGAGAACCACTGGTTTAGAGCATAGGAAATGTGATGCAATACTGCATATTTTAACACACATGAAGTTGGAAAATAAAGGAAATTGGGAGAGGACAGTAGTATCAAATTCCTATGAGTCAGAATTGTTCTATATCATAGAGTAGCTATGACAATGAGAAGAAATGACAAAGTCAAAGAGCTGAAGAGAAAATTCCATAGGACAGGTGGCAACAGCTTTATGCTCTTGTTAGACCCTCGGGGCCTCCTTATCTTTTGTTGGCTTTCTTAAGCCCATCCCCACCATTGTGAATAGTCTTCATTAAACTCTCTTTAATTAAACCTTCGGCATGGTTTTTTTTCCTGCTGGAACCCTCAGAGATATCATTTAATTTTCTTGATTGCAATTCATCTCTAGAATACAGAAATCTTTCAAGAGTTTGTTTTATGTTTTGTTTTCATCCACAATAACATTTCCTTCCAGATTTGTTTGTCCTTGAGACATGATCAATAGTTCTTTCCTCTCCAATGAAACCCAAGTGATACGCTGCCTGACTGCCTATGAAGTTCATGTGTAGTCTACATGGAGATCCCAACCTTTCCCTAGACAAGTGTTTCTCAACCTTCTGAATGCCATAATTCTTTCATACAGTTCCTCAGGTTGTGTTTACCCCGATCATAAAAGTTATTTCATTGCTAATTCATCACTGTAATTGTGCTACTGCGATGAACCAGGCAACCCCTGTGAGAGTGTCATTGGACCCCCAAAGGTGTCGTGACCCACTGGTTGAGATCCACTACCTTAGACCAACGTATGGCCCGAGGGCTGTATAGGGCCCCCCAAATAATCAATAGCTGCCAGCATCACACATCTCAACAACGAGAAGCATTTGTAGCCATCACCTTAGGGGTGAGATCATTAAATATTTGACCTGTATGGCCCCATGAATGATGTTATAAATCACCACATGGTCCTTGGCAGAAAAACAGGTTTCCAGCTCCTGCTCCAGACCAAAGGTTCCCAAACTTATTCTGCCTACTGCCCTCTTTTCAGAAAAAGAAATTACTCAGGATGCCCCAGCAATGTAAGAATTTTGTACTATAGCCCACCATCCAGGATAAAATGTAGATATCTGCTTTGTAGATCTCTGGATTTTTCTGTGCCCAGTAGGTGGGTGGTGTTGCCCACTTTGGGAAACGAGACTCTAGGAAAATCAGGTGTGTTTTCACTCTCTCTGCAAGAATTTCGGTTGAGGAGCAAGATCTGTCTTGAAAGAAGTGTATCCAGATTGCTCCTTAGAGGCAAGGATGGCTAGACTTTATCTCACATCCTTGGGCATAAGGAGCTATGAGGAGCAACATCATGGAAAAGGCCATCATGCTTGGTAAAGGGGCACCCAAAAGGGGAGGACCCTCACCAAGATGGATGGACACAGTTTCTACAACAACACACTAAAACATAACAATTGTGAGGCTGGCACAGGAGCAGGCAGTGTTTCTTTCGGTTGTATGTAGAGTCGCCACGAGTTGAAACCAACTTGACAGCATCCAACAGAACCAGATGTGGAGAAAGCATGGCCTGGTCTGTGTCCAGTGGCCCCACCGAGGTTCCTCATCAGTTGTGTTTGAATGGGCCAGGTGCTTTCACAAACCTCCTCTTCAATAGACAACTTAGAATGTTTTCTTTCAGCCCAGGAACCATCTTGAAATTTAAAATGACCATTTGACACTGAGTTGATTGCGATTCATGGTGAGTCATAGGACTTTCCATGGGCATAACCTTTCAGAAACAGATGGCCAGGCTTTTCTTCCAAGGTATTTCTGGGTGCGCTTGAACCTCCTCAGTTTCTGTTAAAATGGCCAAGTGTTTTAACCATTTGTACTCTCCAGGGATGACTCACAGCTCTATATATCCTTAAAACTGACATCTCTCCTCTCTTTGGAAAGCCATGGCAATTGTTCTGTTTCAGTAGATTTACCTTCTTTAAATATAGGAATGACATATACTTCTACCACCTCACAGAAAATGTCAGAAACTCGTAGCTCACATTTAATAATGGCGTGGGTGATTACATATTGGGCTGCTAATCCCAAAGCCAATAGTTCAAAACCACCAGCCACTCTCAGCGAAAAACATGAAACTTTCCAATCCTATAAAGTTACAATCTCAAATACCCACAGGAGCAGTTGGACCCTGTCCTATAGGGTAGAACTCAGGTCATGAGGAGTCAGAGTGGATTCGATGGCAGTGAGTTTGGTTTGGTTTTTGGACTCCCCTCCTACCACAATAGCTCACAATTACTAAGTGCATGTTATGTACAAGTATCCTAAGCATTGCATGTACATTCACTCATTTCATCCCACGGGTGGTGGTGTGGGTGAAGCATTAGAACTGCTAACCAGAAGGTCGGTGGTTCAAACCCACCAGCTGTTCTTCGGAATCAAGATGGGGCTGTCTGAGCTCATAAAGATTTTCAGGGTCGGACGTCTGCAGGGACAGTTATTACTTTATCCTGCTGAGTTGCTATGAGTCTGAATGAACTCTAGAGAAGTGGGGTTTTGGTGACTTTTGCAACCCCTTTAAGAGGAGCGCTGGCGGGGCAATAGAGAAGCCCTTGACTATTTACCACTAGCTCAGCGAAACCCTCAGCAGCTTCCCATGAGAATGATGCGTCAATTTGCTCCAGTATCAGTCACAGCCTATGGGAACGCCTATAGAATGGTTCCACTCTGTCCTCCAGGCTCACTATGAGTTGGAATCGACTGACCCATTGGTAGTGCATCAGCTTCCGTCTATAGGTGAGAACACGAATGCACAGAGAGGTGAAGCCATCTGGCCCAGGGGTAACCAGGTTATCCAAGGGGGAGCTGGAATTTAAATCCCAGCAGACCAGCCTCAGAGACTACAGGCTTAGCTCTACCGTCTGCTGATATCTGGACTAAGAGTGGTTGGATTTTGCCTCCTTTTCCCTACACATCATCTCCACTGTCCCCTATCAAGCAAAATTAGCTTGAGCATTGAACAGGCACCCTCCAGCCCTGCCCGATTGCACACACGCAGGGGAGAAAAGGATGGGGAGATCACTGGGCTGTTTTAGCTGCCACCTCTACTCGCACTGCGCCAACACACCCACAACGAAATCAGAGAAAGAATTCTTGGCCTTGTAACCACTCCTCAGCCATGACACCTTGGAGAGAGCCAAAGCCACTCTCTTGGACACCCACTCGACTGCTACCTGGGAACTTCCAATGGAGCACTTGGGGACAAAGGAGAGGGAGCATGCCTGCAATGTAATTAACATTATGACAACTTGTACCCCCCTTGGAGAATGACACCATTAGCTGCTTCAATTGTGCATGAAATGTAAATTACACGACTCAGGGGAATCACGTCTGAGCAGCCATGATGCTAAGTGACGAGGCTCTCCATCGAGCAGCCCCTCCCCAAGCAGCAGGAACTAAGAAACCCAAGCCCCGAGGCCGACAGCTGAGACCGAGGTCCTGTGGTCTTTGAGTGTGCCTACTTCACAGAGCCCACAAGGGAGGATCTTTCCGGGTGGCCCTGGATGCCAGGCTGGGATGTTCCAGCCACCTGCTGTCATCACCCTGGCCCTCCCATTTTCTTTAAAGGGAGTCGAACTTTGGACAGCACTCTTTCCTCTCTATCTCTCAGAAAATTAGGGAAAAGGGGTGGTGGCTGTGGTTGTGGTAATATCCTTCTTGCTAAGCAGTTTTGGTGATGCTGTGGGTTAAGCATCCCGCTACTAATCTCAAAGCCAGCAGTTCAAACCCACTAGCTGCTCTGAGAGGGAGAAAGATGAGGCCGTCTGACAATGGACAAATTTATAATGTCAGAAACCCACAGAGGCAGATCCAAACTCGTCCCCCAGATTACTTCCATATCCATTCTGCCTCCCATTCATTACTCTGTCTGGCTCAAATTACTCCGTGTTCTCTCCCTGGCCAGCCCCCCACAGTTTCCTACCCCCTTTCACCACGAACTCTCTGGACACTACTTGAAATCAGCTTGAGACACTGGATCAGCCACACTTCTTTGTGGCCCATGAAAGAACTTTCCAAAACCTCCTGTCACAAGCAGGTCCACTTGCTTTTAGAGAAGAGGCATAGGCGAAATTGTATGTTTCCACCTTGAGAGGGGCAAGCACCACCATGTACAATTAGTAGGTGACCACCAGTGTGTCACTTTTGTGGTCACCACACATCTCCTTTGGGGACCCATTTGCCCCTCTCCTAGCACCCTGATCCCTGGTGCCATGGCTAGACTGGGATGGGAAATCCATGTGCTCAACCAGGAACTTCCAGGTGGAATCAGAGCCACTGTCCCCTCTGCAGAGCCTCTGTGAGGACAGGGAGTTTGGAAACACAGCCTAAAGCTGCAGTAGGATAAATTTAAGAAATGATCACGCATTTACCCTAATGTCAACTGTACAAATCCCACAACCACTCTTCAAATGCCCTGCCACTGAGCAGAGCCAAAAGCAGGAAGAGCCAAAACCTACATATGGGTACAGGAAGACCTCTGGAAGGTGTCTCTGTGGGGGGCCGGGGAAGGGGGAGAGTGGAGTTGAGGAGGCTCAGGGGCTCAGGCTCAGGCTGGGAAAGAGCCAGAGTTCCTAGTTCGACTGTCTCTTTGTCTCTCTGACTAACCACCCACCTCTCACCCAGTCCAGGAGATTCTTTGAACAGGGCCCACAGGGTCAGAGGTGAGAGCTGTCAGCTCCTGTTACTACCCTGACTTGGGAAACCTCTCTCATTCTGGAAATTCATATATTTTCTTGGGCTTTGATCAAGATCCAGGTCAAGCCTCCCCTCCCCCTTTGCTCACAGAGGCACTTGGTCAGAATGGCAAATAGCCCTCAACTGTGCCATGCACTCCGCCTCTTCATTCCCTGTTCCCTTCGAACCATCTGCTGCAAAAAAAATCACAAAACAGCCCGATGGAGGGAAGGTCGGTGCTTCTTTTTTAGACTTCCCTCTCATTCTTTCTCTGGTCGCATCATCATTCCAGGTACAGCAAACCCATTACTGTCCAGTCAATTCCAACTCATGGAGGCCCTATGTAAGTTTTCCAATGTTGTCCAACATTACTGGAACAGACAGCCTCATCGTTTTCCTTGAAGCAGCTGGTGGTTTGAACTGTCAACCTTTGAGCTAGCAGTTCAACAGTTACATGACATCCCTTCAGTGTGGTGAGTCATAGTCTGCAGACACCGTGGGCAAGAATCATTGTTCTGGCTTATTTTCATAAGGTGGGATTCTAGGTAGGCAGGTGTGACGCAGGTGTAACTGGAAGTCGACTTGATGGCAACAAACAACAACACTGATGTCATTGTTTCGGGACTTGGGAACTGAGACCTCCGAGGCATGGAGCTAAGTAACAGCTACTTCAGGTTTGTTAGGTACTTCATTGCTGAGCTCTGTTCTAGATACTGGGAATACAGCTAGAAGGAAGGTGGCATCTCTGTTCCTGGGGTTGAGAGATGAGAGGGGTTGGGAAACTTCCTGTCCTGTTAGTAGCGGGTGTAGACATTGTTTCTGCTGTTAGATGCCATTGAGTCAGTTCCAACCCCTAGCCACCCTATGGATAATAGAATGAAACACAACCCAGTCCTGCCCCATCCTCTCAATTGTTGTTATGTTTGAGCCCCTTGTTGCAGCCACTGTGTCAATCCATTGGCCGAAGTTCTTCTTCATTTTCACTGCCTCTCTGCTTCACCAAGCAGGACGTCCTTCCTCCCCCAGGGACTGGTCTCTCCCTAACAGTATGCCCACGGTACGTGAGGGGAGGCCTCACCATCCTGGCTTCTAAGGAGTATTCTGGCTGTACTTCTAACCCACATTTGTTTGTTCTTTGGCAGTTCATAGTACTTTCAATATTCTTCACCAGCCTCCCAATTCAAATGCATTGATTCTTCTCTGATCTTCCTTTTCAATGTCCAACTTTCACGTGCATAGAAGGCCATCGAAAATATGACTAAGATGGCTTTAGTCAGGTGCACCTTAATGTAACATTCTTGCTCTTAAACCCTTTGAAGAACACTTTTGAAAGAGGTATCTGGCGGCAGCACGCGGCCCCTTTAAGGGTGAGGAGGAGGGGCGCACAGGTGGAAGCCCATGGCCCCTTTAAGGCTTGGCCTACTTGGCAGCAGCTGGAGCCTATTGAGAACATGACAGGAGGTCAGCCAGCACTTCCTATAGAGGTCAAGGGCTCAGGAGCTGAGCGAGCCAAGCTCTGAAGGCTGTGAGCCAGCCTCAGAGCCGCACTGCCTCCATGGGCCATAATGACCTGATGCGCAAGGCCTAGGACTTCAAAGACCAGGTGTGGTCTGTGCAGCCTTCCCGCCCCTTCCCAGACCCCTGCCCACCAGGAAGGGCCTTGCCACCATGACCCCTGATGTGGGTCTGGAACCCACCAGGCACCTGGCCAGCCACCAGGATCCCCGCCCTGCCCAGCTGACACACCCAGGACCACACTCCAGACCCCTGACCCCTCCCTGGGCCTGCTCACCACCAAGACTCTGCCCTGGGCCCGCTGCCCACCCAGGAACCTGCATCAGGGCCTTTGCCAACCCTGGGTCCAGTCCAGGCCAGGCACATGCATGGGATCCCTGTTCCAAGTCCCTGCCCACCTGGGACTGGGCCTGCCACAAAGACCCTGCCCGATGCCCTCTGCCTGCCCAGCTAGCCCCTGGCTCATCTGGGCACTGCCCCAGGCCCCCTGCCTGCCCAAGATCTTGTGTTAGCCTGACTGGTCATGGAGGATGGAGAGGAAGAGGGACCCTGCCCAGGCCCCTGCACCCCATCCCACTTGGGATGCCCTGGGTTGGTCCAGCCCCAAAGGTGGCTCCCCTCCCCCAGGCCCACATACCCAGAACTCCATTGGGCCCACTGCTTACCTGAGGCCTCCCCATCAAGTGCTTGGGATATGTAACCCCAGCCTGGGATGGGCTCCTAGCTTGCTAGGGCCCATTCCACTCTCCTTAAGCCCCAACTACTTAAGATCCCTAGAAAGTGCCTGTGGGGGCCCTTGTTGAGTCACACTCTGCCTGTAAGGGGCTAGGCTGTAGCTCTTGAAACTTGTCTTCTCCATTCTGAACCTTTAGGACATTGGTCCTTCCACAGGGCAGTTCTACAGAAGTGGCAGGGAACTCTATTCCCGAGTGGAGTTGGCCAGGTTTGAGTGGGGGGGTGCCCTGGCAGGGACCCCAACTTGGGAGAACAGCCCATCTCCCCTTTCTCTTTCCCAGCTGCAAAAAGAGAAAAAAGAAAGAGATCTCAAACAGCAGATTTACCCAATACAATACATCCCTTGAGTTCTTGACCGGGGCTCGCATGATCATTTATTGTGGACTCCAGAAAGAAGATAGCCCTGATCACTTCAGTCTTTTCTCCATTTATCCTGATCATGTTGTAGATGACAGGGTCATAATTACATATAAATATGTCCCTGGGACCCAGCTCCTGGGGAGTCCCAAACAACTTGATGTAAAGAAAATAAGAGAGAAAACAAGCACTCTGAGCTCTTGTTTGGAAGGAGAGTTCTTTGTGAATAGAGAGCTGCAAGGATATTGGAGTTCCTGAAGGGGGGCAAACAGTTCCACACACAACTATTTAACAAATCATTTGCCGTTGGAACCCACCCAGGGACACCATGGAGGAAAGGCCTGGCAACCTGCTTAAAGCCTATAGTCTTGAAAGTCCTATGCAATGCACACATGGGGGCACCATGAGTCAGAATCAACTCTCTCATGCCTGTTTTGGTTTGGGGCGAGGAGCTATTAGAAGCAATGGGGTATAATGTTCAATCCCAAAAAAGGAAGGATTTGGTCACCATTAAAGTGACTTCTGACCAAATTACTAACAATCATAGGGACTTTTGTGGGAGAAAGATGAGGAGTTCTACTGCTGTAAATATTTCGTGTCAAAAACCCACAGACAGTTCTACCCTGTTCTATACAGTCGCTGACTTGCTGTCAACTGGATGGCACTAAGATAGCACCTATCTGCTGAAAGGTTGCCATGTGGCAGGACTTGTGCCAAGTCCATTATGGTTATGCCTATGATCTTTGTGGGAGACAAAGCTCTGCTTATGTTTAATGTCTCTGTTGTCAGATCGCTCCATTGTCCAGTCCTGGCTCTATGTCCTTCGAGCTCCATGACCTGGGACAAATCATTGAACCCCCTTTGCGCTGCTGTGTGTAGAAGGGAAGTGAAAAATAGTGCTTAGATTGTGTGTTCGAGGTTGAGATTGAATGCATCAATACATAGAAAGACCTTGTTGATGTTGTTAGTCTCCAGTAAGTCAAATTTGACTCCTTTTGACCATAGGTCTGATAGGACAAATCACTGCCAGATCCTATGCCATCTTCCTGCCCATCGGCTGGTTTGAGGTCATTGTTGCGGTTATGGTGCCAGTCCGTGTCATGAAGAGTTTCCCCAGATCCACATGATGTCCTCTTCTCCCAACTGGTCTTTCCTAACGACATGACCAAAATCAGCATGACAAAATGTTGCCATTCTCTCTTCTAGGAACATTCTGTGAAGAGTGTCCTGGCTCAATTTCCTCCAGGACTGATTTGCTCGTTCTCCTGGCCACACACAGTATACTCCACAAACGGTCTTTGCCATCACTGCCATTCAAATGCCTCAATCCTTCTGAGAATCCTGGTCCTCACTGTTGTCCCCATTAGAAACTCCATTTCTCACAGCTTGCTTCAGATCTGCTGAAGTGGAATCTGAGTTTCTGTTAGGCCCCAAGGGCATTGTATTTGTTTGCCTGCTAGAAGCACGGCTGGGGAACAATGTCTGGCCCATAGTAAGTGCTTTATAATTATTGGTTGTGATCAGTGTCATTCTTTATTACTCCATCTAATCTTTCCAGCACACTCACAGGTCAGGAAACCAAGATTCTGAGCCTGTCAGTGCCTTTGCTGAGGCTACCCCTCAGGAGAGGGCAGGGGCTCCATGCAAATCGAATATAGGATCAGGCCAACATTTGGATCACTCTGAATGGAGACACAGTCAATGCTCATTAACCTGTCACTCCCCATTGCTTTCGTCACCCAATCCTTATCAACCGTGACTCTGCTTGCTGTCTATGGATTTCCCTATGGATTCTGCATATTTTATATCAATCTCATTATGGTCTGACATGTTTCACTCAGCAGAAGGTGTTCAAGGTCCCTGCATGGTGTAGCATGTTCCAAAACATCATTCCTTTTTAAAGGCTGAATAATATTCCATTGTATGACTTAGATATTGTTTGGTTTATCCATTCTTCGGGCCCCGGGCACTTTGGTAATAGTCACCTTTCAGCTATTGTGGGTAGTGCTGCAGTGAACTTGTATACCACTATCTCTATGAGTCTCTGTTTGTTATTCTTTGAGGTATATGCTTAGATGTAGAATTGTGAGGTGGTCAAGGATTTCCTCTTCCTTGGATCCATGATCAATGCTCATGCAAGCAGCAGTCAAGAGCTTAAAAAATGCATTGCGTTGTATTGGCTAAATATTCAAAAGACCTCTTTAGAGTATTGAAAAGCAGGGATGTTATTTTGAGAACTAAGGTGCATCTGACACAAGCCATAGTATGTTCAAACACTTCCTATGCATGTAAAATTTGGAGATTAAATAAGGCAGGCCAAAGAAGAATCGATGCATTTGAATTATGGTGCTAGGAAAAAGGAACCATAGAAAGTACTATGGACTACCAGAAGCACCAATAAACTTGTCTTGGAAGAAGCACAGGCCAAATGCTCCTTAGAAGTAAGGATGGCCAGATTTTGTCACCCTTTGGATGTGTACTTTCAACATGTTGTCAGGAGAGACCAGGCCCAGGAATAGGACTTCATGTTTGGTAAAGTGGAAGGGCAATGGAAAAGAGGAAGGCTCTCATGAGAAGGATGGACATGGGGGCTGCAGTAATGGGCTCAAACATAAGAACAATTGTGATGATGGTACCGGGTGGCATTGTGTTCTGTTTGACATAGGGTTGTTATGAGTGGGAACCAACAGGACTGACCCTAACAACAATAGTAAATCTCTGACTTGTTAAGAAGAAACAAGCATTTTTCATTTCCTCTATGAGCCAGGCACTGAGAAGACCCTGAAGGTCCAGATAGAAACAGCACTTGGCCCCTACCCATGATGGGTACCCAGTCTAGGCGTGAGGCAGCAGATCTCCACTTTTGGATGAGACCTATGCAGCCCCCTTGGGGTTCTAGTGTGTGCTGGAGAGACTCGAGTTAACTTTGCCTTTCTCTATACCCGCCTTTAGGGAAGTGGAAGAACTTTAGAATAAAGCATCCCCTGAGATTTCTGTTGCACAATTAGACAAAAGGAAACCAATGGTGGCTAAAGAGAGCGAATAGAGAATCCAGAGCTGTGTCTGGGTCCTTGGCCATGCAGCTCTCAATCAGCACAGTTGAGTTCAGGAATCAGGAAGCGAAGATCCTCAATATCTGGATCCAGTAGGTATAGAAGGCGTAACTTCAAAGATAAAGAAGGATAAACCCTCTTTCGCTTTCAGGAGGAACTCACCCAGGGAGAACTCATTCAGGTGGGACTGCACTAAAGCCTTAGAACTGGGAGGGTCCATAGGAGCATGTTTACTGCCAGAATGGTGGCTTCCCATTCAAGAGCTTCTATCATATTCCAGCTCATGAATGGTCCTCCGAGTGCCTTGGTTCTTTTGCTGTGACTTCTGTGGCATCACTTGAACGCTCCATCCCCTCCAGCCAGGAGCAGTGGCAGGAAAAATCTATTAGGGAGAAGTGAGAGAGTGAGCTAGGAGATATTCCGTACACAGATTGCAGTCTCCTTCAGCAAATGCCCTGTGGGGTGGGGACTTAACTTTTCTGATTCTCTCCTGTTAGAAGTCAACACGGAGCTAAAGAAGCATGAATGGAAGAAAGCAGGATGATGAGCTGACAGCTTTTCCATAAGGAAATAATAGCCAGAAGGGCTCCAAGTTGGGATGAGGGGATGGTGGGGAGGGGAACACACGTGCTGCTACCAAGAGGATAGTGAGAAGCAAGAGACCAGTAGAGGCTAGTCTCAAAGCCATCTCCAATAACATTTCCCCAACAGGCTGTTTTCCTCTCCCCACTCTAAACACGTCAGCCTTCACCTCCACCAAGCACCAAAACCCCCAATGCAGCCTTTATGTTTCCATTCCTCCCACCAATTGGTCCAGGTTGCTATGGGAACTCTGGGAGTAGTAACGGGTTCCCTCTATTACTACCTACCTCCCTGATTTCAGCACAGATCAATCAACCCGTCCCCGCAGCCCCATATCTAAGGGGAAGGTCCTAGGGGAGAGTAAGGAAAAGATAGATTCAACACAGGACAAGAACAAGAGTGAAAAACTTACAAAGAGAGCGAGTGATGTAATTCCAGAGTATTAGTCAATTCCTTTTGTCCTTCCAGCTACCATCCTCTCGCCCAGCTTAACTCCCTGAAGGAGGAAGGATCTCTCAGTGGGTGTCTGCCAAGGTGAGGTTCTAGGCCACTTGGGGGCTTCTGAGACTTCCCTTCCAAATTTGCCTTCCCTCCCTTCAAAAGAAAGTCACTTGAACTCACCAGCCAGAGTTGGCAACGCTACCACTGAGTTGCCCAGTTAAGGTTTATGTCCTGGGGAAGACTGTAGCTCACAAAATGCCTTCAGGGATTGTTTCTTCCCTACAAGCTCTTCCAGAATCTTGTCATTCTGCATCCCAAGTTGGAGTCTATGTTTCCTCCTTTGAACCCATGCCGGCCTTATGGCTCTCCAGGAGTCAAGTTTGGCAGGTGAGGTGCGGTGTGACTTCTGAGGTAATACAGCTCCCACCTGGCTCTTTCTCTGTACAAGACCCTCGGAGTCCAGTCCCCTTGCTGTGAGGAAGTGTGATGAAGAGGCCACATGCAGATGCTGACACTAGTCCCTCTTAAAGTCCCAGCAAACACCAGTGGCCATTGTCAAGTACACCAGTGGGGAAGCTGTGTGAGATGTCTCCATCAGAAGCCATTGCCAGACGGCAACCGCACAGAAGAATCTGCTAGCTTAGTACTGCCAATCCCCAGAACCATAGGAAATGATGACTGATGAGGAAGATAATAATTGACTCCAATTTTGTTTCAAATTGGAAGAAATGTGCTGCACAGCACCGGAGTTGTAGCTCTGGAGCCACAGTCCCGATGCAGATGTATTAAATAATTTATTATCTAGTGATTGTTCCTGGTCCTCACCCTTCCCAGCTTCCCTGTGCCCACCCAGTCCAAGCAGCTGCTTCATCACTTATTCTGTAAAAGTATGTGAGGGTAAGTCAGAAAGCATTGCTCTAAAACCACAGACACTTTATTAAGCAAAAATATCAAAATGTGAAGTGACTGTTTCTAGACATAGCCGCCATCTTAATCTACATCCGGGGAGGCAAACTTTTGAGATAGAAGAGCCCACTTTGTCTCTCACAACAATTGAAACATTCTTTGAGATAAAAAAATATAGTTTTGCAACTTCAATCACCATTATCTGAATAATAACTGTCCTTGAATAGGTTTCCATTTTACGTCAGAGCCACATGCATGGACCGAGAGACCCGCAGTGTATCCCTGACCCCTGCTCTATAGACTTCAGTAATTGTTCTCTGAGGGATTCTCTGCTCATATACACTTCTAGTCACACGACATACCATGACCAACAGGGTCGTTCAAACCCTCTCCAGAGATTCTGCAAGGGTGTGAGTGTGTGTGTGTGTTTGCATGTGTGTGTGTGTGTGTGGAAAAAGAACACGAAGTCAGAAGACATCCAGTGATTATGGAAGGGTATGAGTGTGAATGTGTGTGTGTGTGTGTGTGTAAAAAGGACACGAAGTCAGAAGCCCTCTACAGATTCTGAAAGGATGTGTGTGTTTGTATGTAAAAAGGACATGACTTTAGAAGCCCTCCAGAGATTCTGCAAGGGTGTGCGTGTGTGTGTATGTGTGTGTGTGTGTGTGTGTGTGTGTGTGTAAAGGACAAGATGTCAAAAGCCCTCTAGAGATTCTTCAAGGGTATGAGTGTGAGTGGGTGTGTAAAAAGGACACGAAGTCAGAAGCCCTCTGAAGATTCTGCAAGGGTGCATGTATGTGTGTGTTTGGAAAAAGGACATGAAGTCCGAAGCCCTAAGGAGATTCTGGAAGGGTATGATTGTGAGTGTGTGTGTGTGTGTGTCTGTGTGTAAAAAACAAGAATTCAGAAGCCCTCTATACATTCTGCAAGGGTGTGTGTGTGTCTGTGTGGGTGTGTGCATGTAAAAAGGACAGGAAATCAGAATCCCTCCAGATATTCTGCAAGGGTGCGTGCATGTGTGTATATGTGTGTGTGTTAGTGTGTAAAAAGGACACGAAGTCAGAAGCCCTCCAGAGGTTCTGCAAGTGTGTGTGTGTGTGTGTGTGTGTGTTTGTAAAGGACAGTAAATCAGAAGCCTTCTAGAGATTCTGCAACGGTGTGTATGTGTGTTTGTGTGTAAAAAAGACACAATGTCAGAAGCCCTCTAGTGATTCTGCCTGGGTATGAGTGTTAGTGTGTGTGTGTGTATGTGTATGTGTGTGTGTGTGTGTGTGTAAAAGGAAACAAAATCAGAAGCCCTCTAGTGATCCTGCAAGGGGTGTGTGTGTGTGTGTGTGTGTGTGTGTAAAAAGGACACGAAGTCAGACGCCTTCCAGAGATTCTGCAAGGGTATGGGTATACATTTGGATGTGAGTGTGACCGTGTGTGTGTGTGTGTGTGTGTGTGTGTAAAAAGGACCCGAAATCAGAAGCCCTGTTTGTGAACCCTGGCTCTATTCCTTAGTGGTCCTTATCTCTCAATTTTGGATGCCCAGATACCTGAGGGTGTCATGGTTCTGTGTTGGGGTTCTAATGGCAAGGACAGCAGTTAGGCCCCACCAGGCACTCCAAAGGAGAAAGATGACACTTTGTGGTCCCCTAGATAGTTCGTATCGGAAACCCACAGGGGCAGTTTTGCTGTGTCCTGTAGGGTCACTGTGAGTCAGAATCGACTCAGCGACAGTGAATGTGGTTGAGTGAGCACAGTTCCTTTCATCCTCTGTGCAGGCAGCTCTGTTTTAGAGGAGTTAGGCCAGTCCCATGTATTAGACTCTCCTTCAGAGCAACTGGGCAAGTGTGAGTCTGCGTGTTTCTAACGTCATCTTGTTTTCCTCATTCAAGGGATGTGGAGAGCAGGGGTCTTCAAATCGGTTTAAAGAGAGAAAGGAGATAAAAAAGAGAACAAAGAAAAAGAGGGTGAAAAAGGATTGGAGGGGGGGGGCTCTGAGGAGAAGAGGATGATGCTCAGGCTTCTAAGGCTGTCAATCAGCCTGGTAGCCAACTGTGAGCTTACCTGGTGCACCTCCAAGATCCCAGAATCCCTAGTTGACAGTGGAATTTGCATAGCGAACTGGCTCATTGAGCCGAGCCGGAGGCCTCTGTCTGCAGAAGAGACCAAGCCCTGTGCTGCAGCTCCTGCTCCTATCTGCAAGCAGTGGGGTCCAGATGCGGGTCCTGTGTCTGCTTCCTGTTGTAAAAGGCAGTGTTGGGACAAGTAGCTTTCTACTGAGTCTCTCCTCCGTCTACGCAGTCGACCCCCTTACCTGGGGGAGCAGGCTCCAGGCTTGCTGTGGCCAGCTAATAGCAAGTAGTAGGCACAGCGCTAATGAAGAGAGGGGACAGCTGGGCAGAGGGCCTAAACCTGCTGAGCGCCATGGCCCCTGAGACACTGGCGAGCTGTTGGCTCCCAGCTCCTTGTCCCTGACTCTTACCTGCCTTCCTCTCTCGAGTTCACTCTTGAATTTCAGTCTCCATGTAATCTCACCCAGCCTTGCTGCCTGACTGGAGAGGGAGCCTGGAGGCTGTTAGAATGGCGCTGCTCAGTCTCTTTGGGCTAAAGAGTCTGACTTGGGCCAGCAGCTCCATGAAGTTACCTCCCTCAGGTAGTTTTCTGCCTCTCCATCCCCCTTAGTCTCTCTGCAGGCCTGGCCCTGGGCCCTGACCTTCCACTTGCTTCCTCATCCAACATGTGGAGGGCTGGCTCTTGCCAAGTACACACATGGGTGCAGACATGAGAGATCCCACTCTCTCCTGGAAACAAGGAGGTCTGTAAACAAGGGCACAGCTGAGGCCTGTTCTTACCCAAATCATGTGCATCCTTCTCTCTGCCCTCTGCCCTGGGGTAGGGACAAGGGCTCTAGGAAGACCGGCCACCCCATCACTGGGCACCCAGGGCTCCCTACAGGCCCTTGCACCGTGTGGGGCTACAGAAGGGGAGAAAGGCAGAAGAGTGCTGCCAGGAGCCAGCTGCACTCTGGCAACATGGGGTCCTCTGGGCTGGGCCACTGAGGTGGGGTGCTAAGCCTGTGCTCCCCTCTCCCTCTCCCCAGGTGTGTGGTTGTGCTCTTCAATCCCCGGAAACACAAGCAGCACCACATCCTCAACAGCTCCAGGTAAATGGGCTCTGGGGCTTTGGGGAGTGCCACCTTTCCCCAGGGACGGCCAGAGGGGTGCCACCTGCTTCTCTGTAGCATTGGGCCCTGTTGGGCCCCAGGCCTGCAAGGGAAGGAGCACAGGGAGGGCGGGTTTGCTGCCCTTGTTTTGAGAGGGGACTGTGAGAGGCCAGACCTGGGCCAGGCTGCCAGTGCCCCTCTTGAGCCTGCCCCCATTCCTTTCAGGAAAACCATCACTGCCCTTGCCTTCTCTCCTGATGGCAAGTACCTGGTCACCGGCGAGGTGAGTGAGGAAGGAAGCTCAGGCACTGCAGAGGGGGTGGCCTGGCCTTAGCAGAGAGTGACAGCCTGCGGCCCTCATAGGACTGGTGCCAAGTTTGATTTTCTGTACTGGTGTCCACTTTGGGTGTTTGGTCTGCCCTAGAGCAGTGTTCTTAGGCTGTATCCTGCGTCAGAAGTGCTATGGTGGCCCCGTAGTACAGACTGCTGGCTCTCGGGCTCAGCAGGTCTGGGGTGGCTCTCTTCAGTTTGCAATGCTAACAAGGAGTTCCCGGTGAGGCTGAAGCTGCCAATTTGGGAACCACATTTTGGAAAACACCTCCTTAAAACATTCCTTATCCCTGGAGTCCCCCTGCTGGTCAGAGTGTGGAACAGGGCTGCCCTCCCATAGACTTGCCCTGTGAGGCTGTGGGAGCAAACCGCAGGAGTGGTGGTTCTTGCCCATTCAAATCACGCCAGGAGCCCATCCCTGAGAGTCCCTGTTCCCCAACACTGATCACATTCCCTCCGGGGGTATCCTTGATTCATGTGCAGGCACATTAGGTTAGGTGTCCTTCATTTATGTGCAGGCTCTTTTCCAGTGGCTGGGAGGGCCAGGCCTCCGTGGATGGGGAGGGAGCTGGCTGCCTCTGGCCTTTACTTCGTGGTTTTCATCCCCGCAGAGTGGACACATGCCTGCTGTGCGGGTATGGGACGTGTCGGAGCGCAGCTAGGTGGCAGAGCTTCAGGAGCATAAGTATGGCGTGGCGTGTGTGGCCTTCTCACCCAGCGCCAAGTACATTGTCTCAGTGGGCTACCAGCATGACATGATCGTCAATGTCTGGGCCTGGAAGGTGAGTGGGCTGCTGGCCTCAGGACAGGCAGGGCCAGGAGGGGAGCCAAGAAACTGCTGACAGGTGGCCTTCACTTCCGCCTGCTGGCCTCAGTCCCTCTCTAGAGAACTCTGAGCAGAAAAGAGCAACTGTGTATCTAGGATGCTGAAGAAGGGGCAGAAGGAGAGGTCAAGTTCACAGCTTGTCTAACCTCCTTCAGTGTGTAAGTTTCTTTTCGCTCAGCTCCTAGAAGCAGAGCCTTGATTTCCCTTGACTTTCTCTCCAGAAAAAACATTGTAGTGGCTTCCAACAAGGTGTCCAGTCAGGTGACAGCAGTATCCTTCTCTGAGGACTGCAGCTACTTTGTCATTGCAGGCAACCGGCACATCAAATTCTGGCACCTTGATGACAGCAAGACCTCAAAGGTGAGGCAGCAAGTAGCCACCAGGGTGGGGTCTGCCCAGATCTGTTCCACCTGCGCCCCCTTCTGCATGCTCAAAAGCCCCTTGGAAGTCTCAGCTGGGCCAGGTGCTATGTCAATCTGCAAGGGAAGCCTTTTCCCTCTCTCCCCAGGGCCTGCTTTCCAGGGGGTAGCCTGCAGGGTGGGTGGGTGGCACCTGTGGTGTGCCTCCACAGGTGAATGCCACTGTGCCCCTGCTGGGCCGCTCCGCGCTGCTGGGGGACCTGCGAAACAACCTGTTCACTGATGTAGCCTGTGGCCGCGGGAAGAAGGCTGACAGCACCTTCTGTATCACATCCTCGGGGCAGCTGTGCGAGTTCAGTGACCGCAGACTGGTGGACAAGTGGGTGGAGCTGAGGGTAAGTGAATGCTTTGTCAGCACCCTCCTGTCTGTCACCTCCAGGCTCCGGGGTTCCTCAGGCTAGCATTGGGGTCTGCATGCACGCTGGGGGAGGCCCCAGGCGGAGGAAGGTGTTTGGGAACCTCTCAGCTCGCTCGCGCTCTCTGTCTCTGCCTCTTCCTCTGCTTTCCTCTTCTGCTCAGCACAAAGATAGCATCACAGTAAGTGTGCTGGCCCTGTCTGCTGCCTCTGCTGCCTTTCTCTTGGCCGGCCTTTTCTGAGTGTGTCTTTGCCTAAAACTCAGGTGCCTTATACGGCTTGCTGACTCCTTCCCCCTAATTGCACGGAGCTGTGGGTCATCTGGCTAGCTGCTGTTAGAGGGAGTGGCAATGAGGGGCTCCGGCCAGGGCAGCTGGCCTGCCTTGCACTTGTCCTTGCCTCTTGGCTCATGGCTGTTGAGGTGTCGAGTGAAGGAGTGCGCAGACGCCCTTGCTGACTGGGGCTTCTGTGCTCACAGACCACAGTGGCCCACTGCATCTCGGTGAGCCAGGACTACATCTTCTGTGGCTGTGCTGACGGCACCGTGCGCCTTTTCAACCCCTCCAACCAGCACTTCCTCAGCACGCTGCCCCGGCCCCATGCCCTGGGGACAGACATTGCCAGCATCACAGAGGCCAGGTGAGCGGTGTGGGTGGGCCCCTGAGTCCTGTCAGAGCCCCACTCTGTGCCAGGCCATCCTTGGCATGCTGCAAGGAGAGGAGGGCACACATAGACCTCTGGGAAGACCCTTGCAGTCAAGCACAGGTGGGTCTTTTAGCATTTCTTGCTCACTGTGGGCAACCGTGGTAATCTGAGTCTGCCGTGTGGTAATGCATTGTCCTGTAAAGACCACAGCTAGGACAGACAGGCAGTTCCTTAGGGTTTCTGAGAGAGACTGGAAACCTGATGGAGCAGGCCTTTCTCCCTCAGGGTGGTCCTGGGTTGCAGCTGCGGTAGGAGGGGCTTATTGTAGCCTCGGGCCTTGGGTTGGGTGATTGCAGGAAGTGAAGTTTTGCTCTGGTTTCAGTGCTGTCAGGAAGCGGGGCAGTTCTGCAGTTGGGTATATTAATTTCTCTTTCAGGGCAGGACGGGACTAAATCTGCAATTGGTAGGAAATGATATATGACCATGGTTGTGGCTTGCACAGTGTCCTTCCTTGTCCTCTGACGTGAGTCTAGAAGGGCCTGACATCTGCTTGGCTGCATCACGGCCACACACTGTCCCCGCCTGACATTGGGGGCTATGAAATAACTTGTGTTGTTTTGGAGAGCCCCATGGCAAGGAATGCCAGGCCAGCTGCTGCGTTCTTTCTCCAGTGACTGCTGGCCAACCTGCTGCTCCTCCCTTGAGTGCCCCATTTCATTAGCGCTCACTCACCAGTTTGCCCTGTCTGCCCTGGACACCCCCTCTTTCCTCAGTCACCTTTTCGCTGGAGTGGCCAATGCGAAGTATCCGGACACCATCGCCTTGACCTGTGATCCTGCAAATCAGTGGCTGTCTTGTGTGTACAATGACCATAGTATTTATGTCTGGGATGTGCAGGACCCCAAGAAAGTGGGCAAGGTGTATTCAGCTCTCTATCATTCCTCCTGCTTCTGGAGTGTAGAGGTACGTGGGCCAGGTCTGCTGAGACTGACCGTGTTTCCTGGGCTACTATTAGGAGCTGGAGTTCCTCAAGTGTGGAATTTGTTTCCTCCAGCACCCTTGCTCCCCCAGCAGTGCCCCTGGGTCCCTGCGTATCTGTTAATTGGCTCTGAGGATGGGAGGGGATTTTAGTGCTGACTCATCTCAGACGTTTTTCAGTATGCCCCTGTGCAGTCTTAGCTTTGCCTCTTTGGACATGTTCCTGAGCTTGACCAAACCTTAGTTTCTGCAATTGTGAAATGACATACCTGATGCATTTGATTTTTACGAAAAGGAGACAATGTAAGTGGGAGATTTAGAATGCCTAGTACTTACTAGGTGCTTGGTTAATGTATATTCCTTTACTTGTTAAAGACAAGAGCTAATCATTATGACTTGCTTGCTCTGGGAAAAGCCTGGGGCTAAACCTTGACCAACCTTTTCTCTACTCTCATCCCGTCCCATCTCTGTGGGCAGCCAAGGTCTGACCCAGGTCCCTCTGGTCCTTGTGCTCCTCCAGGTCTACCCTGAGGTGAAGGACAGTGAACAGGCCTGCCTGCCCCCGAGCTCCTTTATCACCTGCTCTTCTGACAGCAACATCCGCCTGTGGAATACAGAGAGCTCTGGGGTGCATGGCTCCACCCTGCACCGAAACATCCTCAGCCATGTGAGCTTGGTGCCCCCACACCACAGTCTCAGGATCTGAGTCTCCAGAACAGACTGTTCCAGATGTTTCTCAAAGTGTATGAGTGTGAGTGTGTGTGTGTGTGTGTGTGTGTGTGTAAAAAGGACCCGAAGTCAGAAGCACTCTAGACATTCTGCAAGGGTGTGTGTGTGTGTGGGTGTGTGTAAAAAGGACCCGAAGTCAGAAGCCCCTTACAGTTTCTGCAAGAGTGTGTGTGTTTGTGTTTGTAAAAATGACATTAAGTCAGACACCCTCCAGAGATTCAGAAAGGGTTTGTGTGTGTGTGTGTGTGTAAAAAGGGCACGAAGTCAGAAGTGCTCTAGAGATTCTGCCATGGTGTGTGTGTGTGTTTGTGTAAAAAGAACAAGAAGTCAGAAGCCCTCTAGAGGTTCTGCAAGGGTCTGAGTGTGAGTGTGTGTGTGTTTGTAAAAAGACACGAAGTCAGAAGCCCTCCAGCGATTCTGCAAGAATGTTTGTGTGTTTGTGTAAAAAGGAAACCAATTCAGAAGCCTTCTACAGTTTCAGCAACGGTGTGTATGTGTGTGTGTCTGTAAAAAGGAGAAGAAGTCAGAAGCTCTCCTAAAATTCTGCAAGGGTATGAGTGTGAGTATGTGTGTGTGTATAAAAATGACACGATGTCAGAAGCCCTCTAGAGATTATGCAAGGTTGTGTGTGGTTGTGTGTGTAAAGGACACGAAGTCAGAAGCACTCAAGAGATTCTGCAAAGGTGTGTGTGTGTGTGTGTAAAAAGAACGAAGTCAGCAGCCCTCCAGAGATTCTCCAAGGGTGCGTGTAGGTGTCTGTGTGTGTAAAAATGAAACAAAATCAGAAACCCTCTAGTGATTCTGGAAGGGTGTGTGTGTGTGTGTCCTAAAAAGGACACAAAGTCAGAAGCCCTCCAGAGATTCTGTAGGGGAATGAGTGTGTGTGTGTGTGTAAGTAAAACCTACAGTCAGAAGCCCTCCAGAGATTTTGCAAGTGTTTTTGTGTGTATGTGAGTGTAAAAAGGACATGAAATCAGACGCCCTACAGAGATTCTGCAAGGGTGCGTGTATGTTTGTGTGTGTAAAAAGGACACAAAACTAGAAGCCTTATACAGATTCTGGAAGTGTGTGTGCGTTTGCGTTTGTAAAAAGGACATTAAGTCAGAAACCCTCCAGAGATTCTGAAAGTGTGTATGTGTGTGTGTGTTTGTGTGTGTGTGTGTGTAAAAAGTACACGAAGTCATAAGCCCCCTAGAGATTCTGCCGTGTGTGTGTGTGTGTTTGTGTAAAAAGGACACGAAGTTAGAAGCCCTCTAGAGATTCTGCAAGGGTCTGAGTGTGAGTGTGTTTGTGTGTGTGTAAAAAGGACACGAAGTCAGAAGCCCTCCTGAGATTCTGCAAGACTGTGTGTGTATTTGTGTAAAAAGGAAACCAAATCAGTAGCCTTCTAGAGATTTGCAAGGATGTGTGTGCGTGTGAGTGTAAAGGACACGAAGTCAGAAGCTCTCAAGGGATTCTGCAAGTGTATGAGTGTGTTTCAAAAGGGCACGAATAAGAAGCCCTCCAGAGATTTTTCAAAGGTGTGAGTGTTTGTGTGTGTGTGTCAAAAAAGGAAATGAATTCAGAAGCCCTCCAGAGATTCAGCAAGGGTGCGTGATAGTTTGTGTGTGTGTGTGTGTGTGTGTAAAAAGGACAGTAAATCAGAAGCCTTCTAGAGATTCTGCAATGGTGTGTATGTGTATGTGTAAAAAGGAGAAGTCAGAAGCCCTCCAGAGATTCTGCAAGGGTGCGTGTATGTGTGCATGTGTGTGTGTGAGTGTGTAGAAAGGACACAAATTCAGAAGACCTGCAGATATTCTGCAAGGGTGTGTGTGCATGTGTGTGTACAAAGGACACGAGGTCAGAAGCCCTCCAGATATTCTGAGAGAGTGTGAGTGTGTGTGTGTATCTATAAAAAGGACACGAGATCAGAAGCATTCTAGAGATTCTGCAAGGGTGTGTGTGTGTGTGTGTGTGTGTGTGTGTGTAAAAAAGAGAAAAAGTCAGAAGCTCTCTAGAGTTTCTGTAAGAGTTTGTTTCTTTCTGTTTGTAAAAATGACATTAAGTCAGACACCCTCCAGATATTCAGAAAGGGTGTGTGTGTGTTGTGTGTGTGTGTGTGTAAAAAGGGCACGAAGTCAGAAGCCCTCTAGAGATTCTGCCGTGGTGTGTGTGTGTGTGTGTGTGTGTTTGTGTTAAAAGAACAAGAAGTAATAAGCCCTCTAGAGATACTGCAAGGGTCTGAGGGGGAGTGTGTGTGAGTGTGTGTGTGTGCGTGTGTGTGTAAAAAGGGCACGAAGTCAGAAGCCCTCTAGAGATTCTGCCGTGGTGTGTGTGTGTGTGTGTGTGTGTTTGTGTTAAAAGAACAAGAAGTCATAAGCCTTCTAGAGATACTGCACGGGTCTGAGGGTGAGTGTGTGTGAGTGTGTGTGTGTGCGTGTGTGTGTAAAAAGTGCACGAAGTCAGAAGCCTTCTAGAGATTCTGCCGTGGTGTGTGTGTGTGTTTGTGTTAAAAGAACAAGAAGTCATAAGCCCTCTAGAGATACTGCAAAGGTCTGAGGATGAGTGTGTGTGAGTGTGTGTGTGTGTGTGTGTGTGTAAAAAGGACACGAAGTCAGAAGCCCTCCAGAAATTCTGCAAGATTGTGTGTGTGTTTGTGTAAAAAGAAACCAAATCAGTAGCCTTTGAGAGATTTTCAAGGATGTATGTGGGTGTGAGTGTAAAGGACATAAAGTCAGAAGCTCTCAAGAGATTCTGCAAGTGTATGAGTGTGTGTGTGTGTGTGTGTGTGTGTGTGTCAAAAAAGACATGAATTCAGAAGCCCTCCAGAGATTCAGCAAGGGTGCGTGATTGTGTGTGTGTGTGTAAAAAGGACAGTAAATCAGAAGCCTTCTAGAGATTCTGCAATGGTGTGTATGTGTATGTGTAAAAAGGAGAAGTAAAAAGCCCTCCAGAGATTCTGCAAGGGTGCGTGCATGTGTGCATGTGGGTGTGCGAGTGTGTAAAAAGGACACGAAGTCAGAAGACCTGCAGATATTCTGCAAGGGTGTGTGTGCGTGTGTGTGTACAAAGGACACGAGGTCAGAATCCCTCCAGAGATTCTTCAAGATTCTGTGTGTGTTTGTGTAAAAAGGAAACCAAATCAGTAGCCTTTGAGAGATTTGCAAGGATGTATGTGGGTGTGAGTGTAAAGGACATAAAGTCAGAAGCTCTCAAGAGATTTTGCAAGTGTATGAGTGTGTGTGAGTGTCTTTGTGTGTGTGTGTGTGTGTGTAAAAAAAGACACGAAATCAGAAGCACTATAGAGATTCTGCAAGGGTGTGTGAGTGTGTGTGTGTGTGTAAAAAGGACACGAAGTCAGAAGCACTCTAGAGTTTCTGCAAGAGTGTTTGTGTGTTTGTGTTTGTAAAAAGGACATTAAGTCAGACACCCTCCAGAGATTCAGAAAGGTTGTGTGTGTGTGTGTGTGTGTGTGTGTGTGCGCGTGTGTAAAAAGGAGACGAAGTCAGAAGCCCTCTATAGATTCTGCTGTGGTGTGTGTGTGTGTGTGTGTTTGTGTTAAAAGAACAAGAAGTCATAAGCCCTCTAGAGATACTGCAAGGGTCTGAGGGTGAGTGTGTGTGAGTGTGTGTGTGCAAAAAGGACACGAAGTCAGAAGCCCTCCAGAGATTCTGCAAGATTGTGTGTGTGTTTGTGTAAAAAGAAACCAAATCAGTAGCCTTTGAGAGATTTTCAAGGATGTATGTGGGTGTGAGTGTAAAGGACATAAAGTTAGAAGCTCTCAAGAGATTCTGCAAGTGTATGAGTGTGTGTGTGTGTGTGTGTGTCAAAAAAGACATGAATTAAGAAGCCCTCCAGAGATTCTGCAAGTGTATGAGTGTGTGTGTGTGTGTGTGTGCCGGGAACGTGGATGGAGGAACAGAGGGTAGGGTAGATGCTGGGTGGGCTGAGGGGGCAGGAGTTGCCCTGCAGAGTTCTAGAACCAGGGCTGAGGGATGTGGGAGCTGTTGGGACCAGCTGGCCCTTTCGTGAGTTTTAGGAGCTGCCTGAACCCCATCCACATTGACCCTCTCCAGCCCCACCTTTGGCAGATGCTGGAAGAGAAGTTCAAGGTCTTCCGGGAGAAAAGGCAGAGTGTGGGGCTGCCAGGGTGCAGGCCCTGAGGGAGCTGGCAGGTGCCCTGGAGCTCGCCTCCCCCAGCTCCATGGCCCTGAGTCAAGTCCACAGGAGCTGCGTTGAGGCCACATGGGTGAGGCTGGACAAGGCAATGAAAGCACGCACAGAGTTAGGTGCCCAGAGGGACAGGCCAGTGACAGCCAAGGGGCTCGGGACACAGGGGCCTACCCCAGATGTGTGTGCGTATGTGTGCGTGCTCATGTGCAGGTGTGGGCATGTGGGTGTGTGCATGCATACTTCTGTGTGTATTCTCGTGTGTGCATGTGTGTATGAAGGGGCATGGCTGACTCCAGCTCCCAGCATCAATCAGCCTTCCCCGTCCAACCACGCTCCTTCCTGCCCCCAGTTTGGAGTCCTTCAGCGCAGGTCACTCCTTGTGGCAAGACCACGAAGTGGGCTCTCCCAATGCTCCCTGAGCACGGACCGCAGTTTCGTTGGGGGCACAGGCCCTGCTGGTCTTCTTGCTGACCGCCACTCTTAGAGCTCCCTGCCGCCCCTCCCCACACCCTCCTTGCTCGGGATCTGGTGTCTCAGTGCACTGAGCACCTGACAGGTCCTGCAACCGAAATCCTGGGGCTGGGTGGCCCCGGGGCCAGCCCTCTCCTCACTGACTGTTGGAGGTGCTACAGGCAGACCCCCTGACAGGCAGCCCACTCGCTCCCTGAGCCGCCGTCCTCATGTGCTCAGGGCTCCCCATCTTTTTGCCTTCCTCCCAACATGTGTGTCAAGACCCTTTCCTCCCTCGGGCCCTGCCTGTGGCCCCTGGGCCTCATCAGGAACCTGCTGTGATCAGAGGAAACCATCCATCTTCTAACCACCGAAGTGCCAGAAGGCGCGAATGTACAGCGATGATAATAGGTAAAGGTCACGGTAAAGTAACAGAGGACAGGAAAGACAGGGGCGAGAGAATACAATACAGAGTCAGACATGTTTTATTAGGCATGCTCACTTCAGCTCCTCTTGATGGACCATGTGGAACTGGGAGAAGTGGAACCTTTGCTATCTTGGGACATGTATAGGGAGCTTGGAGACACACCTCTTCAGTAGTGACATGGTCACAAGGTGGGCGGTATCTATCGTAAGGCCCCTGTAATTGAGCTCACCAAGGTGAGGAAAGCTAATACTTGCATTGGGGGAAGCTACAAAGGGGGCTGGGTGTCACGGTGGGAAGAGAGGGCAAAAGGATCATATCTGCTTCTACACAGAGATACAATCAGCCATGTGCTCACATTAAGGCAGCCTAGCTGTTAACGGAGAATCCGTGGGAATGATTTTTAAAGCAGGATAATGTACTTGGACTTTACCTCTAACTTACCAAAGTAGAGGCTTTCCTACCGTGGAATACCAGCTTTCCAGATTCTCCCTGTTATAAGTTAGGGAATAGAGTCTTCGTCCTATTTCCCTCCGTGTTAACGCCCCACAAATCCCCAAGCCACAGTCTTTGCTCAAAAGGAGGTGGCCCTGTTCTCAGGGAGAAAGTTGCTGGCCCTCCTTCCCGCTGTGCCCTCGACTTCCACAAGGCGGCGCTCGAGCTGTGGGGCCACATGCAGAAGGTGGTCCTGGTGGAGGGTTCTGTCCTTGGCCACGACCTAGCGTCTGTGGAGGTCCTGCAGCGCCAGCACCGCCTCCTGCAGGGGAGGGCCCCAGTCCCTCCCCGCCACAAGAACCCCTCTTTGTAGGCAATAGATGGATGAGGAGCCCTCACCCCAGCTGACCCCAGGCAGGACTGCAGCCTGCCCATGCTCCCTCTGGGATGGGGGGTGACGGGCCTGGGCTTGACCTAGGCTGGGGTACAGCCAGGATGGCCTGCAGAGTCCTGGGTGGAGGAGCATTCAGCCTGCTCTCTGCCAGCTGCAGAGGGAGCTGGTGGCTGTGGACGAGGTGGTGGTTCAGATGCGGATGGAGGCCATCCAGGTACACCCTGCGGTCCAGGAGGGCCTGGCCGGGCAGCTGGCTGAGGTGCAGGAGGCCTGGGCCACCTGGACATGAAGGCCTGGGAGCAGGGCCAGCAGCTGGAGTGGGTAGCCCATGGCCACGCCTTCCTCAGGCACTGCCAGGAACTGCTGCCTGTGCCACCCCACCTGGATGCGGGCTCGCTCTGTTCCATGCGGGTGGGGGCACCCAGCTCTTCCCTGCCTCCTCCCTGTTCTGCCCTCTGGCCCTGAGACCCGTTCCCATGCCCTGTCCCCCACCCAGCACTCGGGCTTAAGAGAAGCAGGGGCTAGTCTATATCCTCAGAAGGGCCAGTTGGGGCCAAGGAGACACTGGGGCAGGAGCTCTGCCTGAGAGCCAAGGCAGTGCGGCTGGCGGGGTAGCAGCTGCTGGACACCAGCCACGCCATGGCCCCAGAGATGTGCGCGCTGAGGGCTAGGGCCTGGGTGGTGCGTGGCCAGAGCTCCCTTTCTTGCTTCTCCCTGCTCCACGGTAACCCAGCCCTGCCCCACCCAGGCGACACCCTGCGCCCCTCCCAACAGCCCTCTGCCCCCCAGGTCACAGTGTTTCCGGGAGCTGCACAGGCAGCTGTAGAAGCTCCGGACGGCCTGGGCCCTTCATCAGGAGCACTGCCAGGTGAGCCAGGACCAGGAGGAGCTGCGGGGAATGCTGGGTCAGGCCACGGTCTGGCTGGCCTCCTGAGAGGACCTCCTGCTAGACCCTGTGGGGTGAGCAGGGATCCGCCCCTTAGAGGGCCACATACCTGACACCAGGACTTGGAAAGGCAGCTGGCGGCCCATGAGAAGCTCACCCTGCTCCAAATGTAGGTGAGGGTGTGGAGGGCGGGACTGAGGAGGGCTTGGGGGGCCTCCACCTGCGGTGGGGTCTCCAGAGCATTGATCTGCCCTGAGGGGCACCCCTTCGGGGAAACAGTCGCAGGGTCCTGTCCTCCATGGGCAGTCTGGCTCTGTGGGGTCCATCACAGCTTCTTCTGCCCAACTGCTCCCTCCCCTCTCCTCCTGGTTTCCCCCTCTGAGAGCTGCCCCCAGAGCAAGCCCTGTGGGACACAGAGGGTCACTATGGGTGGAAACCAATCAATAATCTCATGGGTGCAGAGCACACTCTGAGGAACACAGGGGAGGTGACACTAGCTACAGAGAATCTGAGTGGAGCAAGGGTTTGTAATCCTTGTGTAGGCTGGGGGTGGGGCTGATAGGGTGGGTGGGGGATTGATACCACAGGATCCTGTGGGACTGAAAGTGAGGACCTGAGGGGGGACGGGCAGAGGGAGTGCCCCATCCTCTGAGGCAGGAAGGTGGTCAGCTAGGGTGAGCACGGAGGAAGATGAGCAGGGGCTGCTGCAATCACGCAAATGTCACGTAAGAATCTCACTTTAGTATAAAATGTTTGTCTCCATTGCAAAGCCACCTCTAGCAACTAGGATCCCCTCTCTCCCCATCTGGAGTTGACGAGTGAAGAAAATAAAAAACTGAAACAAAGCAGTCCACAGGACTAACGGACCACCAACACCACAGCCCTCCATCCTTGTCCTGGAGACCAGGAGAGTTAGATGGTGCCCAGCCACGACCTCAAACTCTTTCTGTGCTGTATTCTCTCTGTCCTTCCTTCCTACGTTTTCATTAATGCTTTTATTTCTCTTCTGCCCCTTTTCTATAGATTCTCCTTCTCTCTCTTTTTTTCTTCTCCTTCCACCTCTACTAGTATCACAGCTTGTCCCTCTTCTATTACAGATTCTCCTTCCTCTCTCTCCAATTTTTTTCTTCCTCCTTCCCAATATTTTGTTAAAAACTATTTTTAAATCGTTAACCTTTTAAATCCTTTTTATTACTAACCTCCACTCCCCATAAAGGGGGTTGCTAAGGGTACCCTGTCACACCTGGTCAACCAGCCTGAGGACACTCACTGAGGCTCCAGCCCCCATTACAGCTGCTGATACATCTCTGCACTGCGGGTTACCAACCCGACAGGGAACTCGGTCTACACAGCAGTCTGACCCACCCTTACAGTAGGTCATAGGCAATTGCCTGAAAGAATCCTTAACAATAACATAGATAAGGTTACCCCGGTCTCCCAGAAGCATGGGGCCTATGAAAGAATCAAGAAAAAATCAACAGACCACATCACTCCCAACAAAGAAATAAGAGAAACGAGGCACTTAAACAGACCTAATGTCACTCATAGAAGAAACAGATATGGATCAGCCACAAAAGGAAATCTTCAGAACTCTGCTTGCAGTAATACAGGAGCTAAGAGAAGCAACCCAGAATAAGGATGCAACAATAGAAGGGATGAAATACACAATAGAGGGGATGAAGTCCACAATAGAGGGGATGAATTCTACCCACCAAAGGGAACTGCAGAAACTAGCAGAGGCCACACAAAAGGTCACAGAAGCTACATCTAGGCTTGAGAAGGCTGAGAACCGAATCAGTGAACTGAGGACACTCAAACCGAACGAAGCAAGCAAGAAAAACAATCAGATGGGAAAATTAAAGAAACAGAAGACAGCCTGAGATCAATGACAGATGCTATGAAGAGGAATAATGTTCGAATAATCGGTCTACCGAAACACAACATAACACAAAAATGGACAGCAAAGATAGCAAAGGAATTTCTGGAAGAAGATTTTCCCAACCTAGCAAAGGAGAATCAGACTTTCATACAGGAAGCAGAGAGGACGCCGGCTAAGGTAAACACCAAGAACAACACGCCAAGACATATAATAGTAAAAATATCCAACTTAGAGGAAAAAGAGAAAATTTATGAGCAGCAAGAGAAAGGAAGACAGTCACATACAAAGGAGCGCAGGTAAGAATATGCTCAGACTTATCAGCAGAAACCATGAAGGAGGAGAGAATGGAGCAACACCTTCCAAAAACTGAAAGATAAAAATGCCTCACCCAGAATCCTATACCCTGCCAAGTTATCCATTAAGATAGAGGGTAAGGGTCTTCCAGGACAAGGAAGAACTCAAAAATATGCTTCAAGTCACCCGACCCTGCAGAAGATACTGGCGGACTCACTATGGCCAGAAGATCAAGCTCCAACTAGAACCATCGGGAGGCCACCATATATCCCATCTCCATCTAGAAGTCAACATGCCAGCAACAAGTACCAGGACAACAGGGTCTCAGATGGAAAAGAGGACATGATAGAAACCCTCCACTCAAACGCAGCACACTGATGTGAAGGGAGATAGGTAAAGACCCAAAACACAAAACAGAGTATGGAAACTATGAAGCCAGAGATAGTAATAATCACTCTGAATACCAATGGGCTCAATTCATACATTAAAAGTAAGAGGCTGGAGGACTGGATTAGAAAACATAACCCATCAATCTGCTTCCTGCAAGAGACCCACCTTAAGCTAGCAGACAAGCTGATGGTTCCCGGCTATCAAAAATATATAGCGTCTGGGGTCTTAAAGGCTTGAAGGCAAATAAGCGGCCATCTAGCTCAGAAGCAACAAAGCCCAAAGAGAAGAAGCACACGGCCTAAGCGAATACAAGGTGTTTAATGGACCATGTAGCAGACACCAAGGAACAAAAACAATCATTGTGTGATCACCTTCCTCACATAATCACTGAAGACGAAAGTGTGCATAAGCAAGTGTGGTGAAGAAGGCTGATGGTGCCCGGCTACTGAGAGACATAGCGTCTGGGGACTTAAAGGCTTGAAAGCAAACAAGCGGCCATCTAGCCCAGAAGCAACCAAGCTCACACGGAAGCAGCACACCAACATATAGGTGATCATGAAGGGCAGAGGAGACCAGGTCTCCAACAACAAAGGTGGGGTGGTGGTGAGAATCATATCACCGTGAAAGAGGGGGAGTACATGATGGGGACCCAATGCCCAACTGTAGACAGCTGGACATCCCATCCCTTCCAGAGGGGTAGTGGGGAGGAGATGAGTCACTCAGGGTTCAGTGTAGCAACAATGAAACTAAAAACCTTCCTCTAGTTCCTGAACGCTTCCTCCCCTCCCAATTATCATGACCCCAATTTTACCTAGCGGACCTGGTTATACCAGAGGATGTACAGCGGTGCAGTAGGGATCTGGAAACACAGGGAATCTAGGACAGACGAACCCCTCAACACCAGCGGTGGGAGTGGCGACACCAGGAGGGAAGGGGGTGTAGAAAGGGAGAACCGATCTCGGAGACCTATGTGTAACCTCCTCTCTTGGAGATGGGCAATGGGGAGGTGGGTAAGGGGAAGACGCTGGGGAGTGTAAGATAAGATATAATAATTATTTATAAACTATCAAGGGACCAGGGGTGGCATCGGGGAGGGAGGGAGGGGGACAGGGGCAAAAAAGGGAAACCGAGCTGATTCCAGGAACCCAAGTGGAAGGTGAATTATGAGAATGACGAGTGCAACGAATGTGTAAGGGTGCTTTGCTCAATTGATGTATGTACAGATTGTGATAAGAGCCTTATGAGCCCCAATAAAAAGATTAAAAAAAAATAAAATGTTAAAAAATATTCACTGACTTAATGTTTAAAGTGTTGTAAAATATATATGTATATATGCATATATATCATAATGAATTCTTATGTTCTTTCCCCCTCCCACATTCATTGTTTGCTCCCAAAATTTCCTCACCCTTGCTACTCCTCTACTCCCCTAGGGCCCTATAGACCATTGCATCAGTTATTGTCTCTAGGGATCCGTGTCTGTGCTTTACAACTTTGGAAACCCAATAGAAACAACCAAAACCAAAACTAAAATAAAGCTGCAAGAAGAAAATAATAATAATATAAAGATAAAAATGAAAATAAAGAATGAGAAAGGAAAGACTACCATCAATATTTTAAAGTTCAGCAAAAAAAAAAATACTGTTATGGAACAAGTGGGAAATACTTTACCTTAGAGCAAGTACAGGTTGGATCGAGAGGTAGGTCAACTGACCAATTGTCATATTATGCCATGGTCTGATCCACTGTGATCAAGTTCACAATCATCTCTGTCTGATGGTAAACCTTTTCAAGGGGATGTACCAGAGGTTTAATATGACTAGATATTCTTCAGATGGATTTTGAGTTCTCACTGTTCACCTACCCTTCGACAAGATGGATGTTCATCATTTGAGCTCTGGGACTTTTTCCTTCATTACATTTGAATTTAATTGTCACTATCTTTGGATCTCACATGCTGGTGTGCTTCTTCATTGTGGACTTCTTTGACACCTGACTTAGATGGCTGCTTCTTTGAAGACAAGCCTTTTAGACCCCAGATAATTGATAGCCTGGCACCATCTGCTTTTTTTCACCCCACTTTGCTGTAATGCCCTTATCTTCATTCATTTTTCAATGAAGGTAAGTATTGAACAGAGCCATGTTAAGATCTTGTACCCAGAATATGATCACCTAGAGGATGGATGTAGATAAATCTTGTCATAAACCATGGGCACCTCTACCTAGTGCCTGGAAAGTGAACATGTGAAACTCCACAACTGTGTTACTCTGGGTTGACTAGGGAAAAAATTCATAGACATTCATATGTGTACAAGAGAGAACTTTATATCAAAGAGCAATTGTACATTAAGAAAGCATACCTGCCCAGTCCAGTTGAAGTCACTAAGTCTGAAATTAGCCCATATATCCAATACCAGACTATAAATTCTTTTCAGACTCACACAACATATACAATGATGTCGAATGCAGGAAGACCACATGCCAGTGAGTGGAAATTCTTTTGGATCCAGTGGAGGCGGAAACATCTCAATGCTGTCAAGAGTCTCCATGTGGCTCCTTCAGCTCCAGGGCTCTAGTGTCGCTTCATGTGTCTTGTTCACAGGAATGTCTCACAGGGCATGAGCTTGTGTCCCGCCTCCAGGGAACTATTTATCTCCTCAATGCCTCCAAATGAGGTCATCAAACTGCACCCGCACTGACAGACTAAACTCCACCCCTTCATTCTTAAGTCTCAAATTGACAACAGATTATGCAACTACCACAGCAACCAAGGAGGCAGATGAAGAGGAGGACAGGAAAAGAGAAGTAGGTGCCTTCTCTGTTTTATACTCTACTTAAATTTGTATCTTTATGTTATTATTATTTTTCTTTATGTTTCTTTTTTGGGTTTTTAATTGTTTTTGTTATTGTCTCCCTGTTTGAAAGCAAAAAAGAAGTGGATGCATGGAGACAATAACTGAGGCAATGGTTTATATGGAAGGGGGAGGGGAATTAGGGAGTAATTAGTGGATCTGTGAGGCACGAGTGAGCATTAAGCTTATTTGACAATGGATATACAACTCTTTTCTAGAAGTGTTTTAAGTATGGAAACCTGAATGTTATATCAGGAACATTACAAAAAAAAGGGGGGTGGACTTGATCTATGGTTACCATGTGTGAAGGAGGAAGAGTTTTTGCTTAGGGGATAGTGAATTAATTTTAATGGTGGTGGGAAAATATGCAGGGTGATTAAAATAATGGTTGTACAACATGAAAAGAATACTCAGTGGCACTGAATTACACATGCAGAAGTTGTTGAACTGGTGAAAGTTTTGTTACATACATTTTTGCAAGTATGTGAAATATATTACATGAATAATGATTATGGACGGGAAAATTGTTCCATAATTGACTGTGGTAGAGATTGTACAACTCTTCTTGATATGATTGAGGTATTGAATTATACGATAACTTGAAAAGTGCCAATAAAAGTGATTTGTTTTGTTTTGAAGAGAAGCGGATTTTCAGAAATGTTCATCACTTTACCTCCCACTTTAACCCTACAGCCTGCACATCTCATGGGGTACCCTTGTACTAAGGGTAGAACTGGGCTGCCCAGAGAGAAAGTGGAACATTCCAAGAAAAATAGTATCCCCAGGAATTCCCTTCGTTATGGCTCACACCTCAGGCCAACTGTCTGCATTTCTACAAATCTACACATGGTTTTCAGGAAGAAATTGTTTGTCCATAGTGAGTGCAAATGATGAAGGGTAGAGATTGACCTCACAGAACAAAGGTCAGAAAAATTCCCTCTAGAGGCCATTACTCAGCTGCTCCTACTCAGAACCATCCTCCTTCTGCTTCCACATGCATAGCACACGTGAATCACCTAGAGTAAAATATGGCAACAGAGCTCCAAGTCACAAATGAAAGTCAGACTTCTTAGGTCTTCATCCTTACCATGTTGATCATAGATGCCTGTGGAGGTAACACCCTTCTGGATTCTTCCTGGTGACATGAATGTCCTACCCTGTAAGCACCTTCATGTCAAAAACAATGATTTTCATCTTAGAATGGTTTTAAATTATATCCCCCCCTTTATTCCTAGGTGTGATTGTTCAGGTAGAGCTGCTACAGACCAGTCATGAGTTGGGAAAGCTATATGCAATGTCTCAAAGTGCTATGTCTAACTTTCAGGTCTGCAGATATCAAGTTTCTAGATCTATCAGGTTCTGGGAAACACAACCTGTGTTAGGTGGCAAAGAAGTCTTGTGATGAGAGTCTTAGCAACAACTCAGTTTTCACATATTGATACATTGAAACCACAATAGCTCAACCAGCTGGGTGTACTTTAACTGAACAATCTGAAACCTGAGGACAATGACATGTAAATGTAGGAAACTTACCAGGAGACACAGTGAAGGCTAAATGGTCAAACATCTCAAGCATCACAACACTAACTGGGCAGCAGAGGGAGCTCAGGGTACATGGGACACAATCTTTGCCACAGGAGCAGGTGCAGGGGATGCCAAGTTTGTTTCCTCTTGTGTCTGGAGTTTCCCAGTTCACCCACGTGGAGTACCTCTTCAAGGACACTTGAGCAACTACAGTTCTCATGTCTCTTATTTTCCTGAAGGGAAGATCCTAAAAATTAAAATTCCTTGTTCTTCCTGAGAAGACAGGGGAGAAAGAAATCACACTTGGGACAAGTTGAAATCAATCCCAGAAGGACCGATAATCTCTCTAGGCTGTTAAAATCTGACCTCCATGTGCTTCTCTCAACACAATCAGTTACTCTCCATCCTAATTCTTTTTTACCAGTTACTGTAGGTTGAAACTATATGTGTGTGAATCCCAGCCCAAATATCTCCTGTGAAGAGAAAACAAAAGCAAACCTGATTTTACCATTTCTGAAATAATTGACAGTTGCATGTATTTTTGAAACTTGGAGAAACTGACATTTTGAGATTCTTAATAAAGCATCAAAATGTCTCATAGTCATTAGAAATCATATAATGGCGCTTGCCCCAATCCCAACTATGTGGACTCTCCCCCTTCCCTTCCCCCCACCCCTACCTAAAGAAGGCAATTCAGAGAACAGAACTGAAGCTGAAGCTTGGGGACATGTGCATCTGTGATTAGAGCACACGGGAGAAGCGAAGAGGGTAGGAGTGTGAGAAGAACACATCCTGACCCACTAATCCCCAAGGACGATATTACTGCTCATAGCAGATAAGGCACAGTGAGGATCATAGGGCCAGTCACACCACAAGACATGATGTCCCTAACTGAACCATATCACTATGGGGGACAACACTGGAGACTCAGGGTGGGACTTGTGTCTGATCAGACCCCATCACATTGGGGCAAAATACTAAGGGCATGCAACAGCAAGGGAAGCAAAGCAATGAAGTCCCCGGGGAATGCCAAAATTAGATGTTGGGGACAGTGTGGCACAGCACCCCTTCAGACTCGTCTTGAAAGCATTCCTAAAAGTAAAAAACCAGCCTGCAACGATTTATATGCATTTCTTGTTTTGTCACTGGCTATCTTTTTGTTGTTATTTCTGTTTGTTCGGTTGGTTTTGTCTTCCTCTGTTGTTTTGTTTGGCTTTGCCTTGTTTTTGTTCTTATTAATGTCTCTGCATGTCGATCTAGATAGAAGACTGGATAAACAATTCAGAGAAGGAAAAACAGGACCAGTGGTCCCGGGGGGACATGGGAGAAGGAGAGGTGGGAGAATAGAAGGTGGGGGTGAGGGGATCAACCAACCCAAGGTCAAGTTAACAACAAATGAACTAAAATCGTTGGAGAGAAAGCATAGGATGCCTAGTGGGGATTAATCGAGGGCAAAGTCAGAGCGAGGAATTACTGAAACTCAAATTAAGACTGAACATGTTAGTGGGACAAGAGGAAAGTAAAAGGAAATGGAGGAAAAATTAGAAAGCAAAGGGCATTTACAGAGGTCTAAATATAGGCATATACCTATGTAAATATATTTATATGTAATGGCAGGGAAATAGATATGTTAGGTATTAAGGTTGAAGATGGAAACTGGGCCTCAACTCAAGTACTCCCCAAATGTAAGAACACTTTGTTCTAAAACCCTGCATTCTGTGATGCTCACTTTCCCAACACGATGGCGGTCGACAAATTGGGTGCATAAGCAAATGTGGTGAAGAAAGCTGATGGTTCATTGCTATCAAAAGATATAGTGGCTCTGGTCTTATGGCTTGAAGATAAACAAACAGACATGTAGTTGAGAAGCAAAAATGGAAGAAGCACACCAGTCTGTGTGATCATGAAGTGTCCATGTGATCATGTATCAGGCATCAAAGACCCAGAACAAAAAAAAATTTTTAAATCATATCCATGTGAATGAAGAAGTGTGTGCAGTGGAGACCCAAAGCCCATCTATAGACAATTGGAAATCCCCTTACATAAGGGTCACAAGAAAGAGAAGAGTCAGTCAGAGTGCACTACAGCACCAATGAAACAGACAACTTTCCTCTAGTTCTGTAATGCTTCTCCCCCCACTATCATGACCTCAATTCTACCTTACAAATCTGACTAGACCAGAGCACGTACACTTCTACAGATAAGATCTCACAACAAAAGGAATCCAGGACAGATAAAACCCTCAGGGCCAATAATGAGAATAGAGATACCAAGAGGATAATGGGAAGATGGGAGTAGAAAGGGGGCATCAATCACAAGGACTGACATATAACTCCCTCCCAGTGGGACAAACAATGGAAAAAAGGGTGAAGGGAGACAGTGGAAAATGTAAAATAAAAATTTATAATTTATCAAGGTTCATGAAGGAAGAAGAGTGGGAGAGGGAGGGGGGAAATGAGGAGCTGATATCAAGGGCTCAGGTAGAAAGCAAACACTTCCAACATGATGATGGCAGCATATGTACAAATGAGCTTGACAATGGACGAATGCATGGATGGTGATATGAGCCATAAGAGCCCCCAATAAAAGTATTTAATAAAAAAGAAAGCATTAGTATTGTAAAGCATAATACCTAGATTTGGAGAACAAAATCAACTCCTTAACCATGGGAGACTTCCTCTAGTTTTAGGAAGATGCCCTGGAAACGTCCTGATGTGTTATGCAAATTCACGAACAGCATTGGCTTCTCTGGGAGATGTAGAGATCTTCAGCATTTAAAGAACATCTAAGTGTAACTTGATACCTTAAAATTCTTGGTGTGCAAAAGATTTGTGAAGGGAAGGCAAGCTTGATTAAGGCAAGACAAACCTGCAGGGAAGGAGCAAAACTCAGGAGCTACTGTCATATTCAGCTCTAGTGGACAATTAGGGAAGGTCTAGAAGGTGATGATGAGGGTTTTACTTTTAGCATATGAATTTCCTTTCCAAAAGATAATTTAAAACAGAATTAGACAAGGGAAGCTTGTGTCAGATTAAATATATATTTCTACGGGGAATATTTAACTGCATCAAGAAAAGAATAAGCACCACACAAAGGGGTGGGGAGGAGGTGGGCACATTTCAAGGAAGTGTCTCTAAATGTAGGTTGACATTTCCATTAAGTCAATTCTTTCTCATAACAACCCTATAGGATAGAATAGGACGGCCCTTCTAGGCTTCTGCGTCTGTAAACCTTCATGGGTGTGGAGAGCATTCTTTCCCATGCACAGCCATTGGAGATTTAAAATGATTGACCTTGCATTTAGCAGCCCATCGCATAATGAACTCCACACGCAGAGCTCTCCAAGATATCTAGAACATCCTTAGCTACTCTTGGAGTGACTCTCTTAGAAGTCATTCAACATTACTTATGACTATATAGGCAAAAGGTATGCAAATAGACATCTCCCCTGCTGATGAAAACCATCCAAGTCCCAACTCTGAAGTTCTTGGAGAGGTGCTCCAACTCTGGAATTCCCAGGTGCCAACATTCAGGACTGAACACATCAAGTCACCATGGAATCTGTATTGAGCTCAATTTTCCTTTTTGGAATTTCAAATGGTGCTTTGATGCAGATAAAGTGTGTATGAGGGGGCATGAGTGAGAGGCAGTGAATATGTTATGATTTTCATCATCAAGATGTCTGTGTGTTTGCAGGTGTCCAGTGTGAGGTGGAGCTATGGAATCTGAGGGAGACTTTAGGCAGCCTGAGGCTTCTCTGAGACTCTCCCCTGCTGTCTGCATTCACTGTCTGTGTTTATAATACACAGAGCGTCTGCCTAGGCTCAGAGAATGGGCGGAAGTGGGTTTCATACATTAATAGTGTTGGTAGGAAAAGCCACATAGATTCTCTGAAGGGCCAATTTACCATCTCCAGAGACAATAGTAAGAATATACTATAACTTCAAATGGACAATCTGAAATTCGAGGACATAGCTCTGTAATTCTGTGCAAAAGACTCAACAGTGTGGTAGTTATATAATCTGGTGTAAATTTGGGACTTGAGAGGATAAGGAGGGAAGGGTTGGAGTCTGTCAATTGGATCATAGCCAATGACGCCTATGTGTGGGCATCTCCTCCTGAGAATTCTGGGAAATCACATATTCCATCTTTGAGGGGAAGACACTCTTTCTAATCCCTGGGAGACACCCTACTGACAAGGGTGACCCCCTGTGAGACATCCCTGAGTAGAAGCCATGTGGATCTACCTCATGAAGCCCTGGGTGCTGGAGAATCCATGTAGAGCCCCCGTCAGCACTGAGAAACTTACAATGCCACTCGATCCAAAGACTTTCTGCCCACTTTCCTGTGATCATCTTGCATTCTGGATCATTGCATGTACTTCATAAGTCTGAAGAGGAATTTATACATTGGTATCCGACATATGTGCAAATTATGGACTTATGGGCTTGGACCTAACTGGGGTTGAGATGCTTTCTTAATGTACAATTGCCCTTTATATTAAATCTCTTATACACAATATGCGTGTGTCTATGGATTTGTTTCTCTAATCTACCCAGAACATGCATACAGATAGGGGAAGTCAGAGTTAACCAAGACACGAATGTACTCTAGTGGAAGAGGTTAGGCTGCAGGGGCCCTCAGGACCCAGAGCACAGGTCTCAGACCGAGGAGCAGGTGCAGATGGAGCTTCACCACTGGCTTCCTGTTGTGTCTGGGGATTCTTCTCCTTCTCGGTATCCCTCAGGGAATCAGTGCATCTCCTCATGTCTTTCTCAAACACTCACCCAATCTCCCTGTGACGATAGGATGATTTTGAACTTAGTTTCTGTTTCGTTTTCCCCTTGAATCGCGCCACATTTCCCATAAAATTGGTAATTCCTACATCTAGGATGAATTCTGTTCACATCATCTGCTTCATGAAGCCCTTTATGCCTTGCATTCAATACCCCTCCTGTATTCCCTCCCTCCCTGGGACAACAGTCCCTGCTGTGCAAAGGATCTCACTTTATTAGCTTGTGTGTATATATATTTTTCCAGACAATATATTACAAGAACTTATCACCAGTAGCCCAATCCTATATCAAGTCGCCTGTCTCCATTCATCCAATCGGAGACTTTCTTCTCTGAGTTCATTCATTTTATTAATTCACAGCTCCTGTCTGCCCTTGTCCACCACAGACTGATTTTAGAGTCCGTTTTTTATTCTCCAAAGGCTGTTTGTTTAATTCAGTAGTTGTGAATATTGATACAAGAGTGGGAAAAGGGAGACAAGACACATTTTATGCTTAGTCTCAAGGTACCTCCACAGAACTCACCTCCCTTCGTGCCCTATGTCCCCTTGTGCATGGGCTATACACGTCCTATTCTGCACAGGGCACCCACAGGTTCCCTTCAAGTTCTGTGGGTGGCTATGCCTCCACATATTATTGAGAGCAGAATATCCTTCTCTAGAGACATGACCAGGAACTGATTTTCCCTCAATTAGCAGTGTGACTGCTGTAGTTACGATCGTGTATTTCTGAGTCGGACACACAGAGGGAAAGGTTGTGGGAACCCAGACACAAACACCAATACAGGGATATGGCTGGGCTCAGGGGTCACTGAAAGCCCACAGATAAAAGGGGCCCTCAGGGGAGAAATGTAGAGGAGCCTAAGAAGGATTAGTTAAATTAGGTACCTATTTCCTCTACCTGCAGAGAAAATGTCCCTACCACAGACCTCCACATTCTTGTAGCTCAGTGTATGTTCTTGTATGCACTTTATGTCTGTGTGTTTTGTGTGTGCTAGCACATTGCCTTAAGATGTTATACAATGTGACAGAACTTGTAGTCTGTTCTGCATTTATTTTATTATTATAATTCTAGTATATTTTAGTGTGTCTTTGTGGTTTTTCTTAAGTAAATGCATGTGTATTTATTAATCTGAGGGTATTATATGAAGATTTGTTAGTTGTAGTAGATGTGCTAATTTGTTCACATTATGCATGTGTATGTTAATATGACTGTTAGAATACAAATGTCATTTTGTGAGTTTCCTGCTAGTGTGTGTTCACTCCAACTCATCTGGGCTCTTCATCAAACTTTATGAGCTCGCATCTCCTTGAATAATCTACTGAGTGTTAAGAAATGACTTAGGCTGGGGGAATCCATTAGAGACCCATAGTAATATGCACAGCAGACTGTGCTAATCAGTGAAACTTCTTTTTGAAGTGGACAATAAGAGACAGAGGGACATGAACAGCAAATCCTAGAGGTGAGCTGGTCAAGGCAGAGACAGCCTTAACTAGGAAACAGGCCAAGGGGGATGCTTATTTTCTCCTCTCTGCAGCTCTTGTGTTTACAGATGGCAATGATAAAGCCTTTGTAAAAGGATGCATGCTATACTCAAAGAATGCCTAGTTGTAGGTAAATGGGTAATGCCAAGAGCCAAGGTGACGGCAGAAGCTTGAAGGTAAATGAGATGGATCAAGGAAAGAGATAACTTATCTTCCGTCATCTTTGCCCAGAGCATGAGGTTCAAGCTCTCTAAATAATGTTCAACTGATGACAAACAACACAAACTGTTGGAAAGGGCTTAGACACTTGTATTCTAGGATGTCCCATCCATAGACTTGGGCTTCTAGGAAGAGGGTGGATAGCTAGTGTGTGGGCATGAGCTTGTAAAACATGCTCCACCAGGAGGCTGAAGGGGTAGGAAGACAAAATGAGTGTGGAGGGAAGAGGCTGTGCTGCGATCAAGTGGGGAGGCATTAGCCTGAGTGGCTACTTGGATATCATTACCATTGGCCTTTTGCAAGCACCAGTGAGTTTCTAAGGCAAGGAGGTGTGAAGTGGCAGTTATCTGACAGAGGTGTAGGTTAGTGCCCCTATAAAACTAATCTGCAAATCAGCCTACTAGAGAAATACACATTTCATAAAATTTCTCCTACCCACTCATCATGCATATGTGGAATATAAGGCTCACCATTCCCCTATGTTATAAGTCCAGGTTCCAATTTCAGAGCTCTGGGGCAGGCAGGTTGAAGAACAAGGTTGGATTCTAGGACCCTTGTTGAAGGCCATAAAGACTCAGCCTTGAAACGGCTGAGAAGTCTCAAGACCTATGTGTCACTGTTTGCTGATTTCTTCTGTGAGTTTACATTTAGAACAGACTGTTAAGAACAAGAACGTGTGCAAGCTCTGGGAAAATAGGTCACAAGAGTTGCTATGTGTATCAAATATGCTTGCTTAACAATGAGATAATTAACCCCAGGTTGTTTCTGCATGGTTAAAAGGAGTATGAAAAATAAACGCGAGGCTTCAGTATTCACTATTGCCCTCCCAATAAATTCTGTCTCACTCCCTCTTTCAGGACTGTTCAACTCATTGGCTGGCTTGGACAAGAGTGGCGCCCAAACCAGGGACACTGAAAACGGGGGACAAAGTGAAGGACACCGTGGATTACAAAGGTGTACACAAAGAGATTGGTGGTGACGTGAGTAGCTATTGGGAGAAAAATGGGGCAAGGAAATAGCAAACAGATTTTTGTAAATATTTTTCAAGATATGTTAAAAGCTAGAGGAGCAAAAGTAAGCTACCAAAGAATAGAGAAGTTTTTAGATTTTGTGGTTAAAGTATGTCCTTGGTTTCCTGAGGAAGGGACTGTAAGTATTGAAACTTGGCAAAAAGTAGGGAAATGGTTAAAAGATCACAACACCACTAATGGACATAGAAGGTTCCCATAGGCACGTTTAGCTTATGGGATTTAGTTAGGGATAACCTGTACCATAGGCATGAGGGACTCCAGCCTGAACACCAATTTGCATGCTCAAACAAAAGTGAAAGTAAACTTCCTTCTGTGCCTCTGCCTCCTCCTCAACCACTGAAGTCACTGAAAAGTTAACTGGAGGGCTTTGAAAGCAAGGGTGAGGAACCCCTTGACCCAGGCGATGTGGAGCCCTTAGAGGACAAGGTGGCACATTATCATGATGAGGATTTGGGTATTTTCGCTGCCTCCGAGGCACTTCAACCTGAGAATCAAAACCTGGTGCAAGATACTCAGAAGTCCTGCCCAGATTAAACAAAGGTGGTAGGCTGGGAGGAAGCTTATGCATCATTAGCAGCAAAGATGAGGGAAATGCAAGTCAAGTTAATAGAAAAGCAGTCTGAGATAGAGTCCCATGAATAGGTGCCAAAACTTACTGGGGCCAAGGTATTTCAGAGGCTTCAGAGTGCATTCAGTGAAAGGAATCCTTTTCTAGAAGACTTGCCAGTTGCAGCACTGGTTGTGACTGGGGCTCCAGGAAAGGATCTATGCTTAGTGCTGCCGCACATGCAGCAAAACAAGGAGAGGATATAGGGGAGTTCAGTATGCAGTTCCCTGTAACTGAGTGACAGGATGCCCAGGGTAATCTGATGAGAGATCATACTCCTATTCCTTTCAAACAGCTAAAAGAATTCAAGGTTGCTTGTGACCAATATGTCCCAAGTACCCTTTTACTCAATCTTTATTAGATACACTTTCCATCGCGGTACTTGCCCTCACAGAATGGAAACAATTGGCTTTTGAAAATGCCACGCAGTGCTGAGACCTTTTAGAAAAAAGGGCAACATGTCCGAATATATCAGACTATGCTCGGACATTGGACCTTTCTTTACTTAGGGGCTTGCGACAGCAGCTGCTTTGTAAGGAAAAACAGTAAAGGAGGGTTAATAATACTATGGAACTTATGGGAGCCCTGCAGGCTGGGCTCCCTTCCCCCTCTGCTATTCCAGCCAATACATATGAGATCATTTTAGATTTAAAAGATTGTTTTTATACCATGCCCTTGGATCCAAATGATTGTAAAAGATTTGCCTTTAGCGTCCCTTCCACCAACTTCAAAGAGCCTATGAAGAGATCTCATTGGCTTGTTTTGCCTCAAGGCTTGGCCCTGAACCGGTATTAATATGGGGACGAGGGCATGTTTGTGTTTTTACGCAGGATGCTGATGGAGCACGGTGGCTGCCTGAAGAGTTGGTGCGGTTTGCAAACCATGCGGATGGTAATTTGCCTCGGTGTGTTTCTGAGGACATTGCTCCATGAGCAGTATAGGCTTCTGTTCCTGATTTACCCTTCTTACATCCTCCTGTCTGGGAAGGTCCGGAAATCAAGGTGTGAGTTAATGACTCATGCCCTCCCTGTACAAAGTGAAGGAAATGTAATCTCACCCACTCCGCAGTCTTTTTCCCCTTGTGGACTAGAGACTCAAAAGAATAAAAGCGTATTGTAGAGATTGTGTCTCACGGACAAGCCCATCAGGTATAATATCTCAAAGGAATTATATATCATAGCTTGGTCTCGCAACCAGGACAATACTAAAAAAAAAACACTGCTGAATGGGAAAGGGGGCTGTCTGCAGGACTTTGGTGGTCAGACTCGGGTTTTCCACAAATTCAATGGTGGAAAATAGGGGCTGCTTTAGTGGACACGAAGCTTATGGGCCCTTCCTCCAGACCGCAGGGAAACGTTACTGCCTGCGTACCATCGCCTTATGTACTTTTGGCAGGGAATATTACTATAGATCATGATGATTCTAAGTTTAACATGTCTTGTAATAATTGTAATTTGTCTACTTTTATTACCTGGTCCCCTGAAGATATTATCATCGCCATTTTGTATCAATCTTCTTTTGTTATGCTACCAGTGAATATTACTGGGGCTTGGTGTTCAGAAAGAGGGTTACAGGTATTAGAAGAGATTGAAAAGCATTAACCAGACCCATGTGCTTTGTAGGTTTGCTTATAGCAAGTATTTTAGATATACTAAGTTTAGGTGCTACTGCTACTACTGCAGCAATTGTACTTTCACAAATCATACAAACTGCCCACTGTGTAAATGAATTATCCAAAAATGTGACTACTGTGTTGGGAACTCAAGAAGATATAGACAGGAAGTTAGAACAAAAAGTAAATGCTCTTTATGACATGGTCATGTATTTAGGAGATGAGGTGCAAGGGCTTAAGGCCAGGTCTAGTCTACAGTGCCATGCTGTACGTACATGGATCTGTGTTACACCTAAATAGTACAATAACAGTCAGTATAGCTGGATTAAAGTGAAGAACCATCTTCAAGGTATATAGCACAATACTAATGAGTCTTTAGATTTATTACAACTCCATCAAAAAATATTAGCCATAAAATATGCTAAGTCTCTTGATTTTGATGCCGCTAAACTTGCTGAGGATTGGCTCCAGCACTTTTGAGTTGCTTTCCCTTCATTAGGAAATCTCAGAGGCCTACCTCACATGCTTATGTCTCTAGTCAGAGCGGGAGTGTGTGTATTGTTGATCTCATGCATACTCCCTATGATACGGCACAGGGTTATGGTTGAATTATTGGACTTAAGAACAAAGCTTCATGAAGTACACCTGTGCACTTTGCCCCCTCCCCAAACAGGGGTGTAAGACGGAGGCTGGTTAGTCAGAGATGCGTAAGATGGAGTCTGAGTTTCCCAAACTAAGACGGGTCATAGTCACCAACAGGACTGTGACTGATGACAGGTAAGGGTGATTTGAGGACTCCACAACCTAAGACAGGCACAGTCAGTTGCCGACATTTTGAGTAAAGACATCTTCAGTAAATAGAAAAGGGGGAGATGTTGAAGGCCATTAAGACTCAGCCTTGAAAGGACAGAATTCTCATGACCTATGTATCATTGTGTGCTGATTTCTTCTGCGACTTTATGTTTAGAATAGACACTTAAAAACAAGAACAAGGAAGTATGCAAATGTATCAAATGTAGTTGCTTAACAATGAGATAATTAACCCCGGTTGTATCTGCATGGATAAAAAAATATGTAAAATAAACTCCAGGCTTCAGTATTCCCTGTTGCCCTCCCAATACTTTTTGTCTCTCCTTTTTCCTTAATCATCACTCCCCCTTTCAGGACTGTTTGACTAGTCGGCTGGCTCTGACAGCCTCTCATTTATCAAAATTCTTAATCTAAAGCTTGAGTAAATTTTAACTCCTTCCAGAAAATTGGTTAGCTTATGGAAAAAAGACCAAACAAAAACCCTGAATACTGAAAATAATAGTCAAGAGATCAATAGTTACACTGCATTAGCTAAATCTGCTGAACTATGCCTCTTTAGAGTATTGAAAGGAAAAGATATTACCTCGAGGACTCGGTTCACCTGACCAAAACATGCTATTGTCAATTGATTTCATGTGCATTTGAAAGATGGACAAAGGAAGGCCGAGGAACAATGAATGCATTAGAATTGTGGTTCTGGTTAAGAATATCTCACTTACCATGGACAGGCAAAGGACAAACAAGTCTGTCTTGGAAGAAGTAATGACAGAGTGCTACTTAGAGGTAAGGATGGTGAGAGTTCATATTATATACTTTGGACATATTATCAGAAAACATCATTCTTTGAAAAGGATATTCTGTTTGCAAAAGACGAAGGGCAGTGAAAAACATGAATCCCTCTACTAAATGGATTAACAAAGTGACTGCGACAATTTGTTCACCCTCACATCACGGCCCACCAAACCCCAAGCATGATATTCCTGCTCAAATTGGCCAATGCACAGAGAGGACCATAGGCCCAGCCACACCACAAGACACAACATCCCTCAATGACCCATAGCACTATGAGGGACAACACTAGTGGCACAGTGTGGGAAATGTGCTCGATCTGACTCCACCACACTGGGGCAAAATGCTAAGGGCATGCAACAGAGCAGCAAGGGGAGCAAAGCAATGAAGTGCCCGGGAAATAAAAAAATAGAGTGTGTGGCCAAGGCATGGTACCACATCAAACTCAACCGATAGTAAAATACTCTTAATGGTCAAAAAACAAACCTGGGACGATTTCTAGTCTTTTCTCTTTTTCTCCAATAGTTGTTTTTTGTTTGTTTTGCTCTGTCTTGTGTTTGTGCTTACTATTGTCTTTGCATGTCTATCTAGATAAGATAGGCAAGATAAACACACCAGAGGAGAAAACAATGGGCCTGATGGTTCTGGGGGGGGGGGATACAGGAGACGGGGAAGCGGGGGAAAGGAAGTGGTTGTTAACCTGGGGTCAAGGACACAAGTAATCTAAAATCCTAAAATCGATGTTGAAGATAGTCTAGGATGCCTGGTAGGGCGTGATCAAGGGCAATGTAATGAGAGGAATTACTGAAAACTGATGAATGCCAAACATGATAGTGGGACAAGAGGAAAGTAAAAGGAAATAGAGGAAAGTACTAGGAGACAAAGGGCATTTATAAATTTCTAAATACAGTCATTTGCATATTTAAATATATGATGAAATGGAAATAAATCTATGTACATATATTTAAATGTTAAGTATTAAGGTAGCAGACGGACATTGGACCTCTATTCCAGTACTCCCTCAATGAAAGGAGACTTTGCTCTAATAACCTGGCATTCTGTGATGCTCAGCTTCCTGACACAATCAATTAAGACAAAATGGTGCAGAAAGTTGATGCTGTCTGCCTATCAAAATAATAGCATCTGGGGTCCTAAAGGTCATCTAGCTGAGAAGCAACAAACTCCACATGGAAGAAGCACACAAACCCGTGTGATCATGAGGTATCAATAGGATCAGGGATCAGGCATCAGAGACACAAAACAAAAAATCCTATCAATGTGAAAGAGGGCGAGTATGGAATGAGACATACAGTCCATCTGTAGGCAAGTGGACACCCCCTTACAGAAGGGTATTTTATAAACTAAACCAGGACACTTGTAAATATATATACATATATATGTATATATATTTATGTGCTGTATACATTTATTATATATATTATATATAATCATGATATATAAAATCATTCTATATAATATATATAATCATTATATATTATTATGTATTATATATAATGGATAGACATATAAAGCACAAAAGAATATAGCAGCTAATTAGTCCACACAGCTGTACAAAGTGCTCAGTTCATCTCACTTCCATGAAACATTTAATATACTGGAAATCCTTCAACTCATGAGAGCCCCTGCATCCAAGGTCAAGGAAGCAGACAGGTGAGTCTTATGTAGGGCAATGCAGGCAGTGTGGACACAGGAAGCAAACAGAAGGTCAGGTCATCAACAGTCAGCAAGACAATAGGATCCAACAGTCCCAAGCTCAAGTGATGTATAAACCAGCAACATGATGAACCACTTCTCGAAGGAATCTCAAGTTCTAGCAACATGATCCACAGGTTGGCAGTCCCACTGTTAGTGTAGCTCACAAGTTGGGGCAGAGAACTAGCAGGCACACCCTGATCTGATCAGAAGGGAGCAAGAGAGAGAGAGAGAGAGAGAGAGAGGCAGGATTTGCCTAGCCATTTATCTATTCACCCTCCAATCAAACTGCAACGTTATTAATACCATGTTCCTATTGCCCAAGTTGGCACAATAAACCAACCTATCAGAAAAGGTGAAAGGATGAGAAGAGCCAGTTAGGGTGCAGTATAGCACCAATGAAACATACAACTTTTCTCTACATCTTTAGTGCTCCCTCCCCCCCATCCCCCCACCCCCCCGCCCCACTATCATGAACCCAAACCTACCATACAATTCTGGCTAGACTAGAGAAAGCACATGGTTACCGATAAGAGCTAGAAACACAGGGAATCAAGGGCAGATAAAACCCAGCAGGACCGATAATCAGAGTAGCAATACCAGGGGGGTAAGTAGTAGGTGGGGGGTGAAGGGGGAAATAAACACAATGATCTACATATAACTCCTTCTCAGGAATGGACAACAGAAAAGGGGTGGAAGGGAGACATCGGTCAATATAAGACACGAAAAAGCAATAAAAACATAAATTATCATGGCTTCATGAGGGAGGAAAAAAACGAGGAGCTGATACCAAGGGCTCAAGTATAAAGAAAAAATTTTAAAAACAATTGATAGCAACATATGTATAAATGTGCTTAACACAATGGATGTATGCATGGATTGTAATAAAAGCTGTATAAGCCCCTAATAAAATGAGTTAAAATAAATAAATTAATTAAATTTTTAAAAACATACATTCATCCTCAATTGTGAGGATGGCACAGGAGAGTGCAGTGCTTTGTTGTTGTGCAATGGGTCCCTGTGAAATCGAATTGACTCAATGACAGCTGACATAACACTCTCAGAATCCACAAATATGCATCCAGCACAAACACAAAGACATTATAGTGTGTTTACATAAGGTATTATTTCTCTCATTAAAAAAGGGAAGAGGTTTCTTCAGTTAATAAAATTGGAACAAACAAGGTGACAACGAAATCACTGAGGCATTCCTACCCCTCATTAATCCATTCTTTTGGTGAGCTGAAGGCAGTTCTCTAAGGGCCTCACAGCATGCCAGATGGCAGAGTATTTTCACAAACATGAGCTCTAGTCTAAGGGCAGCACAGTCACTAAGTTTTTTTTTTTTTACAAACCCTTGTGTGGAGGGCTGACTTTCAATAGATCGCAGCGAGGGAGCTGCTCTGCTATGTACAAAACCCCGACCCAGAAGCAGGTCGTCTACAAATGGTTTAGCACCAGGCTCCCCACGAACGTGCGGTGCATGACGGGCGAGGGGGCGGCCGCCTTTCCGGCCGCGACCCGTTTCCTGGGACGTGGGGCACTCTGCACCAGACCCCGGTTCCGAAGCACAGCGGGGGCAAGCGCGCGGCCCGCCGAGGCGGATGCGCGCGTGGCCCGCCTGCCGACGGGGACGGCGGAGCGCCAGCTATCCGAGGCCAACCGAGGCTCCGCGGCGCTGCCGTATCGTTCCTCCTGGGCGGGATTCTGACTTAGAGGCGTTCAGTCATAATCCCACAGATGGTAGCTTCGCCCCATTGGCTCCCCAGCCAAGCACATACACCAAAGTCACTAAGTTTTGAGTAGCTATTTGGCTTTCAAGGAAACTGTGAATCATGTAGTCCTGTACACTGAGGGTTCAGCTGGAAGATCAGAGATCTAGCAGAGGAAGAGACTGACAATAGTTAACTCACTGGATTTCAGTATGTTTAGAAGGTCTATAATCAATTGAATCAAAATAAAATGTCATGAGAAACTTCCAGCCTAACTGTATGATACATGAAAACTAAAAATTTTGGCAGAGTATTCACAAAAGATGAATAAACACTTTTTTTACTGTTTTGTTGTTTAAGTTCAACTTATTGGGTTCCAACATAACAATAGTTTTGAGAGAGTACTTAGTAACACCATCTATGAGACCAGAAGTAACCTGAGACCAATGTCAGATAATGATACTTTAAGAAAACTGTAGACCAGTGTTGATAAGGGATCTGAATGAAAAAGTTACATTAAAAGCAGGAAACTGAGACAGATAATATATTAAAATAAGTATGTATCATGATTAATTCTAATTCATCCCAGAACTGAATTAACACAAGAAAATAAACACTCAAATATGTCTACTGATGGGGGGGAAAGTCAATTATCTAAATAGACACAGAATACATACTAAACAAAGTCAAAAGCTTTTCATGTTAAAAACAACTATAAATCTAACATGAAATAGGTCAAATCCAATATGCTAATACACATTCATGAAAAAAACTGCAAATTTCACATGTAGAAGAGGAAAAAATTCACACTACCTCAGAATCAGCATAAACATACGTGTCCATTTCCACCACTCATATTAAAAATTGTACTAGCTAGATTAATCAGAAAAAAAGAATTAATAAAAGGAAGAAAAACTTCCAGAAACAAATGAAAATTCCCTCTTCATCATAAATTGATGATTTCATATAAAAAGATGCCAAATAGGTGATAAATGCTATAGCTAGTAAATGTAAAAAAGTTGTAGGCTACATTTCAACACTCAAATATAATTTGGTACTTAAATCCCTAGTGATTAACTGCTAATCTCCAACTCCCAAACTATTAACTCTTTTATATTAAGATGCTGACCATCTTTCCAACACACCGATATCCTCCTAAAACACAAGAGGAGGAGGAGGTGATGCTGTTTGCTAGAGAATAGTGAGCTGGCCAGCCTGGCTGCAGGGCTAAAATGGGCACAAACAGGAATAGCGGATTTATATACGCACTTGGCAGGTAGCACACATATTTCCGAACAAGACTACTGGTCGACCTCCTTAGTGGTGATCCAAAAGGATACTACAGAAACGTGTGAATGGTACACACACATGCACATATGTACACACAAAAATCACGTAAGTAAAATAATAGAATTGAAAATAGACATTTTGTGAAACATTTTGAAACAATGATAAGATCTAAGAAACTAAAATGGAATCCAACTCAACTATTTAAAAGTTTGTGAGAACAGGAGGGAGAGCCTGGGGACCCCAGGGTTGGAGAGCGCCGACAGTGGGCCAGGGATCCAACTGGCATGCTGACACACAGTGCACAATGTGAGCATCTCCAACGTGTTTTCCTAATAGGATCTACCAGTCGACCACCTACGTTGTGTCTAGAAAAACAATTAAGTCCCCACTCAGTGGCTGGTATACCCACCTTGTCGGGCAGGGGGCAGCCTGGGAATCCAGATTAGGGGCCATCAGGGTGTGTGGAAGCTGCTCCAATCTCTCTCTCTCTCCTCCTTCTGCTCCTCTGTCCTCCCTCCTCTCTCCTCTAACCCAGCCCTTCTCTCTCCACCCCCATCTTACAGGGGAGATCAGATCAAATCATTCCAACATTGAAGGATTAAAAAGTGACATCACTATGAACACTTAGCCACCACAAGCCAGTTATCCCTGTGGTAACTTTTCCAGCAATTCCTGCTGAAAACCCAAAAGGTCAGAGGAATCTGGAGGTCCTGCTTTCACAGTCTATATTCCTGAAAATCAAGATCCAGCAAGCTTTAGCCCTTCTGCTCCAGGGGCGGTTTCTGTCCTCCCTCAGCTCACCTTAAGACACCTACATTACCTTTGCCAGGTGTACTGTCCCAGTCAAACAACCCACTTGACCCTGATAAGTCCATGGAGACTCTAGCTAAGGCTCAGAGGGAGCACTGTAAGAAATGCCAGTGCAGCAGCAGAGACTTACTCTTGTGTATGTGCACAAGGTGCTCCAGTAAGTCCCCTTGGACTTCAGCATCTCATTCAGGGCCATGGACATCGTGCACTCGTTGATCGACAACTGTGGGCTCATCGCCTACCAGGCATCTCAACTGGCACATTCCAAACTGCTCCACCAACAAAGCCTGGGACATCCTGGCAACTGTGCGCCTGCTGTTGCCCTGCAGGCAGGCTGGCCAGCTCTCGCTGCACTCTGGTAAAGTAAATTGTCCTTCAGCCTCACAACGTTCATAACCCAAGGGCCCATTTCAGGGTCACTTCCATTTTCATCCCCAAAATAGAAGTCAAGTACTTTAGCATTACTTTTTTTTGTTTCTTTGTTTCAGTTTGTTTTTTTGATTCTTCTGTGCATACTTTAGTTAGATTGCTTTTATGATGGAGAACTTTCTTTTTTTCTTTAACACTTTTTGGGGCACTGAATCCACATATCCCACAAATTCCCACAATTCCATAGTTCAGCCATCTTAAGCACTGCAAAATCATTACCACAATCGATTTCATATTGTCTATTTTCCCACCATGATTAAATCGCCTTTAAAAAGGCTTATTAGTCACTTTCAGTTCTAGTGTTCAGTCCCCTCAATCCTTCATTCTTAGTCCCCAACTCCGCCAGCCACCCACCCCGACCCCACCCAGACATCCTTACAAACCATCGCATGTTATTTCATCTCCAGATATCCACTCCTTCTGTGCTTCACAAACTGAACCCAACAGAAGCAATAAAGAATACCAAGGAAAGGAAATGGGAATGGTTTAAAAAACCATAGTAATATATAGATAGAATTCTAAACAAGGGGTTAAGAAAAAAAAGGGCCGCGACCAATATTTTAAAGCCAGGGAAGACGTTTCTGTCACGAACTCAGCAAGAAATCTTGTGCCTAGAACAGACTCTGATCGGGTCCAGAGGGAGGTCAGCAGAACAAGACCCCGGGGCTCACCTTTGAGCTGAGGAGGTGCAAGGAGTCTCGGGGAGCAGGCATCGCTGTGTGGAAGGAAACAAGGGAGGGGGGTTAGGAAACTCACAAAGCAACAAATCTGGGAACCCGGACCCCAAAACCGCAGCCATGATCCCCTTTCTCCAACAGGGACTCCCACCATGAACCCCACCCAATCCGAAAGCGGGGAAATAGGACTGGCCTTAGGGACACCCGCCCACCTCTCACCAAGAGAAGCGCTGGCAGGGTTCCTGGGGGAGAGAAAGGGCGCTTGCACCCTAGTCAGCTGGACTAAAATAGCCTCCGCCCACATACATGTCCCGGAGCCCAGAGCCTCCCACCTGGGAGCGCCGGCAACAGGGTGCTCAGGCTGTGGGCGCTTCTCTGGCACCCCAAGCAGAGTACCGACAGTGGAATCCTTGCAGTGAGTTGCAGTTCAGAATAAGACACCGCCACTTCCGGCCCTTTCTGGGCGTGACCCGGGGTGGGAGGAGCTGGCGGGGTCAGAGAGGGGTAGGGGTCTGCCTTCACTTCCTCTCAAGGCAGCTCTTTCCCCGCCCATTTCTGCTGAGATGCCAGCACAGGCGCCTGGTGAGGGGGTGGGTGGGGCCTGGCCAGCTTGGGGCGGGGCTCGGGGAGGAGCCAGAGAGGAGAGAGGCGGTCCACGCCAAAGGGCCCACACCTGTGGCTGAAACTCCAGCGGCAAAGACTCAGATAACAATGGCTGAGGCACCAGTAATTTGGCCCTTTGCAGAGGGAGTGCATGGGTGACATGGTTGAGATAGAACCATGTACGTTGGGTGTGGATGTGCATCCTCCTAACAAACTGGAAACACCCAACCCCCCAACTCTGCCAAAGTGTTAATGGGGCTGAAGCAAGAACTGAGGGTCCCTGCTTAACATATGAGTTCAAACAGTTACCGTACCATGGGCTCAGAAGATAAAGGGGGGCCTGGCCTCTATCACTTTCTGTTTATAAGGACAGGACTCCCTCATATGCAAATTATCTTTCAGGCACTAGGGTACAATTTCACCCTTGGGGTGGGAAAACTATCAGTTCTCTTCAGACAGGGCTGTGGGTCTCTTGGGAAACAGAGCTGTGGTCTAAAGATGCTATTGCTGTGTGTTCTGCTGTGCCTGGTGACAGTTCCCCAAGGTGAGAGATTCAGATATCCGACCTGGGTCTATGGAGATAGTTATGACTTCAAGTGACTGACATGGAATATATATATTTTTTTAATTTGCAGGCATCCTGTCCCAGGTGCAGCTTCAGGAGTCGGGTCCAGGACTGGTGAAGCCCTCCCAGAAGCTGTCCCTCACCTGCATTGTCTCTGGTTTCTCCATAACAAGCAGTGGTTACTGTTGGAGCTGGATCCGCCAGACCTCGGGGAAGGGGCTGCAGTGGATGGGGTGCATAGATTATGGTGGTAATACAGGTTATAACCCGTCCTTCCAAAGCCGACTCTCCATCACCAGAGACACATCGAAGAATCAGTTCTCCCGGCAGCTGAGCTCCGTGACCGGACACGGCTACGTATTACTGTGCAAGGAGCACAGTGAGGGGAAGTCAGTGTGAGCCCAGACACAAACCTCCCCTGCAGGGAAGACACTGGGCAGCAGGGGGCGCAGAGAACCCAGCCTTAGACAGGCACAGATGGATGACAGGGAGGATTTCCTGTTGGAATTAGGGCTTTCTCACTTAACTCTTAGCCTCCCCTGGCACAGGTTTTCATTTTGCCATCTTTTTATCTATTTTACATTGGGATGCAAAGTTCAATGTCAGTAGTTTGAAATCACCAGTTCCTCCAAGCGAGAAAGATGAGGCTGTTTGCTCCTCCAAAAGATTAACAGTGTCTGACACCCTACGGAGCAGTTCTACTCTGTCCTAGAATCACTGTGATTCGGGACTCAACGGTGCCAATGGCTTATAGTTATCGAATTTCTGAATTTGCATCTTGTTTTGTTTATTTATGTCCATTAATTTGTTTTCTGTGTATTCTGCATTGTGTTTAATCATACTTCATATTATTATCAGGAATTGTTCTATTTTTAAAAATTGTTCTATTTTTTCCATCATCCTGGTCTCCACAAAACTTCATATATCATATTCTCATTTTAATTATATCATCCTTTTCTGTGACATCTTTTATATTATTTTAAAAATCTTTATTAACATGTTAATGGTTTTCCTTTTAAATATATTTTTCCTGATTGTGCTTCAATTTACAAGGTTCTTTTATAAAAATAACCTTATTCTCCCTTCAAGTTGAATTACTCCCCTTCTTGTGTACTGCACACATATAACTGTTGATTTCTGTTAAACCAGTGTCGGAAGTCACTGACAAAAGCTCAGCTCACACACAGGCTCTGTGTGCAACAGTAGTTTGCTCACAGAGAAGAAACAGAGCCGGCTCACCATCAGAGTAGGCAGCAGTCCTCACAGCCAGTGGTTTCACTCTGTGGCCAGTGCAGGGAGGGAGGTTTGCAAGCATCCCTCCTTTGTGCTGCAGTTGAAGAACAGCAAACAGAGAAATAAGGCTGTGCTGTGAGCTGAAATCTCCTTGAAGGCAGGGAGTAGGTGTTTTCTGTTGTTTCTTGCTGTATTCAATATCATGCATATGACAAGCAGTTTGCGTGTTCAGCATGAGCCACAGGGCGTGTTGCAGGACACCAGCTACTAAAGAGTGCTTTTGGATCCAGAATATCCTGAGAAAGGCGGTCAACTGACAAGATCCTCACATTCCAGTAGCCAGACTGACACATCCGAAGCACACCTAGGTCTGTTATGGATTCCGAGGAAGGGCTGCTGACTGCACTTGGACTGCCTGCTTCCTCAATATAAATTCTTATTGGAGTTTATCTCATGTATTTTGTCATTGGGGGATAGCATTCTTGAATTTCAGCGATATGTTTTTCTTTTTGATGGTAGATGAAAGCCAGAATTGATTAACATAAAGAGACAGCAAGTAGAATAAGGGTTTCTGGGACTACAGTGGAGTGGTGGTGGTGGTGGAATAAAGGGAGATGGTGTCACTAGTTGAGAAAGGAAGATGATGTTTTCAAGCTAATTGGGGTAGCAGTTGTATAATACTGCTTGATGCACTTGAACTACGGATGGATATGACAACTGCATTTGCTCCCAATAAAACAGTTTTGGAGGAAAAGTGAGACAATAAATAAAATATTAAATAAAGAATATTTATTCCATTGCTAACACTTTTTATAAATTCAAATTTCTGGCTTATATCATAATCTCTTTTCTGATTGAATATTTTAGCTAGTCTTTTGAAATGTTGTACCAGCAACACTCTCCATCAGTTTCTAATTGAGAGTAAAAAATGAAAACTATGTCATATTCTAAGTTATTTTTATCATATATGTGCTACAAAATAATATTTTCAACATTCTTCTCATACATAATTCAATGGAGAGGTACATAGTTTATTGTGCCAACCTGGCCGATAAACACTTATGGGGTCAATTGAAGGGCCGAGGGATAAATGGCTTGGTGAGCCTCGCCTTTCTAGTTCTAGGGTCACTTGTTTTCTGATGGTCAGACAAGGGTGCAGCTGCCTTAGACAGTTCCCTGCTTCATCTGGCAAGGCTCACTTCCTGCAAGAACATCCCTTAAGAGAAGCTGCATGGACCTACCCCCATGAAGCCCTGAGTGCTAGAACAGCTGAGGGGTGACCCTGCCTGTGCTGAGATGCTTACACATTCTCTTACTTGGCTTTCTTCCTGCCATCGGCCTCATTGTGCATGTTTTGTGAGATGGAAGAAGACTTTGTGGATTGGTGTTGGGCATATGGGCTAATGTTGGAGTTGTGGGCTTGGGTACCACTGAGTTAGGATGTTTTCTTGATGTGCACTTAACCTTTATATAAAGCTCTCTTATACATATGAGTTTCTGTGGATCATTTATCTAATGTACCCAGACTAACACAAATGGCATTAGATTATTATTGTGTTCAACAATTACCAACAGCTGCAAAATTCCCTCCCAAACGCATCACAGAAACCCATAAAAAGAATTCTCACTTGACAATTTCTTCCTTAACATGGAATAAATAACTCTATAACTCTCTTGCTTGAATTACTTTGAATAGAAATCTGCTTTAAGTATGGTTCCTATTTCTGTGGACAGAATGAACCCTAACCTCTGTTTAATACTTTGATTGTCTTTCAGGCAAATGTCTTTCTTGATTGATATTTTATTGTGGCATATATCTCATAACAATATCTATATAAATATCTACATGAATCGATCTCACTTCATTTCACTGCAACCAATTCAGAGTGTTCGCAACTTGTATCATTCTCTATGGCCAAAGCTTTTCACGGTGAGTGAGAGTCAGTGTGAGTCCAGACAGAAAACCAGTCTCAGGGAGAAAGCAGACTTGCATGGATGCTAAGGACCCACCAGCTCTGGACCAAGAGAAGACAGAAGTGAAGACAGGAGTCTGGGTAAGGACTGCAGTGCCTGGTCAGCTAGAACTGCGGTGCTGACCACTATGGTAGCTCTACTGCCCATGGCAGGAAACCTGCAGAGACAACTCCAGGTAATACTCCTGACCAAGGGTCTGAAAGCTCAGTACCAGAAAAGAATGTTGCTGAGGTACCCACAGATGTGGAAGACAGTGTAAGTCCAGGAAACGCCTCTCGCTGTTAGCAGGCGCCTCTCAAAATACACTGAGCCCAATGCCCACCCTCGGTACTAACTCATGAGAGGATAAATGCACTTTTTCTTATTTCTGTGGTTTCTTTTAACCACACAATAACCATCTTGTTAGGAAACCTTTTATTCCAACTCTAAATCTAGAAGATAGGGTTAAAATATTTTTACACCTTTTTACATATACTGAAATATCATAGGGCCAAGGAGCTTTATGGATGACATACTCTTGTTTCCCTATGTGTTCAGATGTATGGAAAGATTCAGGTAGGCCTGGTCTTGTTACCTAAATATTGTGAGGATAGAGATTGTCTTTAATTTCAATAGAACATCTGGGTATTTTGATGGAAATGACATAAAGCTACATTAAACATGAAATCTGCACAGATGTTTGTATGATTGCTAGAGTGAAGACCTCAGGGAGAAGACTGTATTCTCCCATGGCTGTCAGGGTAGCCAGCGCCTCACAAATCATCCCAGGTCTGGTAGGCACAATTGTACAGTGATAATAATTAAAGATTATAGTAAACTCATAGAGAAATACAGGCGATAGAAGAAAGAGTAAAATGATGGAATCAGACAAATTTCATGTTAGCATGCTCACCGTAGCCCCGCTTGGTGATTCCCATAGAGATGGGAGACCTGAGGGCAGGAGAGTGAGGGGAAGGAGAACAAGGGGAGAGGGGACACGGAAGCGAGGACCGCAGAGGAGAGCAACACGGGAGAGAGATTCTTTATTTCTAACCAAGATTTATATACCTTTGAGGGTGTGCAAGCCCCCTAATTTCAGGTAAAGACACACATCACAGGGAGGGGTCATACTATAGGTAATACAGTAATGAGAGGATGAAAATCTAGGAGTATACAGGCAATAGGAAGGGGAGGGATTGGGGTATACCTGTGCCAAGATGGACGGATCTCAGATTCAGGATGGCAGCCTAACTTTGGATGTCACTGAGCAGGTTTGACCACTTCTCTGGCTCTCCATGGAAACAATTACCTCCCACAATACACTGGCAAATAGCCTCTAATGTTTGGCATATTTTTAGGGAAAGACAAAGCTGGGGAAAAGTCTTTTTAGATTACACACTTGGACACCACCATTCTGCCCTTTCCACCTTTTTACATACAACCGCACCTCCCACATGCAAATACCTAATATGCATTCAGATGAAACCACAGCATACATGTACTTAAAGTCATATGCCTTCTCACCCTGGAGAGCATTCCTTTATCATGAATCTCAGCCACATGAACATGAATTGTGTATGGCTTTTCTTGTTTCTGGTGGCAACTCTGGGAGGTGAGTGCTTCAGAGATTCGTACATGAAGTCTGAGATTACAGCATTTGAGCACACGACTCACTGTGTTTGTCTTTATACCCAGGTATCCTGGCCAAGGTGCAATTATGAGTCAGGTCTTGGACTGGTAAAGCCCTCACAGACCCTGTCTCTCACCTGTACTGTCTCTGGATTCTCTTTAACCAGCTATGGTGTGTACTGGATCTGCCAGGCCCCAGGAAAAGGACTGGAGTGAGTTGGTGATATACGGGGTGATGGAAGCACAGACTATAATCCAGCTCTCCAGGCCCAAGTCAGCATCACCTGGGCCACCTCCAAGAGCCAAGTTTATTTAAAACTGAGCTCTGTGAATCCTGAGGACACAGCCATGTATTACTGTGCTAGAGACACAGTGATGGGAAGTCAGTGTGAGCCCAGACACAAACCTTAGTACATCAGGTCATGGTTTAAGCAGATGCAAGAGACTTAGGTCAGTGATGCTTTCCTCTCAGAAGCTGTGGTTCCCTCGCCTTGTCAGCACCTCTCTAGGGACCATTGTGCAGAGTGTGATTCTAGGGAATCTCCAGGCATTTGACCATACTTCTTTTTATAGGGATGGCCTTTATTTACCATCTACCCAAAGGCAGACTTCAGCATCTACCCAAAGCAGACTTCACAACAATATGTACTCAGATCTCAGTTTACAATTCAGGATACTAACTAGTGCCATTTGTTGTCAAGTTAAAAATATTAAAAGAAAACCAAACCCAAACCCACTGCCATTATTTCAATGCGAATTTATAGTGAGTTTCTGATTTTTACTGATGTAGAATCCCCTGTCTTTCTTCCATGGAGTGGCTAGTAGTTGCAAACTGGTGAATGCAAATCTTAGCACAATGCATAACCACTATGCCACCAAAACTCCTTATAAAAATATTAATGCAGTATAAAATTCTTATGTGAGCCTCAAATTTTCTCCAATCCATCAGCTGCATGTCCAATATTTTCATTCCAGTGAATACTCACAAATATATGTTTATGTAATAGTTTTAACTTACAATAACCTGCATAATATTTTGTTAGGGATCTTTAAGTTGGCTTAAGTTCACAGTGATCACATGAACAACAGTGAGGTGGTTAGTTTATTGTGCAATGTAGCGGATAAACACGTGGTGTTAATTGAAGGGCAGAGTGCTAAATGGCTCGGTGAGCCTCATCTTTCTAGTTCTCGGGTCTCTTGTTTTCTGATGGTTGGACCAAGGTGCAGCTGCCTTAGCCAGTTCCCTGCTTCAGCTGGCAAGGGTTACTTCCTGCAAGACATCCCTGAGAAGAAGCCACATGAACCCACCCCAATGCACCCTAGATACTGGAGCAGCCATGTTGAGACCTCTGCCAGAGCTGAGATGCTTACACATTAATTGACTCAGCTTTCCTCCTGCAGTCGGTGTCAATACATGTATTTTTGAGATGGAAATGGACTTTGTGGATTGGTGTTGAACGTATGGGCTAATGTTGGACTTGTGGGCCTGGGCAGCACTGGTTGGGGATGTTTTCTTGATGTGCACTTACCTTTATATAAAACTCTCTTATACATATGAGTTTCTTTGGATTTGTTTCTCTAAAGTACCCAGACTAATACAAACAGGATGAAATACTGCCTGAAAGTGCGCCATCCTTACAATCATCCCTCTCTTTGGACTCATCATTGCAGCCTTATGACAATCAGTCCCATTGAAAGTCTCTCACATTTTCATTGACATTCTACTTTACCAAGTACAAGATCATTCTCTGGGTTCTGGTTCTCCTTAATGTCATGCCCAAATAAGTGAGATACAATCTTATTTGAATGATTACAAGAATTAAACAAGATGTGTTTACTCCAAGACAGACCTGCTTGTCCTTCAGGCAGCCCATGACAGATTTAATATTATTCTCTAACACCATGTGCTATTCTGGGTATACTAGAGAAACAAATCCAGGGAGAAACTCACATGTGTGTAAGAAAGAGCTTTATATCAAAGAGTATTTGTATATTAAGAAAACATCCCAGCTTAGATCAAGTCCATAAGTCCAATATTAGCCCCTATGTCTGATATCAGTCTATAAATTCTTCTTCAGATTCATGAAACACATGCAATGATGTAGATCACAGGCCGGTGGGTGGAAAGTCTTGTGGTTCTTATGGTGATGGAAGCATCTCAGCACTGTCATGGGTCTGCACATGGCCCCTCCAGTTCCAGGGCTCTAGCTGCATCAGTGTAGCTCCATGTGGCTTTGTAAACAGGAATGTCTCAACAAGAAGAGATGCTATCTGGGTCTGGCTTCCAGGGAGATATTCATCTCCTTTGCACCTACAAATGAAGTCATCAAGCTGAGATCTCATTGACAGGCTAGACTCCATCCCTTCCCAAGTTGACAAGAGATGATGAAACTGCCACAACATAACCCAAATGCATCAATTCCTTGATATATCTTATGGGGTATTTGGCCATTACAGGAGTCACTCTTATTTTTCACAATTCTGGGAGGTGTTTCTGGCACTGAAGATGGTGCCCAGGGTTACTACTAAAATCACACAATGCATTGGACAGAATCCCATATTAAACACTCAAGGAACAAATAATAGTAATAGTATTGACCTAGAAGAACTCTACATAATGTCTTAAGACCAGTCAACATACACATAAATATTCACCTGTAGGAAGTAAAAGTAGATACATGTAAATTATATGTAGTAGAACCTGGACCACAAAACTATGTGGGCATGATTAAATGCTCAACTTCTAGCCAAAAGGTTGGCAGTTCAAAACCACATGGTGACTCAGTTGGTTAAAGACCTGATAAGGTTATCCCATCATTATTACAGAAAAGAAAATCCTTTCAGAGAGTTCTCTTTCATGTAGGGTCACTAAGAGTCTTTATGTTCCTGCACCCAAACAACCTTGGATGCTTAATGTTCTATAAATACGAAGACAAGACTTTTGCAACCAATATTTAACCAAGGCAAAATGAAATTCCACATAAGAACAATTATAAAGAGTGTAGTCTGTTACATATTTCCTTTTGCTAAGGAAAATAAAACATATATCCTTTCTCCAGCACTGTCATTCAACTTTGGAAGAATATTGTGTCTTTTCATTTAATTTTGATGATGTTAAGTGCCACAGAATCAATTTCAAATCTCAGTGATTCAACGCAAAACAGAACTGAATAATGCCTAGTTCAGCACCATTATCACAATAAATATGTTTGAGCCCATTGTTACAGCCACTGTGTCAGTCCATCACCTTCTTCTTTACTGATCCCCTTTATCATTGATGATGTCTTTCTCAATGGACTGGTGTCATGATAACATGTTCAAGTACATGAAACTAAGTCTCACCATCCTTCATTCTAAGGAACTCCCAGGCTATGTTTCCCTCACAAGAGATCTGCTTGTTATATTGATAGCCCAGTCCATGGTACTTTCAACATTCTTTTCCAAAAGGTAAGTGAATGGCCATAAATTTGGTTATGGACCCCCTTATTCATAGTCCAGGGCTCATATTCATATAATAATATTGAAAGTATCACCACTTGGCTTCTCAAAGTGACATTTAAAAAGCCCTTAATATGGGCTTCTTAGTATAAAGATATACAGAGATGTGGTGATGTAATGGGATAAGTATTGGGTTGCTCACCACAAACCAGCCAACCATTCCTCCTAAGTAAGATGAGGTTGTCTTTTCCTGTTATTATTTACAGTCAGAGAATTTCTATGAGCAGCTTTAATCAATCTTATAAGGTTCCCATGAATCAGGACAGGTGCACTCGCAGTGGGTTTAGTTTTTGAGGAAGAGATCATTCATTTCCTAGCTCAGTTGCGTGGTTTACTGATTTTCCCTCAGTGCAGAAGAATGTCTGGCGTGTTCATAGCTCTCAGAACTCAAATGAATAAATTAATGCACACACTAGTGGATGCATTTTTTCAAATCAAACAATACAAGGTACACTGGAACTCGGATAATTTTATGATTGCAAATATTAGGATCTGGGAGGGTATAAATTCAGTGTATGCCTGTGGGCCACCCCACTCTCATTGCTTACATATCACTGCCATACAACGTGCTTCAAGAACCAGCTCTGGAGAAGCTTCCATGTGGAGCTGTGAGCCCTGTCAATTAGCACACTCTTAATAGTCATCCTCTGACCCCCTGATAACAGCCAGTAACACTCATAAGCAAAAGCCTGGTGTGGTTTATTATTTAAATGATATGAACACCCACCCCACCCTCAAGATTCCCCTCTGGAACCAGCAGAATTCCAGAGCCTGCTGTACCAGGGAGACTCTGATACAGAAAGGTCTGCTTGCATTCTTTTTCTCATTTTGATGGTACTGTGTCTCCCATCGTGTCAGTGGCAAGGAGATACAGTAGGTCACAGCAGTTTTACTGACAGGTGGGATATTTAATACTTGTTTTGTAAGTCTCCTTGTGTCCCGTCCAAAGTGAAGCTGCAGGAGTCAGACCATGAGGTGGTGAGGGCATCACAGACCCTCACGCACACTTGCACCATCACTGGGGACTCAGGCTCCAGAACCAGCGCTATTTGGGAGCAGATCAGGCAGCCCTGGGAGAGGCCCTGGGTGGATAGGAAGGAGCTTCTACAGGTAAGTGTGGTTTAGTGAATACACACCATCCTTCAGAGATCATCTATTCATCAACCCAGACACATCCAAGAACCAGTTCTCCCTGCACCTGAGCACTGTGACCGTGGAGGACCCGGCTGCGTATGACTGTGCAGGAAGACACAGTGAGGGAAAGTTAATGTGAGTTCCCATATAAACCACCCTGCAGCACAGGGTTGGGGTTGAACTGAAGGGAATTCAGGGTAATGGGTGTGCTCAGGCCCAAAAAGCACAGGCCCAGGATCCAGGAGTAGGTGCAAGTGAGAGCACAAATAGGATGGTCTGCTGTGGTTTTTAGTTTATTTTGTTCAAACAAAATTTGGATTTTAGCAACAGATTTAGTAGGAATTCCAGTAGGAACCATTCTATTTTCTCTTAATGTAAAAGAAAACGAAGATGAAGCAGAAGTAGTAGAATTAGTAGAACAACAACGAGAAAGGGATTGCTGTAAAGCTTTAGAAAGGAAATAGTAGCATAAGGTAAAAAGTTGTGGAAAGGGAAAACAAATATATTCCATGAAATAAGTGCTAAAAAGTGGTCAGGTGGAAAGCTGGAAAAACCAGGGGTAGAGAGTAGGGTTAGCCTCATTGGAGTTCACAATGACTGCTCTTCACTATAGTTTGCTGGGTCATTCAAGCCTGTGTCCTCAGGTTTCAATCCATTAATTTGCAAGGGGAAACTGTTTTCAAATCTCTCTTGAGTGGTTCATCTGCCTTTCCTTTATGAAGCATATTATGATTTGTGACCATTGGACTTATGTAGAAATAAATTCTTTTCAGCCTCTTCCCTAAAAACTGGTTGATTTATATTTAGAAAAATCAAATCAAGTGAGTCCATTCTGGGAGCTGTTTCCAGAGGAGAGTACCTTAGGAATTCAGACATGAGAGTGGGGAGATGCTCCTCTTGAACACATGGCTAACTGTGATTGTCCTTGTTACCTTGGGTCTATCTCAGGTGCAACGCTAGAGGCTGGACCCCAAACATACAATTCACATCTGTCCAGTCACTTAAGACTGATATAAACCCTATAGAGCACTGGTTCTCAACTTGGAGGGTCGATACCCCTTTGAAGGTCGAACTACTCAAGGTAATTAGTTTATTGTGCCTACCTGGCCGATAAACATATGTGGGATTGTTTGAAGGGCCGAGGGATAAATGACTCGGTGAGCCTTGCCTTTCTAGTTCCCAGGTCTCTTGCGTTGTGATGGTCGGACCAGGGTGCAGCGGCCTTGGCCAGTTCTCTGCTTAAGCTGACAAGGTTCACTTCCTGCAAGACATCCCCAAGGAGAAGTCGCATGGACCTACCCCAATACAGCCCTGGAGCAGCCGTGGCAGACCCCTTCCAGCACTGAGATGTTTACATGTTCTCTGATTTGGCTTTCCTCCAGTCATTGTGTGTATTTTGTGAGGTGGAGGAGGACTTAATGGATTGGTGTCAGACATAAGGGTTAATCTTGGACTTGTGGGCTTGGGTACCACTGGGTTGGTATATTTTCTCGATGTGTACTTAACCTTTATATAAAGCTCTCTCTGATACACGAGTTTCTTTGGATTTGTTTCTCTAAAATACCCAGACAAACACCGTTTTGCAGGGATCGCCTAAGACCATCAGAAAACACATATTTCTGATGGTCTTAGGAACCAAGACACCAATCCTCTATCTGTCTCCAGGCAGATCCTGCCACATGCAAAAAACACCCACATATGAGTAACTGGCGTAATGATATCATAACTCCAACCCAATCACATACACCCCGTACAAATGCAAGTGTGTGTGACAGGGTTAGTGCCATAATGTGCTTTTGCTTACCAGTAACACATGTGTAGAGAGCAGCTACTTTGTAGAGAGCAGCTGCTGTGTTGAAAGTATCTAGTCTGTTAAAAGCAGCTACTGGGTTGGAAGCAGCAATACTGGAAGTAAAACAACACTTCATGAATTATAATTACAGGGTAAATGTAAAATCATGTACTGTGAAATCAACTACTACAAAAATATGTAAACATCTGAACCATGGGAACTTAATTTGGACGCTGAATTGGAAACTCACAAGGGCAGTTCTACCCTGTCCTATAAGCATCCCTCTGAGTCCATATTGACTCGATCGCAGTGATTGATTTTTTGTTTGCTTGTTTTATTTTTTTTGACAATTCATGATTTATCCATGGGGGCAGAAAACCTCACATGAAAGCAGGTGTAGTAGTTACATAATTTCATATTCACCTGATAAATTAGTCTAGGGGTGAAGGTTAGCCTGTCATTCATGTCACAGCTCCATGATGCTTCCTGGTGGGCTTGACCTTCTCATGAGAATTCTGGGAACTTCCACTCTTTCTCCCTGGAAGTTGGCCAAATTCTTTCTCTCTGCTTCACCTTCACACTGTTCAGAGAGCCAAAAGAGCCACATAGAGACCTGGGCCAGCACTAAGAAAGTCTACCGCCATTGGATACACAAGAATTTTCAGCCACCGACCTGTGATCCTTCTGCATTCAGCATCATTGCATGTGGTGCATGAGTCTGAAGAGGAATATATGGACTAGTATTGGAGTTATGGGCTAATATCAGACTTATGGACTTGGTCTGGACTGGGCTGAGATGTTTTCTTGATATCCAATTACACTTTGATATAAAGCTCTTTCGTATACATTATGAGTGTCCCTGGATTTGTTTCTCTAGCCTACCCAGTCGAACAGGGCAGGTATTTCAAGAGAAGTCCCCTTTTCTTTGCAAAATCTAGTCTCTGTTTCCCAAGATTTAAGGATATGTTGAGTCCATCAGAACTGGCAACATAAATCAGTTTAATTCAGTAAATATTTGCTGATAAGTGACTTTTTTTTTGATTCCTTATAAAGTTAGGCGACAGTTTTCCATCGTCTGTGGAATGATCTCACCAAATTGGGAAATGTAACAATATTGAAATTCTTGTATCTCCATTTTCAGCCAGCAACTTTGGAATCTGACTAGAACTTTCATAATGAAATTATCTAGTATAACAGCCATAAAAGAAGCATAGTCTTTATGGATGCAAATTAATAGGGACATACTTCACTTTGATCTGTCCCATAAGCACCTGTTGTGAGAGACCCAACAGACAAGAGTTACTTGGAGGAATTAAATTCCAGACCTCGCAATTTGGAAGAGTCTCTACAAATATTCTGCCCATGCACTTGAAACCATTGGATTGATAGAACCTCTGGTGAGTGATAAATTAAATTAGCAGAGTGGGGAAATCATGATATGCATAATTGAATCGAACTGTCATGTTTAACTGCCCCAATAGCATTCAAGCAAAATAAAACAAGATAAAAGTACAAACTCCAACTCTAAGGACAGTCAAGTTTAACAACTCCCCTCCCCCTTCTCCCATCACGTTTTAGTGCTCCCGCTTGTTTTATATTTAAATTTTGTTACTCTGACATAAAATTTACCTAGAGCATTTGATGCCAGCTACTTCTTTTTTCCTAAAGGCAGTCTTCATACATGACAATGCTTTGGGGAGCAGAATGGCCCTTCACCTCAAAGGTCATTAGTTTCGGTTCTTGCGTCAGCACCATTAACACCGTGGCAGGGTTGAATGGCTGGATGGTTCATGTTAGTGAGGAGGATGCCCCATCTGGGGAATCTGATCACAAGCTTACACAGTCCACGTACGTTGTACATCGTTTTATGTCTCCCATGCACACTCTTGGTGCTGGGAGAAAGTACCGTTTCTGCCCGCAGGTGACTTGGCCATCATTATCAAAGTCTGAGGGCCCATAGTTGCGGGAGGACTATCACTGGCTCCTCCCCGCGCCGCCCCAGGCCCCGCCTCTGGCCCCGCCCCCAGCCTAAACAGCACCCTGGTTCTTCCCTTCCCCAGAAACCTGGGTGTGTGCATCCAAGCCAATGGTCCGGTGCAGAACCGCCTCAAAGGTGAAGTGAAGGCAGAGACCAACCCCGCCGGCTCCTCCTAACCCGGGTGCTCAGAGATGGGGTGGAAGTGGCGATGTCCCAGCCGGAAGTGTGGCTTATTGGGCGCGTCCTAGCGTCCTACTTACTGTGCGCTGCATGTGGTGCGAGAGAACCTCCTGGTACCTTAGCTCTGCGTAGTAGCCAGCGCTCCCAGGTGAGGGGCGCTCTTTCCCAAGGATGTGCGTGTGGGCAGCAGCCAGTTTGGGGTACCCTGGTGCACACAGAAGTCCTGCTGGGGTGTAAGCGACCTTTCTCTTCTCCTCACCTTCCCCAGGGGACGCTCCTCTCGTGGTGAGAGGTGAGCTGGTGTCCCATCCCCCAACTTTTGGATTGGTTGGGGTTCTTGGTGGAATTCCCTGTTGGAGAAAGGTAATCCCAGGCTGGGGGTCTTGTCTTCGAGGTTCCCAGGTTCGTTGCCTGTGGGTTTCTGCTCACCCCCCTTTTCATTGTTTCCATACATCGATACCTTCTCCCAGAGACTCCTTGCACCTCATCAGCTCAACGGTGAGCCCTGGGGTCTGTTGTTTCTCTCACTACGAAGAAGAGCACGCGTCTCCAGAAGCTAGTGGCTGCAGCTGGTGCGCAAAACATTAGGGCTTCCTCCGGAGGTTTGCTAAGACTTGTCACCTGTGCGGTACCTTCTTCTGAAGCAGGGCCGGGGGAGAACCCAAGGTCCAGTTCTAGAAACTCCCTGGCTCTTAGTGCCAGCTGTTGTGTGGCCGCAGGGAGCATCAGCCTTGTGGGTGTAGAAGTGGTATTCCAGTGCAGCCACCATTCACTGAAACTGATTGGCATTCCCAGGTTGCTGGGCTAAGCCCTTCCAGGACTGGGGCCTCAAGGAGATGGCCCAGTTCGGTGGCTCTTAGTGAACACCTTGGCAGCTGGCAGGAGAAGAAGAGACAGGCCCCGCCCTAGAAAGATTGGGTTCAGTGACCTGGAACTCAGTCAAAGGGAGACCCAGTATTTTGGGGAAAAGCTTATAGGTCTCTAGAAGGGCCAGAACCCTTCTAGGGTTCGTTGGAAGCCTTTACTAAGGAAAGCATAGGTTTCTTATGTTTACAAAGCTTCCTCCATCTATCTTGCCACCCAGCTGTGTTGTCACTCTGTGGAAGCTGGCAGCCAGTCCATTGGAGTTATCCAGACCACCCACAAAGATGTGGGGGAACCCTCCTATCAAAAAGAGTACAGATATCCCAAAGACTTACACACTCAAATTGAGCCTGGATTGGATTGGGCTCCTTCTACCCTCCTGCTGCTCTGGCCTCTTTTGCTCTCACCTCTTCTCTCTACCTGTAAGGCTGGCTCTCCCTCCCACTTAGATTCTTTCTGCAGGTTCTGCAGCAGACATTAGCGCTGTTTAACCCCTTCCTCACCAATTCTACTGTAGTTCGTTCATGTTCTCTTATGTAATAGTGGGTCTCATGGATTTTACACATTTTAATTTAGCTAATCCTCTGGCTTTAGACGAAGGGCCAGCTCTAACCTTTCTTACCTAACTATTCTAAACCCCTATGATTTCCTGTTCCCTACAAACCACACCTCCCTCAATAAATCTATAAATTAAAGGTCTCACTCTGTCTCTTATCTCTGTAAAACCTGAGATATGGTGGCCTGCACGGGGGAGGTGGGGGGCTGTCAAGGCTAGGACTGGAGTGGCACTTTCCTTTCCCTAGCCTCTAAAGTTCCCAGCAGCCTTCCTGGACCCCCTTCAAGCCAGTGAGCCTAACAGAGGGATCTCCACATCTTCAGCTAAAGACCCTCTGACAACACATTGGTGAGTGTTAAATCCAAAGCTCCCTACTTCAAGGTCATCTGCTCATTTTCTCTTGGCCTTTCGGAAAATGTCCACGTACCAGAAAGCTTTGCTCAGTCAGATTGTCTTCCCAGCCCCGGGGGCTTAGGTGGTAATTACCCAGTGTAAGGACGCTCTCCTGTTTTACTACCTCATATAATAGAGCTCACATTTTCACTCAGCATTTTAAAATGGGTTGTAAGAATGCTCAGTGTGTTAGTCCAGGTAGGCTAGAGAAATTCATAGAAAGTCGTGTGTATAAGAGGTTTATATAAAGAGAAATTGTACATTAACAAAGCATTCCCACCCAGTCCAGTTCAAGCCCATAAGTCTGATATTAGCCCATATGTCCGATACCAATCCATGAAGTCCCCTTCAGACTTAAGAAACACATGCAATGATGCTGAATGCAGGATAATCACAGGCCAGTGGGTAGAAAGTCTGGATTCAGTGGTGGTGTAAGCATCTCAGCATTGGCAGGGGTCTCCATGTGGCTTCTCTAGTTCCCAGGGCATGGGGTCTATCAGCATAGTATCATGTGTCTGGTCAGTAGAGCACCTCTAAGAGAGTGAGCCGAGAGAGAGAGAGAGAGAGAGAGAGAGAGAGAGAGAGAGAGAGAGAGAGAGAGAGAGAGAGAGAGACTGTCTCCCGCCTCCAAGAAGGAAATTCCGGAATTCCAAAATTGTCAGGAGAAGGCCGTACCCACACAGGGGCCATTGGTTATATTTTGATTGGCAGGCTGGACTCCACCCCTTCAGTCTTAATCATCAAATTGTCAAATGTTTATATAACTACCACACTAACCAATGGCATAAAATACTTCTAGTTTGTGTACTGGCAAACTTCAATTCACTCGGTCTTAAATCAGTTATTCATAGGGGAAAATTGATTTTCTTATGTAATAATGCATGACTGCAGTACAAATTGGACAACAATTCAAGATGGTCACCAGGTGGTATACTTGATTTTAAATTTTTTCAAGATCTCAATAATTTCTTTTTAATCTACAAAATATATTCTGATATTCCGTATATCCAAGTTTTCTCCTTTGTGCTCAACCTCATTTATTTCAGAATTGTTCCACTATGCAAGTCCTACTGGTTCAGGAAAATGTTCCTCTCTCAGACTAAGAATCAGTCTGTGATCCTTCTGTTCATGATATGCCGCCAATTTCAGTGCCTATTGTCTCTGACCAAACTGCAGCTGTGCCTTCTTTCTCCCCTCCCCTTTACAACCTCCTTCAGGTTTCTCCAACCCACAGGATGCTGCTACATTCTCCCAGTTGCCAGACTGTAACCCTATATCTCTTGCTATAGTGTCTCATTCTTCTTCAGCCTTCCTCCTCACCACCTCCTCCCACTCCTGCCTTGTTTCAACACCCTCCCACCACCTCTGAGCCCACACTCTGTAATCCAGTATCCCCTACCCTGTTACCTCATACACTTTCTACCCAAACTCCTCCCTTGTCCATACCATGATTGTCCAGTCCTCCCACCTCTCTGTCACCAGTTCCCCTCCCACCCTTGCCATGTTATAAGACATCTGACACCTGTCCCCTACTGCCAGCACCATCTCCACCTCTCATTCTTTTATGTCCAGCCCTCTCCAGCACAAAGACAGCTCCTTCAAATCCAAAGCATCCATGCTCAATCCTATCCCCCCTCAGTACCCTCTGTGATGTTGCAGGAGCAGAGAGGCTAGTAAAAATTCAGATCCCTTTTTTGTTCAATTATTTTTCAGGCTTAGGAAAACATCTTAGATGCTATACATTGGACCCAGACACTTACATTAAAGAATTTAAATATCGGCTTTGCAGATGCTGCTGCTTGAATTTTTAGGGTTTCTGGTCCAGCCATGGTCACCCCTACTGTGTTTTTCGACATAGCTGTCAATGGTGAGCCCCTCGGCTGCATCTCTTTCAAGCTGTTTGCAGACAAAGTTTCAAAGACAGCAGAAAACTTCCGCACTCTGAGTACTGAGGGGAAAGGCTTTGGTTATAAAGGCTCCTTCTTTCACAGGCGCATTCCAGAGTTCATTTGCCAGGGTGGTGATTTCACATGCCATAATGGCATTGGTGCAAGTCCATCTATATAGAGAAATTTGAAGATGAGAACTTCATCCTGAAGCACACAAGTCCTGGCACCCTGTCTATGCAAATACTGGGCCCACTACGAACGGTTCCCAGTCAGTTATCTGTCCCGCAAAGACTGAGTGGTTGGATGGCAAGCACGTGGTCTTCGGTCTGGTGAAAGAAGGCATGAATATTGTGGAAGCCATGGAGCGTTTTGGTTCCACGAATGGCAAAACCAGCAAGAAGATCACCATTGCTGACTGTGGACAACTCTAATTAAATTTTATCTGAATTTTCATGTTTTATCTTAAGCACCAGACCATTCCTTTTGTAGCTTGAGAAATCACCCTTCTGTTCCCAATGTGCTTGCAGTATCGTTTAATCTTGTGCTCTCCCTCCAGTTACTCAGGTTTCCTACTTTCCTTATTCCTCCTGTGTCCAGCTGGAAAGCAGAGTTAAGTTTATGATTATGAAATAAAAGATAAACAATAAAATAATTTAAATATCTCACTCAGTCATATGATCTTACCTGTCATGACATCCATATGATTTTAACAACTACCTTGACCCCTGAAGATCGGGAGAGAATCTGGATAGCTGCACAAAGAGAGCTGATGAAGGGTATGCCCAGACTGGGTTAAGCCCGTGGACTTCAAGGCAGTTCCCAAGCACAACCCTAATTAGAATTATCAGATGATCATGAGCACCCAATTCTTCAAAATGATATGATTTTCATCTCATTGAGGGCTTGCCAAAAGCCTCAAATAAAGCAGCCAATTATGACAAAATTAGGGAAATCATTTAGGAACCAAATGAAAATTCTGCCAAATTTCTGTCACATCATCTTCCAGAAGGTTTAAATATATCAAAGTAGACCCTACTACACCAAAAGGGATCATTGTACGTCACTCAAATTTCATCTCACAATCAGCTCCAGGCATTAAAAGAAACCTTAAAAAGTTAGACTGTGGACCCCAGACTTCACAGCAAGATCGCAGTGCAGCATTCAAAGTTTTCAACAGTAGCGAGGATCAGGAAAAGTTATATAAGCTATCAAGACTTAAGGTTAAATTTCAAATGTTAGCAAGTGCCCTCCAGGACCGAGTGGGTGTATCTAAACTAGTTATTGGGCCGCCCACGAGTGAACCATGAGCACCCTGCTTCAGATGCTCCCACTCGGGGCCATGGGCAAATGTATGTCCTAATTTGTTACCTCCAAGAAAGTAATGTCCATAGTATGAACAGAAAGGTTGCTGGGGAAATGACTGCCCCACTCAACACAAAGTGTGTGGTACAGTTTATTCCACTACACCTCCAGAGCAACCTGCTCAAGATGCCTCAGTAGAAGAGCTGCTTGGCTTGGCCTTGGAGGATTGATGGTACCCAGGGTATAAGGCCCCACTGAAGATCACCCACCTCAAGTCCAGGTAACTACCATTGCCTGAAGTAAGTCAATTTCTTTCCTTTTAGAACCTGCATCTGAGATACGACTTTCTCGTTGTTTCTTTCCTCCTGCAAAGGTCGAGAAGCTGTGCCTGCCCTTTCCTTTTTCCCTTGTTGAAAAATATTTTCAGCTACAAATGTCTATGTTCCTCTTGAAATGGAAGACTTCATACACAAACAAACTGAAGAGTAACTTCTGGACATAATTTCAGATTTGTTCTTATCTGTGTCAGATATAGATTTTTATGAATGTACACCTAGCCTTTCAGTGATTTTATTCTGTTGAGTTTCAGGAGAGGTAAGTTTGGTTGCATTTTGTCAGTGATTACTCTCCTGCTACCCTAGCCACCATCAAGCGATTAGAAGGAAATCAATTTTGTTTGTTACTTACCTCTTTTTTTTTACATTTTATTAGGGGCTCATACAACTCTTATCAAAGTACATACATATACAAACATCAATTGTATAAAGCACATCCGTACATTCTTTGCCCTAATCATTTTCAAAGCATTTGCTCTCCACTTAAGCCCTTTACAACGGGTTCTCTTTTTTCCCCTCCCTCCCTGCTCCCCCCTCCCTCATGAGCCCTTGATAATTTATAGATTGTTATTTTGTCATATCTTGTCCTATCTGGAGTATCCCTACCCCCCCTTCTCTGCCATCCAGCTCCCAGGGAGGAGGTCACATGTGGATCATTATAATCAGTTCCCCCTTTCCAACCCACTCACCCTCTACTCTCCTAGTATCACCTCTCACACCCCTGGTCCTGAAGGTATCATCCACCCTGGATTCCCTGTGCCTCCAGCTCCCATATGCACCAGTCTACAACCTCTGCCCAATCCAGTCCTGCAAGGTAGAATTCGGATCATGGTAGTTGGGGGAGGAAGCATGCTGGATCTGGGGAAAGCTGTGTTCTTCATCAGTACTACATCACACCCTGACTGACCCATCTCCTCTCCTAAACCCCTCTGTGAGGGGATCTCCAGTGGCCCGTAAATGGGCCTTGGGTCTCCACTCTGCACTTCCCCCTTCATTCACTATGGTATATATATATACACACACACACACACATATATATACACATTTTTTTTTGCATGATGCCTTATACCTGGTCCCTTTGGCATCTCGTGATCACCCAGGCTGGTGTGCTTCTTCCATGTGGGCTTTGTTGCTTCTGAGCTAGATGACCGCTTGTTCACCTTCAAGCCTTTAAGACCCCAGACACTATCTCTTTCGATAGCCAGGCATCATCAGCTTTCTTCGCCACATTTGTTATCTACATCTTAAGATATGTTCTGCAATAAAACAAGTATTGTCGTAAGTCTGTGCTTCTGGGAGATCCTATTGACTTTGACACAAGAGGCTTTAAACTATTAAATATTTTAGAAAAATTTTTATGCAGTTCCAATGTCATCTAAGACATCTTCTCTAGCAAAGTTAAGACTTTGGTGTGTTTCTGTCCTAATGGGAATGCTCTCACTAAAAATATGATATTTATTGTTAATATTACAATTGTGTTGAAGAAAAGTTTACTGTAAGGCCATGTCTGTTACTGTGATTTCTTGTAATATTAATGTGAATGCTTTTTTCTCTTCTCTTTTATTTCAACCCAAATAGTAACTTTCATTATAAAACCAGAAATGAGAAATAACCTAAATGTCTAAAAAGAGATAAATTGTAGTATATGCGTGTTCCTTCTCTAAGATGTTAAGCATTAAAATCAATTCATGCTGACTAGATATAAACTTATGGGTCTATTGCCACATAAATGAAATAAATTGAGTGAAATATGTTAAGCAAATGAGCATACATAGTGTCTTAAATCAGCTATATATAAATCGCTTATTGTGTATGAAACAATATGAACAGGACTGTATTCTGTGTATCGCAATCACATAATAAGGAACCATTTCCAAGTAATAATCCCAATGAATCCTTCTGGGAGACTCATTTACGTTTAAGGTGGAACAGTGAGCATTTTGAAAATATTCAGCCATAGTTGCCACTGTATATTAGGAAGATATGCAAATACCGCCCCCCCCCTTCTGCTAATAAAATCCACACCATTCCCAACCATACAGCTCTGGGAAAAGATCCTCAGTACCAGAGTCCCCAGGTAAGCCCATTCAGTAGTTTGTATGAACACAGACTTGTCTCACTCAGGTATTTTAACAAGTCATTTTATTGAGAGCTAGTGTGTGGAGCAGGAGACTGGAAATATGTCATGGTTTTCATGACCAGCATATTCTGTGTTTGCAAGTGTCAACACTAATGTGCAACCGGCTGGGTATGAAGGAGACTTGAGGGAGCTTAAGATGTCTTTGAGATTCTTTTGTGCAATCTCTGGATTCACTTTCAGTAGCACTGCTGTGACCTGTATCAGTCATGCTCCAGGCCTACAATGGGTTTCACATATTAGTACTGTTGCTATCGCATATTATGTAGATTCCGTGAAGGCTGGTGTACCATCTGTAGAAACTTTGCCAAGAACACACTGTATCAGCGAATGGACAGTCTAAAAGTCAATCACAATTCCATGTATTACGGTGGGTAAGACACACGGAGGGAAGTCAGTGTGAGTACAGATACGAACCGCCCATGCAGGGAGGGAGCTGTGTATTGTAGGGTGCTGTAAGGGCCTGAAAAGAAGGAAGCATTCTGACTCTGGAGCATTTGGAGAGGGAGTTTCAAGTCAGGTTTCTTACTTTGATCCAGGGTTCTTCATCTCATAGTTTCCCACTTGGAATCTATATTGTTTATGATTCAGTGCCTACCCTTAATATTTGTGGATTCAAAGTTGTAAGAAGAGAAAACATTCTGTTGGAGAGGAAAACAAACAAATGAGCTTGTTCTACAGGGAGTGTATATTACTCTGTCAGGGGTGATCAGCATATGTCTTGAGGTCAGTATGTTAGTCTGGGTGGATTGTAGAAATCAATTCATAGGCACTTCTATGTGTATAGAAAGAGCTTTATAGAAGCAGCAATTGTAAATTGAGAAAGCATACCAGCCCAGGACAGATCAAACTTATAAGTCCAATAGTAGTCCATATGTCTGACACCAATCTGTAAATTCCTCTCGATTCATGCAACATATGCAACAACGCTGAGTACAGGCAGATCACAGGCTAGTTAGTGGGTGGAAGGTCTTGTGGATCCAGTGGCCTTGAAAGCATCTTAGTGCTAACATGGGTTTCCATGGGACTCCTCCAGCTCCAAGGCTCTGGCTGCTATTTGCGTAGCTCCATGTGACTTGTGAACAGGAATGCCTCGCATGGAGAGAATGTATGTGGCCTCTAGTGAGATGTTTATCTTATTTGCACCTCCAAATTAGGTCATTTAGCTGCAAACTGATTGACAGGCTAGAGTTCATTCCTTTGCAAGTTGACAGGAAATCACTTAACTGCCACAGTCGAATAGCTTTCAGGCAGACTCAGTGAAGTTCCTGGGTAGTGCTAACTGTTAAGGACTCAACTAATGGCTGTAAAGTTAGTGGTTTGAAAATTGGTGTCATTTATTCAAGTATAATATATTGAAAAAAGTTGCTTTTCACCCAAACTAAAAGTCTGCTAAAACTGATCATTTCCAACTCCTAGTAATCCTATAGGACAGATGAGACCTTCTCATATAAGAATACCAAGCCTGTAGTTCCTTATGAGGTTATTCTACCAAAAATTTCTCCCACAGAGCAGTTGCTGGGTCTGAATGATTGACTTTTCATTTAACTACTGGGCAAGTCACCACTGTACAACCATGGTAGGTAGTTCTTACCTATCCATTCAAGTGAAAATTTAAAAATATTATATTCTGTCAAATAATCATTATAGTTTAAAATTATATATTTCCGAAAGTCTTGCTGTTTTTCTTCCTGACTCTTCCCCTAGATCAAGGATCAGCAAATTTCTTTTTTTAAAAAGGCCTGAAAATCATACTTTATGATTCCACTGGTCATATACTCTTGGAGACTATTACTGAACCCAAATGATGGAGTGTGAAAATAGCAGCAAGCAGTAGAGAAGGACATAGCCGTGTGCTGATAGAATTTTATTCACAAAGAGAGACTCTTGGCCATGAGCCTGTTAACCAAAGCCCTATCTGAAGGTCTGCATAAGTAACAGACAACATTCTTTCTTAAAACAATTTTATTGGAACTTCATGTACATATGCTTCAATTCAATAATTCAGTCATATCAAGAATAGGTGTAGAGCTGTCTATCTTCTCTGCACCAAGAGCAACTCCCCTGACACTACTCCTCATCCCCTAAAAATGTATGCCTGCACCAAATTCATCTCCACCCTTTCCCTGGTCAGGAACACCTCCCAGTTGTTGACTCGACCCTTGTCTGTGTAGGTGCCGAAATAACTGGAGACACTGACAGATGAGCACTTCATCAGCTCGAGAGTCCCACATTCCCTGACCTCACTGATCCCTTGTCGAAGCTTCTAGTCAGCACCATCTCAAGGGACATTGACACAGCAGCCAAGCTCATTGGAGCCGGGACTGGAACAGTTGGAGTGGTGTCTCTGGAGCCGGCATTGGGACTGGGTTTGGGAGCCTCATCCTCGGTTATGCAGGAACCCCTCTCTGAAGCAGCAGCTATTCTACATCATCCTGGGCTTTGCCTTCTTGATGGCTTTTAATGTAGGGGTTTTTAATATAATATTCACATGTAATACACTTACATAGTTAAATCACTTTTTAAAAGAATTGTAAATATATATACCTATATCATAACAAATTCTTATGTTCCCTCCCCCTCTTGCATTCATTGCTTGCTCCCCAAATCCCCTCACCCTCCTGACTCCTTTGCTCCCCACATGCCCCAGACCAATGTATCAGTTATTGTCTCTAAGTATCCACTCCTTCTGTGCTTAACACACTTGGAAACCCAATAGAAACAATAAAACACATAGAAACAATAAAACACAAAAACAAAACAGCAGGAAGAGAATAAAAACATTATAAAAATGAAAGTAAAGAGTAAGAAAGGAAAGTTCACCTTCAGTATTTTAAAGTCCAGAGGTGGGTGGGGATCTGTTGTAGAACAAGTGAGAAATACTTGACCCTAGAGCAAATTCAGGTTGGGTCAAGAGGTAGGTCAACTGACCAAGTATCATATTATGCCATGGTCTGATCCACTATGATCAAGTTTGCAGTCATCTCTGTCTGATAATAAAGCTTGTTAAGAGGATCTGCCAAATGCCTAATATGACTAGATATTCTCCAGATGGTCTTTGAGTTCCCACTGTCCACTTAGCCTTTAACAAATTGGAGGTTCACAATTGTAGCTCTGAAACTTTTCCCTTCATCATATTTGTATTTTGTTGTCACCATCTTTGGATCACACAGGCTGATGTGCTTCTTCAGTGTGGACTTACTTGACGCCTCACTTAGACTGGTGCTTGTTTGATGACAAGACCTTTAAGACCCCAGATAATCGATAGCCTTGCGCCATTTGCTTTCTTCACCACACTTTGCTCTAATGCCCTTATCTTTAGTGATCTCCCCATGAAGGCGAGGATTGTGCAGAGCCATGTTATAAGATACTGTCCTCAGAATAAGATCACCTAGAGCACTGATCTAGCTAAATCTTGTCACAAACCATGGGCACTTCTATCGAGTACCTGGAAAGTGACAGGTGAGACTCCACAACCACCAAGGTAGATGAGGAGGACGAAATGAGAAGAGAAGTGGGTGCTCCCCCCTTTTTTGTATGCTTTATTTATTTATTTTTAAAATATTTTATTAGGGGCTTATACAACTCTTATCACAATCCATGCATATACGTACATCAATTGTATAAAGTACATCTGTATATTCTTTGCCCTAATCATTTTCTTTCTTTTTTGTACATTTTATTAGGGGCTCATACAACTCTTATCTCAATCCACACATATACATGCATCAATTGTATAAAGCACATCCGTACATTCTTTTCCCTGCTCACTCTCAAAGCATTTGCTCTCCACTTAAGCCCTCTGCATCAGGTCCTCTTTTTCTTCCCCTCCGTCCCTGCTCCCCCCTCCCTCATGAGCCCTTGATAATCCACAGATTGTTATTTTGTTATATCTTGCCCTATCCGGAGTCTCCCTTCCCCGCCTTCTCTGCAGTCCATCTCTCAGGGAGGAGGTCACATGTGGATCCTTTTAATCAGTTCCCCCTTTCCAACCCACTCACCCTCCACTCTCCCAGCCTCGCCCCTCACGCCCCTGGTCCTGAAGGTATCGTCCACCCTGGATTCCCTGAGCCTCCAGCGCTATTATTCTATCTTTCTGTATTTGTTTATAGTTTCTGTTATTTGTTTCCTGTTTGGAGCACAGAAGAAGTGGATACATAAAGACAACCACTGAGGCAATGGTTTATCTGGAAGGGGAGGGAGAAGGTAATTGGGGAGTGATCAGAGGGTGCGGGAGGCAGGAGGAAACATTAGAGCTGATTGTGATGATGCATACGGAACTCTTTTTAGGTCTGGTTTAACAAGGGAAGTGTGAAAATTATATCAAGAAAATTATTTTTAAAAAGAAACCAAACTTTTTACTGTGCGTGAAGGAGGAAGAATTTTTGCTTAGGGGACAGTGAATTCATTTTAATGGGTGTGTAGCAATTCACAGAAGAATAAAAATAATAGTTGTACAACATAAAAAGAATGGTCAGTGGCACCGAAGCACACATGTAGAAGTTGTTGAATTGGTAACTGCTTTCTTGTGTATATTTTTGCAAAATAAAAAGTTACATAAATGATAATGATTATGGGGGAGAAAATAATGTAAAATTGATTGTGGTAAGGATTATACAACCCTTTTGATATGGTTGAATTACTGAATTGTATATTATGTGGATAAATTATCAATAAAATGTCATTTTGTTATTTTTTAAGAGAAGTGGATGCTCAGAAATAGTCATCATTTTACCCTCACTTTACCCAATAGCCTGAATCTCTCATAGACTAATCTTGTCCTTAGGATAGGATGGAGCTACCAAGAAAGAAGGTCACCAAGGAAAATGGCATCCTCGGGAATTTCCTTCATTGTGGCTCACAGCTCAGGCCAACCACGTGCATTTCTACCAAACTGCCCATGGTTTTGAGGGAGGACTTGTTTGTCCACAGTCAGTGTGAATGATGAAGAGGAGAGATTGAATCACAGAACGCGGGTCAGGAACATCCCCTCCAGGGGCCATTGCTCAGCCTTTCCTACTCGGAGCCAACCTTCTGCTTCCACAAACACAGCACACGTGGATCACCTGCAGTGTAAAATATGGCAGCACAACTCAAACTCATATTCTTCCCATGTTGATCAGAGATACCTGTGGCGGTGACACCCTTCTGGATTCTTCTTGGTGACATGGATGTCTTACCCTGAACACCTTGAACATCAAACACAGTGCTTTTCATCTTAGAACTCTTTTAAATTAGATCTCCTCTGTACTCCTAGGTGTAATAGTGCAGGTAGAGCTGCTACAGACCAGTGATGGGCTCAGAAAGCTTTCTCAGAGGGCTATGTCTCACTGCCATGTCTGCAGATAGCAAGTTTCTAGATCTATCAGGCTCTGGGAAACAAAGCGTGTGTTATGTGGCAAAGAAGCCTAGTGATGACAATTTTAGCAACAGCCCCGTCTTCAAAATCAACACACTGCAACCATGATAGCTCAGCCAGCTAAGCATGTTTTAGCAATAATCTGAAACCTGGAGACACTGGCATGTATTATGTGGGAAAAGTACCAGGAGGCACGGTGAAAGGAACGTGGACAAACATCTCAAGCGTCAGGAGACCAAGAGGGCAGCAGAGGGAGCTCAGGGTACAGGGGACACAGTTTTTGCCATGGGAGCAAGGACAGGGGTGCTGAGTGCTTGTTTCCTCTTGTGTCTAGACTTTCCCAATTTACCCAAGCCGAGAGCCTCTCCGGGAACTCCTCCGGAAGGGCAGTTCATATATCTCTTATTTTCCTGCCCTGAAAATGAAAATCCATCGTTCTTCCTGAGAAGACAGGGAGAAACACATCAAACTTGGGATAAGTTGAAATCAATCCCAGAAGGCCCAGTGTTCTCTCAATGTCATTAAATTCTGCCCTCAATGTGCTTCTTTCAACACATTCCGTTTCTCTCCACTGTTGTATTTTTCCCCAAATGCCAGTTGGTTGAAACTGTATGTGTGCACATCTGACGCCAAATATCTTTTGAAGAGAAAACAACTCAAAACAAAGCATGATTTTACAATTCCTGAAATAATTTATACTTAAATTATTAAGTGCCGGGAGGCACTGAACTGCAGAGTGTCTGCTGGGAGAGAGGCGTAGTCTCAAAGGTTTTGGCATTTTCAGGGCCCCAGTTGGGAGGCGTGGTCGACCATACTGGTTAAACCCATTGGCTGAATCAAGCCCATCTGACCTAGATGGCGTCTCAACCAGGTGTGCCGGCTTCCTCTCACAAAGACCTGAATGTGAGCATGCCCTTTAGCCTTAAGCAGCTTCCAACTTCCTGTAAGGGTCGAGAGAGGCTTTGGCACGTAGAGTGACAGCCCATAGTTCTGCCTCACAGCATCAGTGTCTAAAGAAGACACGGGTGTTGGAGAGTGTGGGGCAATGATGATACTCTTGGGTGGACCTGATGGTTTCAAGGAACTCCATACTGTCCAGTCCTCGACACACAGGATATACGGGAGCCTCAGTCAGGGCAGGAGCAATGAAGGCTGGAGGGAGAGAACACTGGGCTCAGAAATGCTGGGTTTTCCTTTGGCCATTCACACACACCTCTTAGGAAAAGAGATCTCTCATTGCAGCCTAACACACAAATAACTTCAAAAGAAGAATTACCCTACAATGGCCTCAGAAGAAACAAAAGAACCTCTATTGATAAACACAGGGTTCCCTCCTATGCAAATCATTCTGCAGGCACTAGGTTAAAATCCCAGCCTTGGGTACTGAAAGCTATCAGTTCTCTTCTGACAGGGCTGTGGGTCCCTTGGGAAAGCAGAACTGTGGTCTAAAGATGCCATTTCTGTGAGTTCTGTGCCTGGTGACAGTTCCTCAACCTGAGGGTCTCATATATCAGTGTTGATTCTATGGGGATGGTTGTAACTGCAAGTGACTGACATATTCCAATTATTTTTATTTACAGGCGTCCTGTCCCAGGTGCCGCCTCAGGAGTCAGGGCCAGCACTGGTGAAACTCTCCCAGAAGCTGTCCCTCACCTGCACTGTCTCTGGTGTCTCCATCACCAGCATTGGTTACGACTGGAACTGGATCTGCCAGACCTGAGAGAAAGGACCGTGGTGGATGAGATACAGAGATTATGATGGTGGTACAGATTATAACCCGTCATTCCTGAGCCGACTTTCCATCACCAGAGACACATGGAGGAATCAGTTCTCCCTGCAGCTGAGCTCCGTGACTGCTAAGGACACCGCCATGTATTACTGTGCAAGGAACAGTGAGGGAAGTCAGTGTGAGCCGACACAAGCCTCCCCTGCAGGGAACACATTGGGCAGCAGGGGGCGTGCAGGACCCACTGAACACACACACCCAGTCCTAGACAGACACATGAATGTCAGGGAGGATTTCCTGTTGAATGAGGGTTTCCTCTCTTACCTCTCAGCCACACCAGGGACAATTTTTTTTCTCTCCACTCACCTCTAAATTTACAGGCTTTTTAATTTCCTCCCTGCATACTTGAACGGAGGAACAAATATTAAAGTTACTCTGATCCTTCGTACTCATCTTGTATGACCGATTTTCCTTCTCTACAAACTGATTATCATGGTCATTCTCATCCTATCTGTTACTCAAAATCTGTTGACAATGAAATACAGGCATGCACAGATTCATGAGTGCAAAGCATGATTTCAAATGTCCTGAGCTCGCTGATCTATTACAGCCCAGGCAGGCCTCTGGAGTTCTTTCTACAATGCTCCCTGTGCACTGTGTGTGATAATTGACTAAAGATCTCTAAGTCTGAGAAAATAAATGGGTGACTTCTGGGGCTAAACTTGTGGCATATCCTTCATAATGCTTGCTCTCCTCTGTCTCCCTTGATGCAAAAGCAAGTGTTCCAGGCACAGAGGGGAACAGGTGAACTGGAATGAGCTGTCTGGTTCGCGGACTCCTTTGTAAGATTACTCATTGGAGTCCCAAGGAAGTGAACGCTTGTTGGAATGAAAACTTTGATTTCCAAAAGAAAGCAAATGTGTCATAAGAGGAGAACATTCCACACTCATATCTCAGAATGCTTTTTAGAACTGAGAATAGTGTGACTTCACACGTATTTTGAATCTGTGATCAGGGGAACTGGTTCCTAGAGAAAGGACATCCTGTTAGGTAGAGTGTCAGCAAAACAGAGGAAAACGCTCAGTTAGAAGCACAGAGTGGCTGCAAAAATGGTATCAAACTTAAGAGCAAGTGAGGATGGTTCAGGACTTGGAAGTTTACTTATTTGCTGTAAGTCTTCATGAGTAAAAGTGACTCAAAAACACCCAGCATCTTTGATGGCCTGAGGTGCAGAATGGTCAGCTAAGTGTAATTACCTAAAATAATCTGAAACCGTTTTTTAAAATTTTAAATGTTTTATTTAACATTTAAAATTTAATAAATGTACCAGTCCTAATTAAATTACAGCTATATGTTTTTCAATCAGGAGAACAAAGTATAATAAATAACTAATATATAATATATGCAAATAAAGGTTATTTACAACTCCACTACCCTGGTGGCATAGTGGATTTCACATTGTGATGCTAAGTACAAGGTAAGCAGTTCAAAAGCATCAGCCACTCCAAGGGAGACAGATGAGGCTTTAAAAAGATTTACAAGGAATGTAAATTATATAATCCAAATCCAAAGAAGCCAATAGTATCAGAGCTTAAAAAACAAAAACAAAAATTTTTAAATAGTATCAGAGCTTAACTTGTGAGATTCTGGCATGCAGAAGGCCATGGATGACAGTGGAAGCTCAAAATACATTTGCAGGATCTCCACAGGGAATACACCTCCTGTGATTTCCCTCTGACCGTAACTGAGGGGTGGAAAAAGCTGGTGATCAGAGAGTATTGGAGAGATGACTATAGAATTTCAGAGTGACACATCTGACTTTGATGGTTAAAACTTTTCACTTGATCTCTCCTTTTATGAATCTTGTGCTGAATCTGGGTTTTAACATTTTATGTGATTTTTACAAATTTAAGGGATTATTTCTGCTGTGTTTTGTTATTGTTGGTAGCACTTTTGATCCTCATATATTTTTATATGTTTCTTAATGTATGAAGCACAGGGTGGGTGACTCTACAGAATAAGGGTTCCTGGGGGTTTCAGCAAGAGAGATGGGGGAGTTAATAGGAGTTGAAGAAGGAAAAAACATGTTTTCTAACTCTAAAACACTGCTGGATACAATTTAACTGTAGAATGGGATGATGTCTGGATTAGGTCTTAATAAAAGGGTTTTTGTTTGAAAGAAATAAAATGTTAAAACATATTAGTTTTGAAAAAATGTTTTAAAATATTTTTATTTTGAATACTTTCAAAAATTATTTTAACAAAATAATATTGAAAATTAAATAAGAAATCTAACATCGATATAATATTATCTATTATATATTTCATAATAAAATTGCCAATTTCTCAATTAAAAAAGTTTTACAGTGCCTAAAACTCTAAGAGGCAGATTTACTCTACTCTAGACAGTCACTATGAGTCAGTGCCAGTGAGTTACGTTAATTGTGTTTGCAATTTGGATCTTATTTTGGTTGCTTATGTCCATTAGTTTATTTTCTGTATTTTGTTTAAACATATTTAATACTATTGTCAGGAATTGTTTTTTTTTCCATTACCATGGTCTTCATAGAATTTCCTACATTGTGTTTTTAGGTTAATAATCTCATCTTTTCTGTGACATCATTTATGATATTGTTTATATTTATTAACATGTTAATGGTTTTCCTTTTAAAGATATTTTTTCTGGTTGTGCTTCAATTTACAAAGTAGCTTGATAAAAATAACCTTATTCTTCCATCCATTTGCATTTTCCCCTTCTTTTATAGTGTAAGGACGACTTAACAGAATATTTCCGTTCAACCAATGTCTGAGGTCACCAGAAAAAGCACACCTTATTCACAGGCATTGGATGCAATAGTTTTCTCACAGAGAGAAGAGACAGAGCCGGCTCATCATCAGGAATGGGCACCAGTCTCCACAGCCAGTGGTTTCACACTGTGGCCAGTGCAGGAATGGAGGTTTGCAAGCATCCCTCCTTTGTGCTGAAAGTGAAGAACAGTGTTCCCTCCTCAACAGCAGAGATAGAGAAATAAGGTTGTGCTATAAGGTGGAATCTACTGGAAGGCTGTGCTATAAGGTGGAATCTACTGGAAGGCAGTGATATGGTTTTGTTGTTGTTATTTTGTATATTCCATGTAATGTATGTAACAATCAGTTTGGGGAATGTTAGCTTATGTTCAGAAGAAGGTAGGTCTGTTGTAGGATGCCAGCTACTAAAGAGTATTTTTAGATCCAGAAGCCTTGGAAAAGGCAGTCAGACAGCAAGGTCATCACATTCCAGTAGCCAGCCTGACACATTTGGTCCTAAGCACACCTGGGTCTGTGATGGACTCTGGGGAAGGGCAGCAGACTGCACTTGGACTGCCTGCTTCTTCAATTTCCAATTCCTATTTGGGTTTATCTCAGATGTATTTTTGTCATGGGCGGTAACATTCTTGAATTTTTGTTCTTTGTTTATCTGTTTTACATTAGATGACACCCAGAATTGATGAACACATCGAGATAGCAAAGAGAATAAGAGATTCTGGGGCCTACAGTAGGGGGTGGCGGGGATAAAAGGGAGCTAATGCCAAGGAGTTCAAGAAGGAAGGGGGTGTTTTGAAACTGATTCTGGTAACAATTGTTCAATGCTGCTTGATGCACTTAAACTAAGAATTGATATGATTATAAGCACCAAATAAAATGGTTTTGGAGAAAAAAAATGAGAAAATAATTAAATATTAAATAAAGACTATTCCATTGCTAACAATTTTTTAATTTCAAATTTCTGGCTTATATCATAATCTCTTTTCCAGTTCAATATTTTAGCTAGTGTTTTGAAGTGTTGTACCAGCAAGACTTCCCATCAGTTTCTGATTATGCATGAAGAAATTATCTTTCATTTTTAATTTATTTTTCTCATGGTACATGTATAGGCAACAAAATAAATTTTCAACAATTCTTTTCATGAATGATTCAGTGGCCTTAGATTATCATCATGTTCAACAATTGCCAACAGCTGTAAGCTTTCCTATCACACACATCACAGACACCCATCAAAAAGAATTCTGACTTGACAATTCCCTCCTTTACATGGGACAAATAACTTTTACTTTCTTGCTTCAATTATTTTGAATAGAAGTCTGCTTTAAGTATCTTTCTCTTCATGTGGAAAGAGTGAAGCCTACACTCTGTTCAATACCTTCATTGTCTTTCAGGCAGATTTCTTTCTTAATCAGTATTTTATTGCGGAATATATCTCAATATAATATCTATATAATTATCTATATCTATAGATCATACTTCCTTCCACTGTACCCAATTCAGATTGTCTTCAAGTTGTAGCACTCTCTACCTCCAAAGTTTTTCACAGTGAGAGAGAGTCAGTGTGAGTCCAGACATAAAACTAACCTCAGGGAGAAAGCTGACCTGCAGGAATGCTAAGGACCCATCAGCTCTGGACCAAGTGAAGAAAGAAGTGAGGACAGGAGCCTGGATAAGGACTGCAGTGCCTGGTCAGCGAGAACTGCTGTGCTGACCACTGTGGTAGCTCTACTGCCCATGGCAGGAAACCTGCTGAGACAACTCCAGGTAACACTCCTGACCAATATCAAGAATACTTGGGACCAGAAAAAATGTTGCTGTGGTACCCACAGAAGTTGGAGGACAGTATGAGCCCAGGAAACACTCTCTTGTATGTGATGGGATGCTGCCAGCAGGGGACTCTCTGAAGACACTGAGCCCAACACCCACCCCCGGTACTAATTCATGGGAGGATAAATGAGCTTCTTCTTATTTCTGTGGTTTCTTTTAACCTCACAAATAAACCTGTTGTTAGGAAACAATTTCATTCCAACTCTAAATATTGCATACAACATTTAAGTGTCTTTTACTTTGTTCCAAATATTGTGAAATGTAATAGGGGAAGGAAGAATTTGGGATGATATTCACTTTTTTGTGTTCAGAGGTATGAGAATTTCAGGTTGATCTGATCTTGACTCCAAACATGGTGAGGATAGAGATTGTCTTTAATTTCAATATATCATTTGGGTACTTTTGATGGGAATGCACATAAAGTTACATTGAACATGAAATCTGCACCGATATGCATACAATTGGTAAAGTGGAGACATCAGAGGACTGTGTTCTCCCAAGGACTCCACCAGCATCGCTTTTCTAGTCTGAGTCCCAGAGCTACGGGCTCCATTTAGCCCTTTCCACCTTTAGATACAAGTGCACCTCCCACATGCAAATACCAGTCCCATGAAACCACAGCATGCATGTACTTAAATTCATATTTCTTCTTGCCCTGGAGAGCATTTTCTGGATGTCACAAATCTTATCCACATGAACATGAATTTTGTGTGGGTGTTCCTCTTTCTGGTGGCGACTCCGGGAGGTGAGTGCTTCAGAGATTCCTACATGAAGTCTGGAGATGCAGCATCTGAGCGCATGACTCCCTGTGTTTCTCTTTATCCCCAGGTGTCCTGGCCCAGGTGCAGCTACAAGAGTCAGGACCTGGACTGGTGAAGCCCTCACAGACCCTGTCTCTCACCTGTGCTGTCTCTGGATTCTCTTTAACCAGCAATCATGTTACCTGGATCCGCCAGGCTCTAGGAAAGGGTCTGGAGTGGATTGGGGTAATATGGCATAATGGGGGCACAAAGTATAATCCAGCTCTCCAATCCCGGGTCAGCATCACCAGGGACACCTCCAAGGGTGAAGTTTATTTAAAACTGAGCTCCATGAATCCTGAGGACACAGCCATGTATTATTGTCCTAGAGACACAGTGATGGGAAGTCAGTGTGAGCCCAGACACAAACCTTAGTACATCAGGTCATGGTTTCAGCAGATGTGAAAGAGACAAGTCAATGATGTTTCCCATCAAAAGCTGTGGCTTCCCCACCTTGTCAGCACCTCTCTAGGGACCACCAAGCACAGACTCTAGGGAACCTTCATGTGTCTGAACTTGCCTTCTTTTGAGTGGAATGGGTTTTGTCTGTGTTTCACCGTTTATGCAAAGGCAGACTTCAAAGTAACAGGTATCGATGAAATCTCAGTTTACATTCAGGGTACTAACTAGTGCTATTTGTTGTCAAAGTTAGAAATATAAAACAAAACAAAACAAAAGCAAACTCACTGTCGTCCAGTTGATGACAATTTACAGTTACGCCCTGTGGGTTTCTGAAATTTTAACTGCTTATGGGAGTAGAAAGCCCTGTCTTTCTTCTTTGCAGTGGGCACTTGCATACAGATCTCAGCCCAACACATGACCACTATGCCACCAGCCTTGTTATAAAAATATTAGTGCAGGAAAAATTCTCATGTGAGCTTCAAATTTTCTCCAAGCCATCAGGTGGATGTTCAATGTTTTCATTCCAGTGAACACTCACAAGTCTACATTTATGTAGTAATTTTAACTCAGAATGACCTAAATAATATTGAATATGTTGAATTGTTGTTACCCTTGAATTGGCTTCAACTCCCAGAGATCCCATGTAGAACAGGATGAAATACTGCTCGGAACTGCACTCTGCTTACAATCATTCCTCCATTTGGACTCATCATTGCAACCTTTGTGACAATCCACCTCCTTGAAAGACTCTCTATTTTTCATTGACAGTCTACTTTACCAAGCACAGGACCAATCTCGGGGTTGTGGTGCTCCTAATGACATGCTCAAATAAAGGAAATAAAGGCTTACTTGAATGCTTCCAAGAAGCAGCCAATCAGAAGGACCTTGGGCCTCTACTCAAGCACTCCCTCAATGCATGAATACTTTCTTCTATTAAATTGGCATTCTATGATGCTCACCCTCCAGACACAACCGCTGAAGCCAAAGTGGGTGAACAAGCAAATGTGGTGAAGAAAGCTGATGGTGCCCGGCTATCACAAGAGATAGTGTCTGGGGTCTTAAAGGCTTGAAGGTGAACAAGCGGCCATCTAGCTCAGAAGCACCAAAGCCCACATGGAAGAAGCACCACCAGCCTGTGCGATCACGGGGTGTCAAAGGGATCAGGTATAAGGCATCATCAGAAAAAAAATGTCTTACCATAGTGAATGAAAGGGGAAGTGCAGAGTGGAAACTCAAAGCCCATTTGTCGGCTGCTGGAGATCCCCTCGCAGAGGGGTCTAGGGGAGGAAATGTAGCACCGATGAAGAATATAGCTTTCCTCCAGTTCCTAAATGTTTCCTCCCTCCCCCGCCCCCCCCCCCCCCCAACAATCATGATCCGAATTCTACCTTGAAAGTCTGGATAGAACAGAGGATGTACACTGATGCAGATAGGAGCTGGAGGCACAGTGAATCCAGGGTGGATGATACCTTTAGGAGCAGGGGTGTGAGGGGCAATACTGGGAGGGTAGAGGGTGAGTGGGTTGGAAAGGGGGAACCGATTACAAGGATCTACGTGTGACCTCCTCCCTGTGGGACGGACAACAGAAAAGGGGGTGAAGGGAGATGCCACACAGGGAAAGATATGACAAAATAATAATTTATAAATTATCAAGGGCTCATTAGGGAGGTGGGAGCGGAGAGGGGGGGAGGACTTGATGCAAAGGGCTTAAGTGGAGAGCAAATGCTTTGAAAACAATGAGGGCAAAGAATGTACAGATGTGCTTTATACAATTGATGTATGTATGGATTGTGATAAGAGTTGTATGAGTCCCTAATAAAATATTTTAAAAAAATAAGCAGCCAAGATGTGCTTATTCCAAGACAGACCTGCTTGTCCTTCAGGCAGCCCATGATATATTTAATATTATTCTCTAACACCATAACCCAAGTACATCAATTCATCTTGGATATTTCTCATAGGGTATTTGACCTTTACTAGAGTCGCTCTTAGTTATCACAACTGTGGCAGCTGTTTCTGACACTACAGATAGTGTCCAGGGTTGCTATGGAAAACACACAATATATAGGACAGCATATTCTACATATACTACAGTGAATACTCACGGAACAAAAAATAGCAGTAGCACTGACGTTGAAGAAATCTATATGACGTCTTAACACTGGTCACCATGAAGAGAAATGTTAATCTTCAGAATGTAAAGGTAGATTCATGTAAGTTATACTCAGGAGAACTTGGACCACAAAGGTATGTGGCACAATGATTAAATGCTCAATTTTAGCAAAAAGATTGGCAGTTCCAAACCACTCAGTGATTCCGTTGGTTAAAGAACTGATAACTTTCTCCAATCAGTATTTCAGAAAAGAAAATTCTATTCAGACGGTTCTCTTTCATGTTAGAGACTTCATTAGGAGTCTCTAACAACAATCCTGCGCTCATATAACCTTGGATGCATAAAGTTCGATTGATATGCAGACAAGACATGTGCTGCCAATAATTATCCAAGACACAGTGAACGTCAACATAAGAGCACTTATAAAGACAATGTATTCTGTTACATATTTCCCTTTGCTAGATGTGCTTTTCTGCATAAATCATATACCATTTCCCTAGCACTGTTATTCAACCCGGGAAGAATGTTGAGTATTTTGATTTCTTTTTTATTATGTTAAGTACCAAAGAGTCAGTTCCAATTCACAGTGATTGAAAATACAATAGAACTAAAAAACGTCTCCCTCAACACCATAATCACAATGAATATTTTTAGCTCATTGTTACAGCCACTGTGTCAATCTATCTCATCATGTACCTTGTTCTTCATTGATCTCCTACTTTATCATGGATGATGTCTTTCTCAAGGGACAGGAATCATAACTTTACATGAAACAAAGTCGCCCCATCCTTGATTCTGAGGAACTCTCTCACTGTACTCCCTTCAAAACAGATCCATTTGTTATATTGCCAGTCCGCCCCACAGTACTTTCATCATTCTTTTTCAACATCACAAGTTGAAGGCCATCATTTTTTCTATGACCTTCCTTATTTATAGTCCAGGGTTAATATTTATATAATAATATTGAAAATGTCATGACTTGGTCTCTAAAAGGGACCTTTAAGAAACCCTGTAACATGTGCCTGTTGGTGCAGAGATATGAAGGGATATGGTGGTGCTGAGGGATAGGATATGGTTGCTCACCACAAGGTCAGGGATTCAAACCAGATAAGGAGTCCTCCTGAGTAAGAAGTTGTCTATTCCTGTAAGTAATTACAGTCACAGAAAAGCCTAAGGAGCAGTTCTAACAAGTCTTATAGCGTTCCTATTAGAACAGATGCACTCACAGGGGGTTTGGTTTTGGAGGAAGAGCTTGTTCGTTTCCTAAAGCAGCTGCTTGCTTTCTTGGTTTTTCTTCAGTGTAGAAGAAGATCTGGTATGTTTCTAGCTCTCAGACCTAACAAAAAATAAATTAATTAATGAAATAGTAGAAGTATATGTTCACATCAAACAATACTGTACACTGGAACTCTGATAATTTTATAGTTGCAAATATTGGAATCTAAGGAGCCTACTAGTTTAAGGCATGCCTGTGGGTCACATCACTCCCATCTCTGTCATCCAACTTGTTTCAGCAACCAGCTCTGGAGACACTTTGTTGTGGAGCTGTGGTGCCTGTGAATTATCACTCTGATCATAGTCCCCGCCTCTTATAACAGCCAGGAATACTCCTAGGGAAATGCCTGTTGTGGTTTCTTTCATAACGAAACCACCACCATCACCGCGCTGTGATAAGAGGATTCCAGAGCCTTCTGAGTAAGGGAGCTTTTGATATAGAAACGTCAGTCTCCTTTCTCTTCCGCCTGATAGTACTAGTTCTCCCATCAGGTCAGTGGCTGGGAGATGCAGAGGGTCACAGCAGATTCAAAGACCCATTGGTCCTTTAATGCTTGTTCCGAAGACTCCAGTGGTCCTGTACGAAACACAGGTTGGGTTGGGAAGACAGCATTGGGGTTCACACTGACTCTTCTTTACTGTTTATCTTGCACACTCATACAAAATTGTGTCCTCAATTTCAATCCATTAATTTTCACAGGAAAAATATTTTTGAAATAATTTCTTAAAAAAAAATCATTTCATTGTGGGCTCATATACTTCTTATCACAATCCATACATACATCCATTGTGTCAAAAAACATATGTACATTTGTTGCCATCATCATTCTCAAAATATTTGTCTTCTACTTGAGTCCTTAGTATCTGCTGCTCATTTTCCTCCTCCCTCGCCACTCCCCCCTACCTCATGAACTCTTCATCACTCATAAATTTTTATTTTGTCATATATTACACTGTCCAACATCTTCCCCCGCCTTCTTCTCTGCTGTCCATCCCCCAGGGAGGAGGCTATAGGTAGATTCTTGTAATCAGTTCCCTCTCTCTACCCCACATTCTCTCCAACCTTCAGGTATTGCAATTCTCACCACTGGTCCTGAAGGAGTCATCTGTCTAAGATTCCCTGTGTTTCCAGTTGCTATCTGTACCTATGTACATCCTCTGGTCTTGCCAGATTTGTAAGGTAGAATTGGGATCATGATAGTGGTGGGAGGAAGCATTCAAGAAGTAGAGGAAAGTTATATGTTTCATTGTTGCTACTGTGCACCCCGACTGGCTCATCTCCTCCCCACCACCCTTCAGTAAGGGGTGTCCGGTTGGCTACCAATGGACTTTGAGTATCCACTCTGCACTCACCCACATTTTCAATGATATGATTTTTTGTTCCTTGATGCTTGATACCCGATCCTTTTGACAGCTCGTGGTCACACAGGCTGGTGTGTTTCTTCCATGTGGGCTTTGTTTCTTCTGAACTGGATGGCCATTTATTTATCTTAGAGTCCTTAAGACACCACATGCTATATCTTTTGATAGCTGGGCACCATCAGCTTTCTTCGCCACATTTGCTTATGCACACATTTGTCTTCATTGATTGTATCAGGGAAGTGGGCACCCACTGATATGATTTTTAGTTCTTTGATGTCTGATAACTGGTACCTTCTGTACTTCGTGGTCAGCCAAGCTGGTGTGCATCTTCCATGTGGGCTTTGATGCTTCTCAGCTAGATGGCCGCTTGTTTATCTTCAAACTTTTAACACTGCAGATGCTATATCTTTTGATAGCCAGGCACCATCAGCTTTCTTCACCACATTTGCTTATGCACATGTTGTTCTTCAGCAATCGTGTTGGGAAGGTGTGAATCCTGGAATGCCAATTTAATAGAACAAAGTGTTTTTCCATTGAGTAAGTGCTTGAGTGGAGGCCCAACGTCCATCTGCTGCCTTAATACTAAACCTATAAATATATGCACATACATCTGTTTCCCTCTACTCATATAAAATATTTACATATGTACATTCCAGTCTTTAGAGCTCTATAAATACCCTTTGTCACCTAGTTCTTTCCTCTATTTTCTTTTACTTTCCTCTGTCCCACTATCATGCTCAGCCTTCATTTGGGTTTCAGTAATTTCGGTTACCTTGCCCTTGCTGAATCCCTACCAGGTCACTCACACTCTCCTTGCTACTGAGTTTGGATCACTTATTGCTCCCCTGTCCCTGGGTTGGTTAGCACCACCTCCTTTCCCCCTCCTACTTCTCTCCAATGTCCCTCCAGAACCATTGGTCCCGTAGTTTTCTCTTCCAGACTGTTTATCCAGTCTATCATATTTAGATAGATCTGTAGAGATAATAATATGCACCAAAATCAAGTCATAGCAAGATAGGCGATGAGTGAGAAGACAGCTAGGACAACAAAAAAGGAATCCAATTACCCATGCAAGAGTAAATTAATTAAAAGAAAAAAAATTTTAAAGGAGAGAAAAACCTGTAAATAGATCAAGGTCTGATTTTTGATCTCTAGGTATGTCCCTCAGTCAGGTCCAATGGGGTACCATGCTTTGGCCCCCGAGTCTGTCCTTTGTACTCCCTCAGGGGCTCCCTGCTCTGCTTCTACAGTTGCTCTGCAGCACACTTTTAGTGGTTTGTCACAGAGTCAGTCTTAGCCAGTCCTGGCCCTGAGTCTGCAGTGTTGACCCCTTAGGGCCCGGGGCCATCAAGGGATGGTGTGTCTCTTAGTGGGATCAGCCATATTGTCCACTCAGTCCATTGGCTGCTCAGAGTGGGGATATCGTCCTCCAGGCCTGATGGGCCAGGATGTGCTCCATTGTCTCTTCCTCCCCATTCTTTGCTCCCATTTGCTCTCATCAAAAATGCCCCTCTCCCCTAGGTGCAGCTTCAATGCCGTCCTCTCAAGTAATTGAAATAATTTCTTCAGGTAATTAATCTGCCTGAATTAGTGAAACATTCTGCTGTGTGACCTTGGGCTTTATATATGCACCAATTTGTTCGAGTATCTTCTCTAGATTCTACCTAATTCACATCCAGAAAACCTGAAACACGAGTGTGTGTGTTTTTTGTTTTTTTTTACTGGTGGACTTTTCCAGAGAAGAGTGTCTTAGGGATTCGGAGACAAGTCTAGCAGTAGTCCACTTGAACTGTGATTGTCCTTTTTCCCTCAGGCCAATCTCAGGTGCAGTTGTAGGGATTGCCCCCCCCCCTAATAAAAAACAACAACACCGAATTTACTGCTGTTGAATCAATTAAGACTCATAGAAACTGTAAAGGACAAAACATCATTGCTCTTTTGAACTTCTGAGACTCTGAAACCTTCTATGATCAGAAAGTTTTATCTTTCTCCTGAGGATTAGATGGTGGTCTTGAACTGCAGAACTTGTAATTAATAGTCTATTGTGTAATTCACAACACCACTGGATTTCCTAAGTTTGGTTTGTGTATGTGTAGCTTTGGCCTTTGTTATGACAGATATATTTCATTTTTTTAAATTAATGAGTAATTTCTTTAAAATTTGATCAGTAATAGATGCTTGGATCTTGTTCAGAAGTTAATTATAATGATAATAAAATTATAATTATAGATTAGATAGAGTGTGTTATTTTCACAAAGTTGAGCCTTCCTCTTCATAAACATGGTCTATTATTCTAATTATTTGCATTTCTTTTGGTATCTTGGAGTAGTGTTTTTCTTATAGTTTTCTTTATACAAGAATTTTGTTTCTCTGCTTAGGTTTATTCCATTTATTTTATCTTTTAGGTAGCTATTATAAATTGTATTATTTTCTGATTTAATTTTTAGAGCTTTCAATATTATTCTTCTAGGGCTTTTGCATTTTCTATGCTTAGAAAATCATCAGCAATTATAGAGAGTTATCAGTAATTATAGAGTGCTTTATTTCTTTGATGCCATTTTGGATGCATTTGTTTTACATTTGTTGATTGATAGCTATTGTTCAGAGTTTGTGTTAGTCAGGATTAACTAGAGAAACAAATTCATAGACACTCAAATCTGTTTAAGAAAGACCTTTATATAAAAGAGCAATTGTATATTGAGAAAACATCCCAACCAAATCCAGATCAAGTCCATAAGTCCTATATTAACCCATATGTCCGATATCAATCTACAAATTCTTCTTCAGACTCATGCAACACATGCAATGACCACAGGTCAGTAGGTGGAAAGACGTGGATCCAGTGGCAATGGAAGCATCTCAACACTGGCAGGGGTCTCTACAGGCTCCTCCAGCTGCAGGACTCTAGTGTAGCTCCATGTGTCTTATCAGTAGGAATGTCTCGCGGGGAGTGTGGAGGAAAAGCCATTCCCCCACAATGAATCACGGGTTTGATAGGCACAATCGTACAGTTGAGGTATATAATGATTATAATAATGTCATAGAGAATAAGGAGAGATAGAAGAGAGATTTAAATAATGGAATCAGACACGTTTCATGATAGCATGCTCACCTCAGTCCAGATTGATGGTCCACGTGGAGATGGTTGACATGAGGGAAGGAGGGAGGGGGGAGGGAGGGGGGACAAGGGGAAAGGAAACAGGGGAGCAAGGATGGTGGGATGGGGAGAGAGCCAGAGAGAGAGGAGAGAGAGCTTTTTACTGCTAACCCAGGCGTATATATCTTTTTTTGGGGGGGAGGGGCGTGCAAGCCCCTAATTACAGATTAATACATAGAGGAAAAGGTTGTGCTATAGGTTATACAGTAATGGGAGGGCCGTGATCTAAGGGTACATACCTAAAGGAATAGGAGGGATTAAGGGTATATATGTGACAAGATGGGCAGATCCTAGGTTCAGGATGGCAGCCTAACTTTGCATGTCACCAAGCGGATTTGACCTGTTCTCTGGCTCTCCATGGAAACATTATCAGTAGGATGTGAACCCCACCTACAGTGGACCAGATTTCCTCACGGAGAATATCTCTAAACATATGACCTCCCACCATGTGCTGGAATATAGCCTCTAATGTTTGGCATATCTTTGGGGGAGACAAAGCTGGGAAGGCATTTGTATCCTACAAGGGAGTGAGTGTGGATCCCATCTCCAGCAAGCTATTTATTTCCATAGTGTTACCAAATGAGGTCATCAAGCTATCACCTGATTGACAGGCTAAATTCCACCCCATTCGCTATCAAAATTCTCAAGTTGACACCAGATTATGTAACTACCGCAGAGTTTCAGCACAATATGAACTAAGATTGGTATTTAATGGTAGCCTTATCTAGTTCCAATTTGAAAGGAGAATGCCTTCACTTACTCTCCATTGAGTTCAATGTTTGTCATTGACTTTGCATTTTAAGGCCTATCAAATCAGTTTGGACGCACAGCAACATGAGAGAAAACAGAATGAAGCACGGGTCTTGCTTCATCCTCACAGCTGTGATTCATGAGGCCTTTGTTGCAGTTACTGTGCCAATGTATTGTGTTAACGGTCAGCTTTTTAAAAATTACTTTATGCTTTAAAAAGCATTAGGTCCTTATTCAAGCTCTGATTTTCCTGACATATGTCCAAAGTACTTGAGATGAAGTAATCACCTCACTTTTTTTCTATTAAGCATTAAACATCATCCAATATACAATTGTTTGTTGTTCTGGTGGTCCACCCTACCATCACATTATTCACCAGGACCACAATTCAAGTACATCGTTTGATTTTCTATCTTTTTCATTAATTGTCTGACTTGCACGTGTATATGAGACAATTGGAAACCGCATAGTTTGGGCCAGGTACATCTCAGTCCTCAAAGTGTCATCCTTGCTCTTCAACCTGTAAGGAGGTCTGTGCAGCAGGTTTGCTCAATGAACTGCATCATTTAATTGACTGTGGCTTCCATGAGTATTGATTGCAGATCCAAGCGAGATGAACTCCTTCACGGCTTCAATATTATCTCCAGTTATCTGATATTTTCCATTGGTCACATAGTGGAGAGTTTAATTTCTTTACATTGAATTTTAAACTAAAGGGAAAGCAGCAGTCCCGCTCTTTATCAGTAAGTTTTACAAGCCATGCTGCCTTACAATATGTAGTTTTGTGTCATTTGTAAATGACAGATCATTAACATGACTTCCTACAATCTTGATGTCGTAGTTTTCAGTTAGTACAGCTTCTCAGGTTATTTGCTGAGTATAGCATGTTTCTCAGAGAAACTACTGAAGTTTTCAATGATTCTATATTACTGTGATGTACACTGAAAATCCATGGAAACAAAAAAATACACCACAGATTGCATTGAAGGTATATGTTTACAAGAAGAAGAAAAAAGATTCCATGAAAGTACTAAAAATGTTATCTGGGAAATATGGCCAGGTCCTCTCTAACTATTCCACGAAAAGATCTGAAAAACAAAATCAACCAAATAATAACAACACCAATGAGTAATGGAAGTTAACATATTTGTATGTGTATCTTTGCAACGTGAATGCCTCCTTTAGTCATGTATCTATTCATTTCTTTTGCCCATTTTGTGTCTCGAAACTGTACATGTACATTGTCTCAACTGGGCTGATTTAGATGTTAGAAAAAATAAAGAGGATTAAATTCTCAAGAGAATATTCAGAGAAACGAGGAAACACAGTAGAATTAATATCCACTGTCAATTGGGGGTTTTAATGAAATCAGAATTTCTTAACACTCTCTATGCTTTGTGTCCAGACATTTTCTCTGCTCTTCAGCTTAAGGACCTTGAGTTCTCAATAAATGGAGGCCAATCCCAGAGAAGATGAAGACATTACACTTTCTCTTTTCGGTTTTTGAGAAAAGACTGAAAGCTTCTCTACTTTTTCCTCCTGAGACTCTAACACGCAGATCACACCTTCAATTTTTGGGTTAAATTTCAAAACATGATGAAAGACATGACACTGTGGTCAGAGATCTCTATGAACTACCTAACTTGTCCATAAGTTTTTATTTTCTTTCGGATATTCTTTGGCCTGGTGGTTTTGTATTTCTCACAATATCAAGATATTTTAAAATGGTTGATATAAAAGAGGCTTATATTAGTAGTCATCATGGATTTTTCTCCCTGTCCTGGGTGCCCTGTGACAGGTACACCATCAGGATTTGAGCCCAGGAGTGATGAATCCCTCACAAATTCTCCCCCTAAGATTTTCTGTCTCTTGTGGTTCCATATTTCTGGAGCTAAATCTACCACAACCTGCAGAAAAGTTTGCAGTGGTTGTAATCAATATGTTTGATCAGCAGAAAACAATTACCCACCTCAAAGGAGTTGACTATCAAGCTCCAGAAGAACATCCACCAAGTCGTTCACCCCGCAACTGAGCTCAATGACCACTGAGAGACACAGCTGTCCATTACTGTGTGAGAGGAACAGTGAGAGGACTCAGTGCCATCCCAGGTGCAACCTTCCCTGCAATAATGACCTCAGTCTATAGGGATCACATGGGCTGCACAGAGCATAGGAGCCAGACTTCTGGGCAAGGGCAATGGGGGAGGCAGAGGAGCAAGGAGCTTCCTGTTAGTATCTAGGGCTTCCTTTCCCTCCAAAATAGTTTCTCCAATAATCTTTGCTTCCTTAATATTTATTACAAAATCACACATCAATTTCAATGTTAATTCATTTATAAGTTGTATGCATAAACACAATTAAATATATGTATGCATGCACACATGAATCATGAGGGTATAGTGGTTGCTCATTAAGCTGAGACTTCAAATTTCAGGAGATCTGAACCACCAGCTGTTCCACAGTAGAGAAATGGGTCTTGCTGTTCCCATAAAGAGTTACAGCTTCAGAAATGCTCACGGGCAGTTCTATCCTGTCCCCGTGAGTCACTGTGAGTCTGCACTGACTCATGGCAGTGAGTGAGTGTGAGTGACGAATACATGGATGTATACTATTTTATTTGTATCATTAACATGAATGGTTATACTGGGTTAAATGAAAATGAAATCACAATACAACAAACTGTGGGGTTTATCTGAAGAGAACTTAGAAGGCAGTTCATAACCACACACATTTGAATAGTGTGGAAGCAAAACTCTGAAATTGATTACCTCCATTTCCAATTAATGGACCTAGAAAAAGATGAGTATGCATAGGTAGTATCCATAGAATAGGTAGCAGAGGGGAGGAGGCAATATAAAAGGAACCAAGATAAATGAAATTATAGGAACACCATCAGTAAGTCAATGATATGAAAACTGACTCTTTTAGAAAATAAAGAAAAGTGAAAATTAGCCAGGTTTCCTGATCATGACAAAAGAAGGGGAACTTGAATCTCCCAGATCAGAAACCAGAGAGACACCATTCTGCATGTTTTGTGGACATGCCTTATGAACAGCTTCCTGTCCACAGGGTACAAATGTCACTGAAATGTGGGAATGCCTTGGAAGGCAAGAAAATCAGTAAGATTCCCACACAAGAAACATATAATTGAATGGCCACTATGATCATGTGTATCCACATCTTAAGGGGAATGAGAGAGGATGCATTGTGAGCGTTCATACCACAAAGTTAAAAAGTTTGTTTTGTATGTAATATAAAGTTTACAAATAGAAAACTACTTTATAAAATATTGATAATATAGAACAATTAAAGCAATGCTTGATAAACAGTTTGTTAAAGTGCAGTTTTTCTTTGATAGTGTTTGTATTTCTCTGGGTCCGAGGGAGAATTATTGCCTAAATTTTCTACTCATCTGCTTCTAAATATCAGCGGATATGCAAATGCAACTGTCTGCTGATAAACCAGCCACAGTCCCTGATGTGGGCCTTCTCAGAAGACAGTCTGTCTCCGGGGTCTTAGTTACTATTTTGAACACAGGAGCTAGTACAGAGGACACATAATGAATTTTATACCAAAGTTGGCTTTCATTTTGACAATTTTACATGGCAATTGCTGAGAGCTTGCTGTATGTGTGTATAATTGCGATTGTCTGTGATTGTATGTGTGTCGTCTAATCACAGTGACTCTATGTTTAGAGGTGTCCAGTGTGAGGTGCAACTGGTGGAGTCTGGGGGTGACCTAAGAAAGCCTGGGGGTTCACTGAGACTCTCCTGTGCAGCCTCTGGATTCACCTTCAGTGACTATGGCATGAACTGGGTACGCCAGGTTTCAGGGAAAGGCCTGCAGTGGGGGGCAACCATAAGCTATGATGGTGGTAGTACATACTACACAGACTCTGTAAAAGGACGATTCACCATCTCCAGAGACAACTCCAAGAACACGCTGTATCTTCAAATGAACAACCTGAAAGCTGAGGACACGGCCATGTATTACTGTGCAAGTGACACAGTGAGGGGAAGTCAGTGTGTGCCCAGACACAAACCCCACTTGCAGGGAGGAGACTGGTCCCCAGGAGGCACTCAGGACCCTCAGAGCACAGGACTCAGACCCAGGAGCAGGTGCAGCGCGAGCTTCAACGCTAGTTTCCTGTTGTCATGTGTGGATTCTCTAAATTTTAGAGTTCCCTCGGGGAATCTCCGTCTAATTTAAAAATAATAATTCTGTGCCTACTCCTGTTATCTATATTCAAAAATTATATTGTAACAGGAAAAGATATTCTGTCCTACAGCAACAATCAACTTGTTAACCTTTAAGGACAAGAAATGACTCTGCCAGGGGTCCCTGCATCAGAGTTCTCATGACTTTCAGATAAATACTTTCCAATCAGACTCTAGAAACATTGTAGCTGGCAAAGTTAAGTCTTAAGTGTTTGACTATTTGCTGAAAATTTCACAGCATATTCTTCCAACACAATTTGTGAGGCATTCTGACAATCATCTAGCTAATGATGTAGTTAAAATCTAGGCAGTCAGCATGTTTTATGTTGAAATTATTCTTCACATGACACAGGTTTTGTTGCTGCTGTTGTTTGGTTTGGTTGTTTTCCTAATCTGGATGGTAGCCTACGTGTGTGTGTCTTTTCTGGAGCCCCATATGAAAACACACAAGCTCATCCATTGCATTTTATTATCTGTGTGCTAATATCTTGTGTTGATCTATCCTTCAGAACCTTCAACCCGTGATAATCCAGAGAGACATGAACTTATCTGTGCAAATTCAGTATTCAGGGAGATCTCTAGGGCCAAAAGGGATCATTCAGTTCTACATGCTGGATGCTGTATCTTCACCTTCACAGCCCCACAGGCCACTCTTTCTTGTTTCACCCAGAGAGTCCATACCTGTCACTCTCCTTCTGGTGGCTTTGCTACTATTTTGTATTGGGATACCAGTAACATTCCCAGTATCAAGTGACATGCAACTTTACGTGAGGATTTTCGGATATTTCAGTATAAGAATCTGTATTAAATGTAAAACTAGGTGTGAATGACATTATTAACGATGACATTTTGTATGAGAAATATCTTCCTGTGACAAAGGTAAATTGCTTTACAGTGATATGTACTCTTTCCACAGTAGAATGACTCTTAAGTAGACATAGCAGTGTAGTTGTTGAAGAAAAGCTCTTTCTCTTTAATGACTTACAAAAGCCATTCCTATTTACAGCAATCATTGAATTGGAGCCACTTTGGGAAGAATTCACTAAGATTGCTAGATTTAGCTGATCTTCTAACTTTTGAATAATTCTACCATAATCTAATGGAGAAGAGAAAATGTGTATCTGACAGTTTAAATGTTCTTGGTTTTGTTATGTGTGTCTGATAAATATATAAGTTCCCGATAGTAGAGGACTACTGACTTTATTCCTAAAGTCATCCTCAATGCTAAGCCAAGTCTACCTCCTCAGCCATCTTCCCCATCACTTTCTGTGTTCTGGAAGAATGGGACCTTCGTCTTGGTGAATGGAAAAGTCATGGACAGGATTGTGTTCTCTGAGGATACAGTCAACAATCTCAACCCAGATGAACCCATTTTAAAATATATTAGAAAGCTACCAATGATATGCAAATCTCCAACCAGATATAGTTTCATGATGTATTCATTTAAATTTAGGTCTCATTCACTCTTTATAATATATCTCAGAACCATGGACCTCATTCCCAAGAATATGTCGGTTTCGTCATATTGGGGCAGCTCTCAGAGGTGAGTAGGTCAGAGACTGAAACGAGAAGGTTTGGCAATACTTCATCTGAGCACCTGGATCTCTGTCTCCAGGCCAATGTGCTGGGGTTGGACCAATGTATAAAGTGTATACATTTTGTCTCACTATTCTGTCTCCTGATTCTCTTACATCAGCTACGAGTCAGCGTATTATGGAGTGGTGTGTGCAGACTATACTCCTCCTCCCATATATCAAGTACACATCCCCAGTGACCCTGTTCATAGTCACATTCATTGAACACTGAGCTCCATTGCTGCGCAGGCCATTGCCGTGCATCCCTGTGAAAGGAGGTGGGGGAGAAGGCAATGTGACTCCTGAAGTCCAGGAGAAGAAAGGCGTATGAGCTGCATAATGCTACATGATCTCCGTTTCTGTGTATTCTTGTTTTTTCTTACACGTAATGTACATTATTGGATAGAATGTTCTTTATTTTCTATAGTAATAGTCTCCAAAAATAAATACCCACTTTATGTTTTTCTTTGTATCAGGTCATCTTTGTGACCTTGTTAACGATACTATTTATACCACATTTATTGACATTTTCCTGTAGATTTTTTATCATAATTTTAGAGTTTCATATTTAATTTTATAATACCCATCTCTGTGTCAATCATGTATCCCAAATTGATGTGTATCACTTACAACCGTTTCTTACTATTTTGTATTACCCATAATATTTGTGGATAGATGGGCATGTTCAATATGTCCATATATATCAGCATATTATGTTCTGTATGATGTTTTCTATTGAGGACTGATTATGACCAAAGTTCTGCTAGGCTTTAATTGTCAGAGTTTGTTAAAATATAGTCATGGATCCATTTGTAGTTAACTACAAACAATGTACATCACTGCTAACCTTGGTTTTTATTTAAAATACTAAAGGACTCAAATTCCTCTATAAAACTCTTTTTAAAATGTGTTTGCTTTGTGTTCACTTGCTCTATCGCTAGAGAGAATCTCGATATTAACTTCCCTGATGCACCCTGCTGTTATTTTTACTGAGTGCGTGTCACTGTTGTGGCAGGGTGTGGGCCATGAGCATTTCTCTGGTCTTTTGACTGAGCCTCATTCCAAGGGGGTCCTCCTGGACCGGGCTCTGAGATGTGGTTTCTACCTGTTCCTTTTAGTCTGCGAAGGTTCTACGGATCTACACATTCTGCCTACCCTTTCCCATTGGGCAGAGAACTTTTCTTCCAAGTTGTTCATTCCGTTGGTACAAAGGTTTTCCCCAGTGCCTTCAGCTACTAATCATTAAGGTCTTCCTCTTCAGATGGAAGACTTCATGCCTAAATAGAGAGGTGGTCTGGGGCATGACTTTAGACTTGTCCTTTTAAAGATAGATTTTTTTTTGTCTTACGGTGGCTTTTATTATTATTTTTGACACTTTTTTTTAATTTTAACAATTTATTAGGGGCTCATACAACACTTATCACAATCCATACATAAACATACATCAATTGTATAAAGCACATCTGTACATTCTTTGCCCTAATCATTTCCTTTTTTTTTTCATTTTCTTTTTTTACATTTTATTCGGGGCTCATACAACTCTTATCACAATACATACATATACAAACATCAATTGTATAAAGCACATCCGCACATTCCCTGCCCCAATCATTCTCAAAGCATTTGCTCTCCACTTAAGCCCTTTGCATCAGGTCCTCTTTTATTTCCCTCCCTCCCCGCTCCCCCCTCCCTCATGTGTCCTTGGTAATATATACATTGTTATTTTATCATATCTTGCCCTATCTGGAGTCTCCCTTCCCCCCCTTCTCTGCCGTCCATCTCCCAGGGAGGAGGTCACTTGTGGATCCTTGTAATCAGTTCCGCATTTCCAACCCACTCACCCTACACTCTCCCAGCATCGCCCCTCACACCCTTGGTCCTGAAGGTATCATTCACCCTGGATTCCCTGTGCCTCCAGCCCCCATATGCACCAGTGTACAACCTCTGCCCTATCCAGTCCTGCAAGGTAGAATTCGGATCATGGTAGTTGGGGGAGGAAGCATCCAGGATCTGGGGGAAAGCTGTGTTCTTCATCGGTACTACCTCACACCCTGACTGACCCATCTCCTCTCCTAAACCCCTCTATGAGGGGATCTCCAGTGGCCGACACTTGAGCCTTGGGTCTCCACTCTGCTCATCCCCCTTCATTCAATATGGTGTGTGTATATACATACATATACATACACACACATATATATACATATACATATATATCTTTTTTTTTCATGATGCCTTATACCTGGTCCCTTTGGCACCTCATGATCGCACTGGCTGGTGTGCTTCTTCCATGTGGGCTTTTTTGCTTCTGAGCTAGATGGCCGCTTGTTCATCTTCAAGCCTTTAAGACCCCAGACACTATCTCTTTTGATAGCCGGGCACCATCAGCTTTCTTCGCCATATTTGCTTATGCACCCATTTGTCTTCAGCGATCCTATCATGGAGGTGTGCAGCCAATGATATGATTTTTTTGTTCTTTGATGCCTGATAACTGATCCTTTCGGGACCACTCAATCACACAGGCTGGTATGTTCTTCCAGGTGGGCTTTGTTGCTTCTGAGCTAGATGGCCGCTTGTTTAAAAGATAGATTTTTACCAATTGGTATTGAGCCTTAAAGTCATTTTGTTCTTCTCAGAGTCAGGAGTGGTGGATCTTGGTGCATGGGGCAGTGACTCTTCATCTGTTACTGTAGCCATGATCAAGGGATATAAGGAAATAAGGTTTTGTTTATTATCTGCAGCGTAAGGGATTTTTCTGCAAGAAAACAGTATTTTTTTGTCTGTGTTCCAGGGAGATGCTATTTATTTTAACCCAAGGAACATTTAACTGTTTCTTAAATGTTTCAGACTAATCTTATTGAGTTTAAATATCATCCAAGACATCTTCTCCAGAGAAGGTAAGAACTTGCTCCTTTTCCTTCCTGATAGCAGCTCTCTCTCTCAAAATACGATGTTTGTTGTTTTAAGTGTAATGATCAAGGACCTAATATGAATCCCAGAGCTATGAAGACCATTTATAAGGAAGCAGGGACACATGTTAGTGCCCCATTTCAGGGCGTTCATACGCTGTCAAACACAGCAAAGGAAGTACACACAAAGAAGGCAACATAGATGAGAGTGATCTAAAAATCAGACATTTATGTGCATCAAAAGAGTTAAAAGGGAAATCAAGCAACAAATAAAAAGCAAAAAGCTCTTTCAATTTTAAGCTGCAATGTATATCGATTCCTTGTACAACAATAGACAACTGGAGCAAATATTATTGCATTTTCCTTAAGCCATATTTTCTATTATTTCCATCTTTCAGAATTTTGAGAGATGCAGTGCACCTTGATTAAGTGACAGACCAAGCCCAGCCTCATGAGATAGGGGACTGCAAAAGAAACCCAGACATCTGAGTCTAGAAGGGTTCGATGTGTTGCTCCTTCAGAGTACAGGGAGATAGCAGGAGATCATTGAGAACATGTGTACCAAACCTGTTAGGATAGTGATGTGTACATGAATAATGTCATGTGGTTGACACTTAAGAAGACCCCTACTAATCACTGCTATGAAATTATGATATGATCATGGCAGTGACCTGAACTAGTGTGCAGCTATGTGGTAGTCACCTATTCTGGTGTCAATTTAAGGACTGAGAGTGTAAGGGTGGAGTCTAGGTTGTCAATCTGAAGATAGCCAAAGGGACCTCTGTTGGCATGACCTTCTGAGAATTCCGATACTTCCTCTTTGGAGGAAGAAGACACCTCTCTCTCTCTGCTACTCCCTGGGAGACATTCCAGAAGACAAGCCACATGGACAGAACCAGACCACAGAAGCCAGAGAAGCCACAGAGACTTCTGCCAGGGCTAAGATATTCCTAATGATACTGGATCCAAAGACTTCCTACCCACTGGCCTGTGATCTTCTGCATTTGGCATCATTGCATGTGTTGTGTGAATCTCAAGAGGACTTTGCAGATTGATATCAGAAATATGGGCTAATATCGGATGTATGGACTTGATCTGGACTTTGCTGAGATGTTTTTCAATGTTCAATTGCTCTTGTATATAAATATCTTTTTTATACACATATGTGTGTCCATGGATTTCTTTCTCTAGTCTACCCAGATTAACACAAGCTACATCACGGTCTCAAGCTTGAATCGGTTAGACAAGCACCAAGAGCAAAGAGTGAGATGGGGGTTTGATGAAATGAACAGGATCAAGTGATGCTCTGCCAGTGTGCATATGAAAAGTGAACCAACTCAATGATCTCCAAATGAAAAATGCTAGAGTGTCCTGTGCTTTCACCCCTGGATTGTAGTGAGTACAATGTGTCTTCACTTTAAAGTAATTGATTATGCCCTTCAGCAAATTCTGGCACAAAGAAGTCCAGGTGACCAACACGTAGTGCTTGGATTTCCCCACCATAAAAAGAAACATTAATTTGGAGGTGTACAGATTCTAATTAATCAGCAAATGAGTGTTGTCAACCCTCAGTCTGAGGAAAATATTTTAAACTTTATGAGGAAAGAATCTATAAACTACATGTTTATAGTTGTCACAGCTTCTATAGCCAATAATATGTACCATTTTCCAAAATTAGACAATCTTTGAGTTTAGGGAATAAATGTCAGGTGACACCCATGAGCAGTTTTGATGTGGCTGTGCCCAGTTGTGATGTGGCTGTCTGTGGTTGGAGATGCTCACATTTCAATGGAACCAGAGTCCCAGGGCAAGGGACATTTACAAGAGTGTCTGTTTAATCTCTAAATGTCGAGGATCAGTTGGATGGATAGACCTAATTATAATGACGAGTGCCTCGTGGGTTTCAGGAAAAGGTCTTTGGTTTCAAAGTCGACAATATTGTACTTGACTCTTACTCTGAGCCTTTTCTTAAATGATTAGTTTTCATTTACTGGTTTTCTCCATCTTTGTACTTGAAATCATGACTCGACTGATTTTTCACTATTCCGGATATTCTAGCAAACAAGGGAGTGGTTTTCTATTCAGAATCTTGCATTTCTTAGAGGCTACTGAATTAAAATATTGTCTTGCCTGGGGCCCAACTTTTCCAGGTGTCACGTTCTTCCCTGAGACCCAGTAACACTTGAATCACTTTACTTACACTGAGGTTGACCTCGATCATTGGGCTCTGGGATGTAGTGTGGGTATTACAGGTAAGAGTAGTGGGGTTGGTGATGACCATGGCCCAAGTTTGGGAAATCCTGGCTGCAACAGATTAGCAGAGGGACAATGTTGACTGGAAACATTCTGCCTGAGGCTTCAGGTCAGATGTGTGCAAATAAACTGCAAAGCTGGGAGTGGAGCTTGTCCTTTGGGCACAGCATCTGGTTTACCCTTTCCTGAGTGTCAGAATTTGGACTGAACAGAACCCACCACCACGTGATTCCTTTCCTCAAAATTTCATTAATTTCTTTTGGATTTTTCATTGATTCACAGAATCCAGAAACATAAGGGAATCTCCTCAAGAGTGGAGTAGGTGGAAATTGGAACTGAATGGCTTCATAGAAGAGTTGGACCTTTGGGATCTTATCAACCACAACTCCTTGGGACTAACCTGATATTCATGCTTCTCAAAGATGTCACTCCCACACAAGGAAAACTATTAAGGCTCCGAGGAGGTTAATTAAGAAGTTTCAGGGTATACAGGAAAAAAAGGACCTTGGAAATTGTGAGGTCTGAAGATGACTTGGGGTCCAATTGATGGTTTTAACAAACTATATTCTGCCCACTCTCTGGGGCACAGGATATACAGGAGCCCAAGGCAGGGCAGGAGCAATGAGGACCGGGAAGGAAAGAACACTGGGCTCAGAAATTCTGGGCACTCTTTGACCTCTCCCACACACCTCTTGGTAAAAACTTCTTCTGTTATAGACTAATATGCATATGAGTTCAAACATTTACCCTACCATGAGCTCAGAAGATAGAGGGGGTCTGGTCTCTATCACTTTCTGTTTATAAGGACAGGACATCCTCATATGCAAATTATATTTCAGGCACTAGGGTACAATTTCACCCTTGGGGTGGGAAAGCTATCAGTTCTCTTCAGACAGGGCTGTAGGTCTCTTGGGAAAGCAGAGGTGTGGTGTTAAGATGCTATTGTTATGTGTTCTCCTATGCTTGGTGACAGTTCCCCAAGGTGAGAGATACAGATATCTGACCTGGGTCTATGGGGATAGTTATGACTTCAAGTGACTGACATGGAACATTTGTTTTTGTTTTCAGGGGTCCTGTCCCAGGTGCAGCTTCAGGAGTCAGGTCCAGGACTGGTGAAGCCGTCCCAGAAGCTGTCCCTCACCTGCATTGTCTCTGGTTTCTCCATCACAAGCAGTGGTTACTGCTGGCACTGGATTCGCCAGACTTCTGGAAAGGGGCTGCAGTGGATGGGAGAGCTATGCTCTATTGGTAATACATATTATAACCCGTCTTTTCAAAGCCGACTCTCCATCACCAGAAACACATCGAAGAATCAGTTCTCCCTGCAGCTGAACTCCGTGACTGCTGAGGACACGGCCATGTATTACTGTGCAAGGGAAACACACAGTGAGGGGAAGTCAGTGTGAACCCAGACACAAATCTCCCCTGCAGGGGAGACACTGGGCAGCAGGGGGCACGCAGGATTCATGAGCACAGACAACCAGTCCTAGACAGGCACAGACAGATGACAGGGAGGATTTCCTGTTGGAATTAGGGCTTTCTCACTTAACTCTTAGCCTCCCCTGGGACAGTTTTTTTTTTTTTTGCCATCTTTTTTGTTTATTTTATATTGGGATGCAAAGTGCAAGGTCAGTAGTTTGAAACCACCAGTTCCTCCAAGGGAGAAAGATGAGGCTGTTTGCTCCTCCAAAAGATTAACAGTGTCTGAAACCCTACGGAGCAGTTCTACTCTGTCCGAGAGTCACTGTGATTTGGGATTCACTTGGTGCCAATGGCTTACAGTTATCAAATTTCTGAATTTGTATCTTGTTTTGTTTGTTTATGTCCATTAATTGCTTTCTGTGTATTCTGTATTTTGTTTAATCATATTTGATATTATCAGGAATTGTTCTATTTTTTCCATCATCCTGGTCTCCATAGAACTTCATACATCGTGTTTTCATTTTAATTATATCATCCTTTTCTGTGACACCTTTTATGATATTATTTATAAAATTATTATTAACATGTTAATGGTTCCCTTTTACATATATTTTGCTGGTTGTGCTTCAATTTACAAGGTACTTTTATAAAAATAACCTTAGTCTCCCTTCAAGTTGAATTACTCCCCTTCTTGTGTACTGCACAAAATATAACTGTTGATTTCGGTAAAACCAGTGTGTGAGGTCACTGACAAAAGCTCAGCTCACACACAGGCTCTGTGTGCAACAGTAGTTTGCTCGCACAGAGAAGAGACAGGGCCGGCTCATCATCAAAGTAGGCAGCAGTCCTCACAGCCAGTGGCTTCACCTGTGGCCAGTGCAGGAATGGAGGTTTGCAAGCATGTCTTGTTTGTGCTGCAGTTGTAGAATAGTGTTCCTTCCTCAACAGCAAACATAGAGAAATAGGGTTGTGCTGTGAGCTGAAACCTCCTGGAAGGCAGGGAGTTGGTTGTGTTGTTTTTGTTGTTGTTGCTTGGTGCATTTAATGTCATGTGAAGGACAAGCCGTTTGCTTGTTCAGCATGAGCCACAGGGTGTGTTGCAGGATACCAGCTACTAAAGAGTGCTTTTGGTTCCAGAAAATCCTGAGAAAGGCGGTCAACTGGCAAGATCCTCACATTCCAGTAGCCAGACTGACACATCTGAAACACACCTAGGTCTGTTATGGATTCCGGGCAAGGGCCGCAGACTATACTTGGACTGCCTACTTCCTCAATTTTAAATTCCTATTAGAGTTTATCTCATGTGTTTTGTCATTGGGGGATAGCATTATTGAATTTCTGTGATATGTTTTTCTGTTTGACTGTAGATGAAAGCCAGAATTGATGTACATAAAGAGACAGCAAGTAGAATAAGGGCTTCTGGGGCTACAGTGGGGGGTGGGGGAGTGGAATAAAGGAAGATGATGCCATTAGTTGAAGAAGGAAGATGATGTTTTGAAGCTAATTGTGGTAGCAGTCATACAATACTGCTTGATGCACTTGAACTACTGATGAACATGACACCTGTATTTGCTCCCCAAAAAATGGTTTTGGAGGGAAAAAAAAGTGAGAAAATAATTAAAATATTAAATAAAGACTATTCCATTGCTAACAATTTTTACAAATTCAAATTTTGGGCTTATATCATAATCTCTTTTCGGGTTCAATGTTTTAGCTAGCTTTTTGAAGTGTTGCTGTACCAGCAATACTTTCCGTCAGTTTCTGATTGTGGTTGAAAAACTATGTCATATTTTAAAAGTGATTTTTCTCATACACGTGCAACAAACTAATATTTTCATCACTCTTCTCTTGCATAATTCAATGGAGAGGGAGGTGGTTTATTGTACCAACCTGGTAGATAAACACATGTGGGGTCAATTGAGGGGCGGAGGGATAAATGACTCGGTGAGCCTTGCCTTTCTAGTTTTTGGGTTTCTTGCTTTCTGATGGTTGGAGCAGATTGCAGATCCCTTACCCAGTGCCATGCTTGATCTGGCAAGGCTCACTTCCTGCAAGAACATCCCCAAGGACACACCGCATGTACCTACCCCAATGCAGCCCTGGGTGCTGGAATAGCTCTGTGGATACCCCTGCCAGCGCTGAGATGCATACACTGCTCACTGATCCAGTTTTCCTCCTGCAATCGGCCTCATTGCATGTGTTTTGTGACATGGAGGAGGACTTTGTGCATTAGTGTCAGACATATGGGCTAATGTTGGACTTGTGGACTTGGGTAGTACTTGGTTGTGATATTTTCCTGATGTAAACTTACCATTTATATAAAACTTTCTCTTATTCAAATGAGTTTCTGTGGACTCGTTTCTCTAATATACCCACACTAACACAAATGGAATTAGATTATCACTGTGTTCAACAATTATCAACAGCTGAAAATTTTCCTATCACACGTCACTGAAACCCATAAAAAAGAATTCTGACTTGTCAATTTCCTCCTTAACGTGGAATAAATAACTCTATAACTCTCTTGCTTTAATTAATTTGAATAGAAATCTTCTTTAAGTACGTTTCCTCTTCCTGTGGAAAGAATGAAGCCTAACCGGTGTTCAATATTTGATTGTTTTTCAGGCAAATTTCTTTCTTGATCGGTATTTTATTGTGGTATATATCTCAATCTCAAAATCTAGATAAATATCTACATGTATATATCGTACTTCCTTTCACTGCAACCAATTCAGAGTGTTTGCAACTTGTATCACACTCTATGTCCAAAGTATTTTATAGTGAGGGAGAGTCAGTGGGAGTCCAGACATAAAACTAACCTCAGGGGGTGGGCTGACTTGCAAGGATGCTAAGAACCCACCCACTCTGGACCAAGTGAAGAAAGAGGTGAGCACGGGAGCCTGGATAAGGACTGCAGTGCCCGGTCAGCTAGAACTGCTGTGCTGACCACTATGGTAGCTCTATGTGGACTCATCGTTGCAGCCTTTGTGACAATCCATCTCATTGAGAGTCTCTCCCATTTTAATTGACATTCTACTTTACCAAGCACAAGACCATTCTCTGGGTTCTTGTTCCTCCTAATGTAATGCCCAAATAAGTGAGATAAAATCTTACTTGAAAACTTACAAGAATTAAACAAGATGTGCTTACTCTAAGACAGAACTTCAGGCAGCCCATGACAAATTTAACATTATTCTCTAACACCATGTGTTAGTCCAGGCAGACTAGAGAAGCAAATCCAGGGAGACACTCACATGTGTATAGGAAAGAGCTTTATATCAAAGAGTAACTGTATATTAAGAAAACATCCCAGCTCTGATCACATCTATAAGTCCAATATTAGCCCATATGTCTGACACCAATCTATAAATTCTTCTTCAGACTCACACAACACATGTAGTGACAAAGATCACAGGCTAGTGGGTGGAAAGTCTTGTGGATCTGGTGGTGCTGGAAGCATCTCAGCACTGGCATGGGTCTTCACATTGCCAGGGCTCCAGTGCCAGGGCTCTGGCTATTATCAGTGTAGCACCATGTTGCTTTGTAAACAGGAATATTTCAACAGGTAGAGATTCTATCTGGGTCTGGCTTCCAGTGAGCTATTTATCTCCTTTGCACCTCCAAATGAATTCATCAAGCTGTGACCTCATTGATAGGCTAGACTCCATCCCTTCCCAAGTTGACAAGAGATTATGAAACTGCCACACCATATCCCAAATGCGCCAATTCCTTGATATGTTTTATGGGGTATTTGGCTATTATAGTAGTCACTCTTAGTTTGCACAACTCTGGGAGGTGTTTCTGGCACTGAAGATGGTGCCCAGGGTTACTATTAAAATCACACAATGCCTAGGACAGAATCCCATAGTAGATACTCAAGGAACACATAATAGTAACAGTACTTGCATTGAAGAACTCTACATAATGTCTTAAGACCAGCCATCATGCACAGAAATGTTCACCTGTAGAAAGTAAAAATAGATGCATATGAATTGTACATAGGTGAACCTGAAACACAGAACTATGTGAGCATAATTAAATGCTCAACTTCTAGCCAAAAGGTAGACAGTTCAAAACCTTGGCAATTCAGTTGGTTAAAGACCTGATATGGTTATCCAATTATTGTTACAGAAAAGAAAATCCTTTCAGACAGTTCTCTTTCATGTAGGGTCAATACGAGTCTTTAACTGTTTTTGCACCCAAACAACCTTGGATGCTTAATGTTCTATAAATATGTAGACAAGACTTTTGCAACCAATAACTAACGAAGGCACGGGGAACTTCAACATAAAAACAGTTATAAAGAGTGTATTCTGTTACATATTTCCTTTTCTAAGGAAAAGAAAACATATACCCATTCCCCCAGCACTGTCATTCAATCTGGGAAGAACATTGTGTCTTTTCATTTGTTTTGATGATGTTACGTGCCACAGAGACAATTGCAACGCTAAGTGATTCAATGTAAAACTGAACTAAATCATGCCTAGTTCAGTACCATAACCATAACGAATATTTTTAAGCTTATTGTTAGAGTCACTGTGTCAATCCATCACCTCCTCCTTCACTGATCCCATGCTTTATCGTGGATGATGTCTTTCTCAACAGACTGGTGTCATGATAGCCTGTCCAAATTACATGAAACAAAGTCTCATCATCCTTCCTTCTAAGGTATTCCTTGGCTGTATTTCCCTCAAAACAGATGTTTGTTATATTGATAGCCCAGTTTGTGGTGCTTTCAACATTCTTTTCCAAAAGGTAAGTGAATGGCCATAATTTTGGATATGGCCCCCCTTATTCATAGCCCAGAGCTCATAGTCACATAATAGTATTAAAAAATCACCACTTGGCTTCTCAATGTGACATTTATACAGCCCTTTATACGGGCTTCTTGGTGTAGAGATATATGAAGATATGGTGACACAGTGGGATAAGTATTGGATTGCTCACTGCAAACCAGCCCACTGTGCCTCCCGAGTAAGATGAGGTTGTCTTTTCCTGTAAGTATTTATGGTCAAAGAAGTTCTCAGGAACATTTATAATCAGTCTTATAAGGTTCCCATGAGACAGGATAGGTGCACTTGCAGTGGGCTTAGTTTGAGGACGAACTCATTCATTTCTTAGCTCATTCGTTTCTTGCTTGGTTTACTGATTTTCCCTCCGTGCAGAAGACTGTCTGGTGTCTTCATAGCTCTCAGAACTCACAATGAATACAGTAATGCATACATTAGTGGATGCGTGTGTTCAAATCAAACAATTCATATACAATGGAACCCTGATAATTTTGTGATTGCAAATATTGGGATCTGGGCAGGGTAAAAATTCAGTGTATGCCTGTGGGCCACCTCACTCACATTTCTGACATATTTTTGCCATCCAACTTGCTTCAAGGCCCAGCTCTGGAGAAGCTTCCTTGTGGAGCTGTGACCCCTGTCCATTAGCACAAGCAGAAGACTGGTGTGGTTTATTTTCTCAAATGATATGAACACCCACCTTCACTCCCCTCAAGATTCTCCTCTGGAACCAGAATTCCAGAGCCTGCTGAGCCAGGGAGACTTTGATACAGAAATGTCTGTCTCCATCCGCTTCCTCGTTTTGATGGTCCTAGGTCTCCCATCGGGTCAATGGCAGGGAGATGCACTAGGTCACAGCAGATTTAAGGACAGATGGGATATTCAAAGCTTGTTTCCTAAGACTCCTGGTGTCCTGTCCCAGGTGCAGCTTTAGTAGTCAGGCCCTGAGGTGGTGAGACCATCACAGTACCTCACTCTCATCTGCACCATTACTGGGGACTCAGTCTCCAGCACCAGTGCCACATGGGAGCAGATCAGGCAGCCCTGAGAGAGGCTGTGAGTGGATGGGAAGGAGCTTCTACAGGTCAGAGTGGTTTAGCGAATACACACCAAATCTCAGAGATCTAGTCAGCAACCCAGACACATCCAAGAACCAGTTCTCCCTGCACCTGAGTTCTGTGACCACTGAGGATCCAGCTGTGTATGGCTGTGCAAGAAGACACAGAGAGAGAGAAGTCAATGTGAATTCCCACACAAACCACTCTGCAGCACAGGGGTGGGGTTGGACTCAAGGGAATTTGGGGCAATGGGTGTGATCAGGCCCAATTAGCACAGGCCCAGGTTCCAGGAGCAGGTACAAGTGAGAGCACAAATAGGATGGTCTGCTGTGTTCTTTAGTTTATTTTGTTAAAACAAAATTTGGATTTTAGCAACAGATTTAGCAGGAATTTCAGTAGGAATCATTCTATTTTCTCTTAATTTCAAAAAAAAAGAAGATGAAGCAGCAGCAGTAGTAGTAGTGGTAGTAGTAGTAGTAGTAGTAGTAGTAGTAGTAGTAGAACAACAACAAGAAGAACAAGAAGAAGAAGAAGAAGAAGAAAAAGAAGAGGATTGCTGTAAAGCTTTAGAAAGGAAATAGTAGAGTAAGGTAAAAAGTTGTGAAAAGAGGAAAACAATTATATTCCATGAAATAAGTGCTAAAAAGTGGTGAGGTGGAAAACTGGAAAGACCAGGGGTAGAGTGTAGGGATGGCCTCATTGGAGTGGACAATGATTTCTCTTCACTACAGTTTGCTGGGTCATTCATGTCTGTGCCCTCAGGTTTCAATCCATTAATTTTAAAGGGAAATTGTTTTCAAATCTCTCTTGAGTGGTTCACCTGCCTTTGCTTTATGAAGCATTTTATGTTGTGTGACCATTGGCTTATATAGAAATACATCCTTTCCAGCCTCTTCCCTAATATCTGGTTGATTTACATTTAGAAAAATCAAAATACAGTGAGTCTATTCTGAGACGTTTCCAGAGGAGAGCGCCTGAGTGATTCAGACATGATAGTGTGTAGATGCTTCTCTTGATCACATGGCTCATTGTGATTGTCCTTGTTTCCTTGGGTCTATCTCAGTTGCAGGTATAGAGGCTGGACCCCAAACACCCAACTCACTGCTGTCCAGTCACTTAAGAATATTAGAAACCCTATAAGGCTCTGGTTCTCAACCTATGGTTCGAGACCACTTGCTGGGGGGGGGGGCAGGGGGATGAGCAAACGACATTTGAGGTATTTACTCATGCCAACATGGCTGGTAAACACATGTGGGGTTAAAAGAGGGCCTGAAGGATAAATGGCTCGATGATCCTCACCTTTCTAGTTCTTGGGTCTCTTGCTTTGCGATAGTCGGACTAGGGTGCAGCTGCCTTGGCCAGTTCCCTGTTTCAGCTGTCAAGGCTCACTTCCTACAAGACATCCCCAAGGAGAAGCCACATAGACCTACTGCAGTGCAGCCCTGGGTGCTGGAGCAGCCGTGTGGAGACCCCCGCCAGCTCTGAGATGCTTACAGGTTCACTGATTTGGCTTTCCTCCTTCAGTCAGTGTTATTGCCTGTCTTTTGTGAGATATAGGAGGACTTTATGGATTGGTGTCAGACATATGGGTTAATCTTGGACTTGTGGGCTTGGGTAGCACTGGATTGGGATGTTTTCTTGCTGTGCACTTAACCTTTATATAAAACTCTCTCTTATACATGAATTTCTGTAGATTTGTTTCTCTAAAGTGCCCAGACTAGCACAACCCTTTCACAGTGATCACCTAAGATCATCAGAAAACACATTTTCCAATGGTCTTAGAAATCAAGACACCACTCCTCCATCCATCTCCAGGTGGGTATGCCCTCGTGCAGATACACCCACATATGGGTAACTGGTGTGATGACATCATCGCGCCTACCCCATACAAATACAAGTGTATGTGAAAGGGTTGGCACCATAATGTGCTTAAGCGGACCAGTAACACATGTGTAGAGAGAAGCTACTCTGTAGAGATCAGTTGCTTTGTTGAAAGCAGTTAGCTACTCTGCTAAAAGCAGCTACTGTGTTGAAAGCAGTAGTATTGGAGGTAAAACGACACTTCATGAATTATAATTATTGGGTAAATGTAAAATCCTGTACCGTGAAATCATCAACTACTGCAAAAATATGGGATATCTGTACCATGGCAACTTAATCCTGATGCTGATTGGTCTTGTTAAATTCAGCTATGGTTGATATGAATACTACTCCCTTGTGAGAGTAACAGGTATGTAAAAAAACACAAACAAACCAAAACCACAGAATGGTAAATCACAGGAAACTTTAATGAACTCTATTGACTGAACTGTGCCATGTATCACCTTTTGTATTATTAAAGCGATTGTTTTATATTATTTTCATTAGAAAACCATGCCATGACAATGAATCATGTAGAGAAGAATGTTAACAAAATAAAATATAGCGAGGATTTTTTACAGTATGTATTTATCTCAATATTTACAGCAGAAATTGAGGAATCACAATGTGTTATTTGTTGTGAAGTTCTATCAGCTGAATATATGAAGCCAAAGACACTATAACGCCATCTTGTTAGCAAGCATCTGTGTTTGCCAACAATTAAACCAACTATTTTAGAAGCAAAGCTCATGGACTCAAGAAAGCCAGACTTGACACTGGTGGCAAAACCACAAACCAAACGCTAACAGCCAATGAAGCTTCATACTTGGTGGCACTCAGAGTTGCCAGAGCTATGAAACCTCACACCATTGCTGAGGATTTATTGTTGCAAGTGACCAAAGTCATTGTTTGAGTTATGATTGGAGACAAACTTGTTATGAAATTGAGTCAATTTCCTTATCTAATGATACTGTCCGCAGAAGAATAGGTGACAAGTTTGCTGATATCCTTTATCAGGTCATCCCGGAAATTAAATCTGCTCCACTTCCAATATTTAGCATCCAGTCACTTCCAATATTTAGCATCCAGTTTGATGAATCTACAGACATTGCAACCTGGTCCCAGTTACTGGTTTACCTGAGGTATATTAATGATGGCAACTTTAAAGAAGAGTTTCTTTTTTGAAAACCTCTTGAAACAACAACTACTGCAGATGATGTATTTGACACAGTTGGTTCATTTCTGAAAGAGCATAAGATCTCTTGGGAAAAGTTTATGGAGTTTACTCAGATGGTGCTCCAGCTATGCTAGGATGCCTAACTGCATTTCAACGTTTGGTACTGAATGAGTCACTAAAAGTCAACGGAATTCACTGTATGATTCATCGGCAAATATTAGCAATGAGATGCTTCCACAAGAGTTACAAGAAATAATGAATAGTGTCATAAGTTCTGTCAATTTTGTAAAGGCGAGCACTTTAAACAGTTGACTGCAACTGCAGAACGAGATGGATGAGCACAATAATGCTCTGCTATTTAACACGGAAGTAAGATGGTTGTTAAGAGTAAACGTTTTAAAACGTGTTTTTGAGCTTTGTGATGAACTCAAAGCATTTTAAAATCAGAAGGCAACAACGCAGTTCAAAGCACTTTTCAGCGATCAAAGTAAACTACAGAAAATAGCTTACTTGGTTGACACATTTTCCATCTTGAATGAGTTAAATTGATCACTGTGAGGAACAAATGCAACATGACTTGATTTTCTGAAAAGATCTGATCATTCCAAATGAAACTTTAGCTTTGGCACAAAAAAAAAGGATGAAAATAAAATTTATATGTTGCCTAACTTATCTGCTTTTTTTGAGGAACATGACATTGAACCATACAAAAGAATGACGATGGTCATTCCTATGAAAGAACACTTGCACATGCTTGCAGATAAAATTTCATTGTACTTTCCAAATCTACCTGACATTCCATTTGCACTTGCTAGACACCCATTCACAGTCAAAGTTGAAGATGCTCCGGAGACAGTTCAAGAAGTGTTCATTGAACTCATTAACAGTGAGTCAACACAAACTGATTTCGCTACAATGCCAGTTACAAAATTCTGGATCAAGTGTTGGCAGTCATATACCTATCTGAGACTGTGTTGCATCTTCTTCCATTTCCAACAACATATCTGTGAAACAGGGCTTTCCAGCTTTTTGGTTATCAAGTCTAAATACCAAAGAAGACTTCGTTGTGCTCTTGCAAAGACTGAGAACTTCTGATCTGGTGAGAAGGAAGGTTTCTCAGCATTTGCACGCACGCTGGCTTTTTATGCATACAGTCGCAAAATGTAGCAATGCAGTTTATTATCATTATATTAAAGACTGTTAACCATGCTACACCATGCTTCAAGACAAAATTTCATTTATTTGTAATCAGAAATAAATATTTCACAATACATAATTACATATTGTTTTTGTGATTAATCACTATGCTTTCATTATGTTCAATTTGTAACAAAGAAAATGCATCCTGCATATCAGATATTTATATTACAATTCTTAACAGTAGCAAAATTACATTCATGAAGTAGCAAAGAAAATAATTTTATGGTGTGGGTTCTCCACAACATAACATGAGGAACTGTATGAAAGGGTCATGGCATTTGAAAGGCTGAGAACCACTACTATTGGACAAGGGCTAACTGGCCGTTTTGGATTTCTGAGATCATAAAACTTTTCAGGATCATCTTACTCCGAAAGAGTAGCTGGCAGTTTTTAACTGAGGACCATGCAGCTAGTAGCCCATTGTATAATCCACTACACCATCAGAGCTTCTAGGGATAGAATCTCTTCCCTTTCTTTTTCAACTTTTCAGAAAGATGCTGGGATCTGAATCAGAATTGCATTATAATTATAGATCACTTGTGGTGTGTTTGATATTTTCACAAAGTAAAATTCCCTATTAAAGAGTATGGCTAATTTTTCACTTTATGTCTTATGGTATCCTGTAGTACTGTTTTTAAGGTTTTCTTTGTACAGATGTTTGTTTTTCTGCCCAGGTTTTTTCCATTTTATCTTATAGGTGGCTCTTGTAAATGGTATAATTTTCTTGAATACCTTTCCAGGGCGTTCTCTGTTGGTACACGGAATCCAAATGGACTTTTCTATATTGACCTATGGCCTGTGAAATTGCTGAACATTTCATTTGGATGCAATGATTTTCTTGTAGGGCCTTGGATTGTCCATGTTTAGAGTGATACCATCTCCAATTATAGTTTTACATCTTTGCTACCATTGTCAGCTTTTATTAGACACTTGTTGATCAATAACTGCCATAAAGACTTGCAGCATATTATTAAATAAAAGTGGTATTAAATGGTATCCTTATCAGGTGCCAATATGTAAAGGGAAAAATTTAATTAACTATGCATCAAGCAAAATGTTTGTCATTGGCATTGCAATTTGCTGTTTAAGTCAAATTAAATCATGTCACTCTCATAGAAATGTTAGAGAAAAAAAAGAATGAAACACATATGGGTCCTGCTTCCTTCTCACAGTTGTCAAGTTTGAGCTTAGTTGCAGTTACTGTGATGTTCTATGTTGTTGAAGTTCATCCTTTTTTCAATGATATTTTGCTTTATCAAGCATGATGTCCTTTAATGGAAAGATCTCTCAACAAATTTCTAATATACTTAAAATGAAATTTTCATAGTATCCATTTATGACAAGCATTATAATTGTACAACGTCTAAGCTACAATTGACAGTGCATCAAACTATCAAGTTCTTCACTAGCACTATAATTAAAATGCATCATTTTACTTTTAAACAGCCTCATTCATTTTTCAACTTTCAGTGGCATATGAGACAATTAAAAATAAAATAGCTTGGATCTGGTAAATATTAGTTCTCAAATAGACATTGCTTTTTAAATGTTTAAAGAGGTCCTGGGAAACAAATATGCCCAGGGAAACACATCACTTGTCTATGGCTTCTGTGTATATTGATTGAGGTCCAAGTGAAATGAAATCCTTGACAACTTCAATGATATCTCCATTTTTCATGGTAATTTGTATTGGTCCTATAGTGAGGATTTTGGTTTTCTTTCATCGAGCTGTATTCTGTAGTTAAGGCACCAGTCTCTGATCTTCATCAGTACGTTTTTCAAGTCAGACTACCTTATGGCATGCAGTATTAAGGCATCTTCACACTACAGGGAATTAATAAGGCTTTCACAAATATTATTTCCGTGCTCTTCTATATTTAGGACAACTTCTTAAATTATTTTCTTTTTTTAACATTTTATTACTCATACAACTCTTATCACAATTCATACGTATACATACATCAATTGTATAAAGCACATCTGTACATTCTTTGTCCTCATCATTTTCAAAGCATTTGCTCTCCATTTAAGCCCTTTGCATCAGATCCTCTTTTTTCCCCTCCCTCCCTGCTACCCCTACCTCATGAGCCCTTAATAATTTTTAAATTATTATTTTGTCATATCTTGCCCTATCCAGCGTCTCCCTTCACCCCTTTTCTGTTGTCTCTCCCTCAGGGAGGAGGTCACATGTAGATCCTTGTAATCGGTTTCCCCTTTCCAGCCCACTCACCCTCTACCCTCCCAGTATCGCACCTCACACTCCTGGTCCTGAAGGTATCATCCACCCTGGATTCCCTGTGCCTCCAGCTCCTATATGCACCAGTGTACAACCTCTGCTCTATCAAGGTAGATTTCAGATCATGATAGTTGGGGGGTGGGGTGGAGGAAGCATTTAGGAACTGGAGGAAAGTTGTATACTTCATTGGTGCTACATCGCACCCTGACTGACTCATCTCCTCCCCTAGACTCCTCTGTGAGGGGATCTCCAGTGGCCGACAAATGGGCTTTGGGTCTCCACTCTACACTTCCTCCTTCATTCACGATGTTAAGTTTTTGGGTTTTTTTTTAATGATGATGCCTTATTCCTGATCCCTTTGGCACCTCGTGATCACACAAGCTGGTGTGCTTCTTCCGTGTGGGCTTTATTGCTTCTGAGCTAGATGGCCACTTGCTCACCTTCAAGGCTTTAAGACCCCAGACACTATCTCTTTTGATAGCCGGGCATCATCAGATTCCTTTGCCACATTTGCTTATGCACCCGTTTGTCCTCGACAATCGTATCATGGAGCTGTGCAGCCAATGATATGATTTTTTGCTCTTTGATACCTGAAAACTGATCCCTTCGGTACCACGTGATCACACAAGCTGATGTGCTCTTCCATGTGGGCTTTGTTGCTTCTGAGCTAGATGGCCACTTGTTCACCTTCAAGGCTTTAAGACCCCAGACGCTATCTCTTTTGATAGCCGGGCACCATCAACTTTCTTCATATTTACTTGTTCAAATGCTTTGGCTTCAGCAATTGTGTCGAGAGGGTGAGGATCATAGAATGACAATTTAATAGAAGAAACTTCATGTATTGAGGGAGTGCTTCAGTAGAGGCCCAAGGTCCTTCTGCCACCTTAATACTAAACCTATAGACACATAGATCTATTTCCCCATCCTCATATATATATTTGCATGTACATGTCTTTGTCTAGACCTCTATAAATGCACTTTGCCTCCTAGTTCTTTACTCTATTTCCCTTGACTTTCCTCCTGCCCCACTATCATGCTCCATCCCCACCTGGCTTACAGCTATACCTCTTCTTTAAGTAACCTTGCCCTTATCATTCCCTACCAGGCCAGCCACTCCCCACCTCGCCACCAATTTGGATCCCATGTTGCTCCCTTGTCCCTGGGTTTGTTAACACCACTTCTTTACGCCCAATCTCCCCCTATCCCAGGTACCCCCAGAACTGTCGGTCCCTTTGTTTTTCCTCCAGATAGTTCATCCAGCCTGTCTTATGTAGACAAACCTGTGGAGATAATAACATGCACAAAAATAAGACAGAGGAAAACAAAGCAACAGTATACAGCCAGACAACAAAACAACAACAAACCACTGACAAAGAACAAAACAAAACACATCAAGATAGAAAAGCTTGTAGTTAGTTCAAGGTTCGTTTGTTGGCCTTTAGGAGTGTTTTCCAGTCCAGTCTGTATGGGCACCACGCCCTGGCCCCAAATCCACTTTCAGCATTCCCTGGGGACCTTGCCACTCCATTCCCTTGCTGTTCCGCTGGACTCTCCCAGTGATTTGCCTCAGTGTGGTCGGATCAGGTCAGGTGCAGTCTGCACACTGTGTCTCTGATGCTTTCTCCGGTAGTGCCATTGGTCACTGAGGGGTATCATGTCTTATAGTGGGGGCCATGTTGTCCTCTCTGTGGACTGGCTGCTCTAATCAGGAACATCATCCTCACGGCCTGGTGGGCAAGTCTGTGCTCCACTCTCTCCTCCTCCCCTTCATCTGTGCCCGTGTGCTCTGATCCGATATATCCTTCTGCCCGAGCTGTAGAATCAATGTCGTCCTTTGAAACAAATTCTTCTTGGGGGAGGGGCAGGAATCCACTTAATTTTTGGTGTTGGGGCCAGCCTCCCAGACCTCTCCACTGGTTCCCTACTCCACTCCGGAATGTTGCATTCACACCTCGCGGCACTGGGTGGAAGTCTGGTCGCACTTTCCCTGTGGAGATATAAACAATACCCTCCCCTTGGGTGGGTTAGTGCCCCATGCCCCAGCTCACCTTTTCTTCCTTATATTCATCCTTTTATTTTTCTTTCCCCACCTCCTCCCCAGTTGTCTACTATGTGCATCCCTGGTTTTGATCTGGTCTCTGCCATACTACACAGTCTTCAACCCAAAAATGTTAGTATATAGTAACTTTTTCCCCTATGCCACATTAGCATTTTTTTAAATATTTGCCTCAGCAGGATCATGTTTTACTTGTCCTTTTGTACCTGACTTACTTCACTTAGCATGATTTCCTCCAGTTCCTCCCAAGCCGGTATGTGCATCATAGTTGAGTTTCTTTCCCTGTGATCTATCTTTCTCAGAGTGGTGTGTTGAAGTCACCCACTATAATTGTCGGGTCTGTGATTTTTTCTTAATCTTTTGGAGTGTTAGGTTGACATATTCAGCTGGTCTCTCATTCAGGGAATATATGTTTACAATGCTTAGTGGTTCATTGTCTATGATTCCCTTGAACATTAGATAGTATCCTTCCTTATCTCTTTTTATGGTTTGTACTTTGAGGTCAATTTATTCCGAGATTAGGATTGCAACCCCTGCTTTTTTTGTATTGCTGTGTACTTGGTAGGTCCTTCTCCAGCCTTTGATTCTCAGCCTATTTTTGTCTGTAGCCTTGAGATGTGTCTCCTGTAGGCAGCAAATTGATGGGTTGTGTTTTCTAAGCCATTCTGCTAGTCTCAGTCTTTTAATGCCTGAGTTCAGGCCATTGATTTTCAGGGTTATTATCTCCATCTGTGGACTCTGTGATGCCATTTTATACCTTTTGTGTTGGGAGTTTTCCTACTTTCCTTTCTCATTAGTGTGTGTTTTTTGTGTGTATCATTCTTGACTTCTTTCCATCCTTAAACCAATGCTATCTTGGGGTCTCTTTTCTCCTTGTTGTGCTCTGGGTGAAGTTGTTCTATGTATTGGTCTCTTATTTGTGCTTGGTGAGTGTTGTTCATCTGCCCATACTGAGTCGGTGAGGATCTTTTGTAAGGCTTTGTTTGTTGTAATGTAATTTTTGAGTTTTTCCTTGTCTGGGAAGACTTTTACTTCTCCATCAATCTTGATCGATAATTTGGCTGGGTAGAGTATTCTTGGATTTGCGTTGTTTTCCTTCAATTTTTGGAGTAATGTTACTCCACTCTCTCCTTTTTTTCATAGTTTCTGCTGATAGGTCTGAGCATATCCTTATGTGGGAACCTTTATATGTGACTGCTTGTTTTTCCCTGGCTGCTTTCATGATTTTCTCCTTTTCCTCAAAGTTGGATAGTTTAACTATTATGTGCCTTGGTGATTTCATCTTGGGGTCCTGTCATGCTGGTGTTCTTTCAGCCTCCTGGATGGTTGCCTGGTTTTCATTCATTAGGCTGGGCAAGTTTTCCTCCAAGAATTCTCTCGCTATTGTAGCAGATGATTCTTTGTTGTGTCTTCCTCCGGTAGGCCAATAATTCTAATGTTCTGCTTCATAGCATCAGACATAGCTCTTAGGTTTTCTTCAGCTTCTCTGATTCTCTTGTTAGATTTTTGTTCACGTTTATTAATGTCTGCTTGGCTGTCCTCCAAGACACTGATAGGGTTCTCTGATTCCTCCAATCAATTTTCAAGGAACATGATTGTGCTATTGTTTTTCATTATCTCCTCGCTAAGCTCCTGTATCGTTTCATTCTTTTTCTGTATTGTTTCCCTCATATCCTGCATGGCTCCAAGCAGCATTCTGAGAGTTTCTTTGAGTGGCATCTCAATGTCTGCTTCTTCTATGTATGTTGTTATGTTCAGGACATCTTCTGCCTTTGTCTTTTTTTCTCCTGTTTTTTTCGTTGAAGTCGTTAGGGGTGATGGCTTTTTGCGTTGAGTTATTTTAGAGGGACCAGGTGCCATTTTCTAGTCTCTCTCTGGAAGACTTACAGGAATGCTTCTTCGAACTGCCTACAGCTGATTTTGCTATGGTATTAACCTACCACTTTATCTTCCTGTGGCATCCCTATCAGGGGAGTACCCCAGATGGCAGGTCGGCTGCCTGCCCCAGTGTTGCACAGGCTGGGCTGATGTTCCTGTTATTGGTTTGAATGTTGAAAAGTGTTGGCTGAGCTGCCTTATGTCCCCAGGTACTCAGGCAGGAACTCCCTGGTGAGAAGTCTGAGGAGTATCCCCTGGAGAGCAAGCAGGCCTTTCCCTAGCCTTTGGCTATCTATGCAGGGTGGAGCTCACCTAGCTGGGTGTGGCCAAGGCGCAAATGCCCTAGGGCAATGGGAGTGCCCCATATGTCTGCAATGGAGCATGAGAGAGCAGGGTAGGAATAAAGAGCAGGGGGAGAAAAATTAAAATGTTAGACTAGACTCTGCAGGGGTATAGGGAAGTGAGGGAAGCAAAAGCAACTATGTAGCTGAGTCTCACTCCCTGCCTGTGGAGCTGCAAGGGCTTACTCCCTGCCCCAAGCCCCAGCTGCTATCCACAGCTGAGCCCCAAGAGTCGCAAGAAAGCTGCTGAGCAGCCCCCAAAGAAGTGGGGGGACACAGAGCAGAGATGTTAACAGATGCAGCAGTGTAGCTGAACCCTGATCCCTGCCTGTTGGGCTGTGGGGTGTTGGGTTTAGTCCCTGCTCAGACCACGTAGGCACCGCAAGCTGTGGCCATGACATGAAAAAGCTCCTGTGCAGCCCTCCAAGGCTGTGTTGGAATAGAGAGCAGAGATATAAACAGAAGCAACAATGTAGCTGAACCCTGATCCCTGCTGGTGGAGCTGCCAGGGTCCTGTCCCTGCCCTGAGGCAGGCAGGGGAAAACTGTGGCTGTGTTTAGACCAAGCCCTGCTACAGGCTCCCAATGGCCCCGGCTCCGGCAGATACATTGGCTGGGCTCCAAATGGTCCCGGCTCCAGCAGTTACAGCGGCTGGGCTAAGGTCAAGCCCCCGGCGGCTTCCAGTGATGTAAGCCAAAACCCACAGCCCTTCAAAACCCAGTGGATATGTGCCTACTTATCTTTATGATGCACCTCCTGCGATCCAGCAGCGTTGAATTTCCCTCTAAGCAACTCTCCTGGGCTGGATTCTGCAGAGTCCCCCTGGCATGTGTCACTACGTTGCCATCGTCCTGTGGGCTCGAACTGATAGTCCTTAAATTGGGGATAGGATTTAGTGCAAGCCCCAAACCCATTCCTTGATCTATTACTTTATTACCTTTTATTTGATAAAATTAAAATTATTTAACTTGGGAACCACTGTATAGGTCATATTGTTCCATAGTTCAATTCTGTCAAAACGAATTGTGCAATTTCTTGCATACTCATACATGTTTTCCAAATGATAGGGTTCCTTCCTAGACTTCTTGAAATCATCTCCCTTTTTTCTCCTCCACCCTTCAAGCACCCTAAAACCTTGTTATGCTTTCTTTCCCTGTGGGCACAACATCCCTAGGTTTCATTTTCTGAAAAATAACCAAACAAATTACACTGCTTCAAGACGGTGAGCTCCAATGGTGGCACACCTGTGAGAAACAGCCTAATGTAGATGAGTATAAGCAGACTGCAACAGAACAGCCACACAGTTGCCAGGATAATACGTCTTAACACAGCACACTTGCTGTACCAAGACTTGTTTGTTAGACAACCAATAGTAGACAGCTCTTGGTACAGCTATTTTCTTCAACCCCAGACACCATGTGTTTTCCAGCTTAATTCCTCAGGTTACAGTGAGTCTGGGGTAGAATCCAGTTCCCCCAGTGGAGTTCCCATTTGGGGATCCCACAGAAGCAGCTCTGCAGCATGACTTGTACTCTGAGAGTCAGGATTCAGTTTCCCGCTGTTCTGTGACATCTGACCTGGCTTCCCAGGTAACCCCAGAGTCCTAAGTCAGCTCTGCTCTCCGAGTGCAAGTCATGAAATACCCTCCCTACCTGTTGATCCGAAGAGCACCTGCAGTCTCTCCTTACTCCACTTGGCTGTCAGCTCTCCTTTCCCACACCCGAGCAGACACGCACTTACGTTCACCCAAAATTGACTGTTCCATCTCCCCTCTTCAGTGCTGCCCACGCCCTACCATCACTAAGCCTCACCCCTTTGAGAGGGCCACCACCCTCTCCAGGGGACCTCACCCCAGATCCATATTGCTACTACTCAGCATCCTGCCCCCTTTCCCCCACCAATGGATCCCAGCTATCAGGAGATCAGGAAGTGTCCTCTGGCCAAATGACCTCCACTATACTTACCTTGACCAGAGGATTTGTGGTTCATGGCACTGGTCCAGCTCTTTCCCAGGCGATCTAGCTCCTAGCCAGGGGGCCTGATGACGTGCAAACTTGAGCTTGTGCCCTTTCTGCGACTTTTTCCAAGTGGAGTGAACTTAAATAGCATTTGTCCTTTTGTGCTTGACTAACTTCACTAAGCATGTCTTCCAGATCCTTCCACGACTTGAGGTGTTTCAATGCTGCTTTTTAGGGATTCATATTATTTGTGTGTTTACATCAGAGTTGTTTGTTTTTTTTTTTAAATGTATCCACTTTTCTCTTGATGGGAATTTAGGCTGTTTCCAGCTTCGTGCTATTATGAACTGTGCTGCAATGATCATGGGGGAACACATGTCTGTTCGTCATCTCTTTCTTATTTCTTTGGGGTATATGCCCAGTAATGGTATTGGTGAGTCAGATGGTAGTTCAATTTCCATATGTTTTAGGTATCGCCATATCTCCTTCTATAGTGGCTGTACATATTTACATGACTACTAGCAGTTGTACAAAAGTCCTTATCCCACCAGACCCTGTCCACCCTTTATTGTTCTGTTATGTTTTGTTTTTAAATTGGGATACATTACTGGGCTTTAGTTGGTATCACATTGTTGTTTTGATTTCCAATTCCTGAATGACTACAGACCTAGAACATTTCCACATGTGTTTATTAGCCATTTATCTATCATCTTGTACGAATTGTTTGTTCAGGTCTTTAGCCCATCTTACCAAAAGTTTTTTCTTGCTATAACCTTGTAAAATTCTGTGGATCTTAATCATTAGTCTTTTATATGATGTGTCATTACTAAATATCCTTTTCCAGTCTGTGGGCTCTCTTTTTACTCTTTTATTAAATAAACTCTATTGATTTACACAAGTGTTTTCTTTTTCATAGGTCCCATTCATCTATGTTACCTTCTATGGAGTATGTTTCTTTTGTTAATTCTGCCAACCCATGTATTCCCTGGACTAATGATCCTGCTAGCTCTGGATTTTACATGTAGGTGTTTAATCCACCTGGAGTTATTTTAGTATATAGAATGAGATATTTCATTTCATTCTTCTGCAGGTGGTTATCCAGATTTTCCAGCACCATTTATTGAGGAGGGCACCTGCTTCCCATTTAATGTCTTTTGGGCCAATGTAAAAATCAATTGTATGTGGATGTTTTTATTGTTGGGTTTTCTGTCCTGATTCATTGACCTGAGAATATTGGTCTTTTAAAATAAATTTATATGCTGTTGGATTCTATTGACCAGGGCTTTGTTGAGGATTTTGGCATCTATATTCATGAGAGAAACCAGTCTGTATTTCCAGAGGTTATTGTGGTTTGGGGCAAGGGAGGAGTATAATCAATCCACTACAGTCCCTTATGTACCCTGTGAATTATTTTTAGAAGAGTGCACTTTTATTGTGCTTATAACAGTGGTTTCCTAAACAGCTCAGAATTATCCGCTGTTTATGCGTGATCCTGGGGTGTCAAATTTCTATTACAATGAATGGCCCAGGGAGGAGTGTACATTCAGAAGTGGATCAGGCTACAGTCTGGGCACCAGTTCTGAAAGGTACCTGGCCTGTGCAGGACAAGTGCCGGAAACCTGGAAATACCAGGTCCTATTTCTACTAGCACGGTGAGGCATTTTGTGATTCTTTTCTCAAAGCAATATAGAAACACCTCCACTGACACCTAGCCCTGCTCCTGGCAGATTCCAAGCACTCCTGTTTCCCCAGTGCTGAGACTCTCTCCACGTGGCCTGATCTAATAATCTGCAGGAAGGAGCTGGGCATAGCTAGGGATTATCACCAGTGGGAGCTCTCCTCCCTCTGCAGACCTTGTGGTTCAGCATCAAGCCTCCAGGTGTCTCTGCAGGCTTCTGTGGGATGATCCTGAAGTATCAACAGTTCGGCCGGGAGTTGCCACAGCACCTGCAAGGGAAGCAAAGCACAGGAAGGTGCTGTGAACTCCGACGGCATGATTGAGAGCACAGCTGTGCTCTCTGTGGATAAACCAATTTAAAGGACACCTGGTATTATATCCCAGGCCCCAACCCAGCTACCTACCTGTAAATTTGGCAATCCCACAGCAGTGAGCTGTTCACAGGGCCGATCCAACACTTAGCTTTCCTTTTAAATATATTTTTTCACTTGCTTTGCTTCAATTTAAAGGTAGATGTACAAAAATAGCCTTATTCTTCCTTCCAATAGTATCCCCCTCTATTGTAATGTAAGGTCAACTTAACAGCATGAATCTGTTAAACCACTGTCTGCGGTCCCCAGCAAAAGCACAGTTTACCAACAAACACTGCATGCAACAGTACTTTGCACACACAGAGAAGAGATGGAGCTGGCTCATCAGTAATGGGTCTCACTACCCCCAGCCAGCAGTCTCACTTTGCGGCCAGTGCAGGGATGTTGTTTTGTAAGCATCCTTCATTTGAGCTGCTAAAAGAACAGTGTTCCCTCCTCACCAGCAAAGATGACAAAATAGGGCTGTGCTATGAGGGAGAATCTACTGGAAGGCAGGGAGTTAGTTTTGTCGTTGTCGTTTGTATTCCTTGTAATATATTTAACAATCAGTTTGGGGAATGTTAGCATGTGTTCAACCAAAGGTAGAAGGGGCAGGCTGTAGGACACCAGACCTAAAGAGTATGTTTGAACACAGAAGCCCTGGAAAGGCAGTTATCCAGCAAGGTCACCACATCCCAGGAGCCAGACTGACATAATTGATCCTAAACACAACTGGTTCAGTCCAGTCCTGGACTCCAGGGAAGGACAGAAGAGTACACTTGGACTGCCTTCTTCCTCAACTTGCAATTCCTTTTGGGTTCACCTCAGATGTATTTTGCAATTGGGGGTAATTCTCTTGAGTTTTGTTATGTGTCTTTCTATTTAACAGTATACGAACCCAGAATTGATAAATGTATAGAGGCAGCAAGACAAACAAGGATTTCTTGGAGATACAGTGGGGCAATGGGTGGGGTAAAAGGGAGCCGATATTAAAAAGTTCAAGAAAGATGTTTTCCTCCTGCTTGATGTGATGGAACTGTGGGATGATATGATATCTATGTTACTATGGGTAGACTAGAGAAACAAATTCATAGACACTCACGTCCTTGAGAAATAGCTTTATGTACAAGAGAACTCAAATATCAAGAAAACATCCCAGCCCAGTCCAGATCAATTCCTTAAGTCCAATCTTAGACCATATGTCCGATACCTATTTTTAAAGTCTTCTTCAGACTCACAAAACACATGCAATGATGCCAAATGCAGCAAGAGCACAGGCCAGTGGGTGGGAAGTCTTCTGGATCTGGTGGCATTGTAAGCATCTCAGCGCTCGCATGGGTCCACGTGATTTCTCCAGCTGAGAGCACTCACATAGTTCCACATGTCTTGTCAGCTGCAATGTCTCCCAGGAAGTCAACAGAAAGAGACAGAGAGAGACAGACTCCTACATTCAAGGAGGAATGAAGGAGTTCCCAGAATCCTCAGGAGGCCACTCCAACGCAGAGGCCACATTGGCTATGATCTGATTAACTGGCTAGACTCCACCCCTTCACTCTTAATCCTGTGAAATTGACAAATGATTATATGACGACCACAGCTAACTATAAGATGGTTTGGGCAAAAAACAAATAATCAAATAAAATAATAAACATAGACTATTTCATTATGAAATTTTTTATTGTAAATTCAGTTATTGGTTTATATCACAATCCCTTTTCCTGTTCAATATTTTAACGTTTTTGAAATATTGTACTGGCAAGAATTTCTGTCCGTTTGCAGCTATGTGTGCAAAACTTTCTGTCATGTATTGGAACATATTTTTCTCATGAAACATGCAACACAATACTATTTGCAACATTCTTCTCAGGTGTAGTTCAGTGGCATTAGAGTATTGTTTTCAACAATTAAAAACATCTGCAAAATTTCCCATCAAACATAACAGAAAACCACCCCCAAAATAATTCTGACTAGAAACTTTCCCCTTAACATCAAATAATTAACTAAAACGTTCCAGTTTCAATTATTTTGAATAGAAGCCTGATTTAAATACTTCCCCGTTCCTCTGTAAAGAAGGCAGCCTAAATCCTGTAGAATATCTTTGTCTTTGAGCCAGATTTTCTTTACCAGTATTTTTTGTGGCGTATATCTCAATATCAAAATCTGTATAAAGAGCTATGTCTGTAGATCATACTTCCTTTCACTGTATCCAGCTCACAGTGTTTGCAACTTGTAGCACTCTCTACCTCTAAAGCTTTTCCCACTGAGGGACCAGAGGTAAAAATAACCTCAGGGAGAAAGTTGACTTGCAGGGGTGCTTAGGCCCCACAGGAGCCTGGATACAGACTGCAGTTAGAGCTGCTGTGCTGACCACTACGGTAGCTCCAGTGCCCGTGTTTGGAAATCTGCAGAGACAACTCCAGGTAACACTCCTGACCAACAGTCTGAATGCTTATGACCAGAGAAAATGTTACTGTGTGCCCCACAGAAGTTGGAAGACTGTGTAAGCCCAGGAAACACCTCTCCTGTATGTGATGGGTTGCTGTCAGCAGGGGGCTCAGAATACCCATCACCCACAGAGGGTACTAATCCATGGGAAGAAATATGACCTTCTAAAGACTTCTGTGGGTTCCTGTTTCCCCACAAATAACCTTGTTGGTAGGAAACACTTTTTTCCCAATATTAAACATGGACTATAACGCAGTATATTTTATCCTTTCCCAAATATTCTGAAATGTTATAGGGGAAAGGAGTTTTAGGGAGACATATACTTGTTTCCCTACGTGGTCAAAGGAATGAAAAGATTCAGGTAGGCCTAGTCTTGATTCCATTGCATGGTAAGCATAGAGATTGTCTTTAATTTCACCAGATCATCTGTGTACTTCTGATGGTAATAGATGTAAAGCTACATTAAACTTAAAATCTGCACAGATGTCCGCATGATTGGTAGAGTGAAGACCTCAAAGAGAGGGCTGTGTTCTCTCAAGGACTCCACCAGCATCACTTTTCTAGTGTGAGTCCCAGAGGCAGGGGCCCCATTCAGCCCTTTCCACCTTTACATGCCATGCACCTCCCACACGCAAATGCCTGACAAGAACCCAAATAAAACCACAACATGCAAGGACTTAAATTCATATTCCTTCTCACCTGGAGAGCATTTTCTGGGTGTCACGAATCTTATCCACATGAACATGAAGCATGTGTGGGTTTTCCTCTTTCTGGCAACTCAGGGTGGTGAGTGGTTCAGGGAGTCAGACATGAAGTCTGGGAGTGAAGAATCGGGGCACATGACTCACTGGGTTTCTCTCTATCCCCAGCTGTATAGGCCCAGGTGCAGGTACAAGAGTCAGGCCCTGGACTAGTGAGGCCCTCACAGACCCTATCTCTCACTTGTGCTGTGTCTAGATTGTCTTTAACCAGCTATCATGTGACCTGGGTCCACCGGGCTCCAGGAAAGGATCTGGAGTGGATTGGGATAATATGGGAGAATGGGGGGCACAAACTATAATCTAGCTCTCCAGTACTGAGTCAGCATCACCAGGGATACATCCCAGAACCAGGTTAATTTAAAACTGAGCTCTGTGAATCCTGACGTCACGGCCATGTATTACTGTGCAAGTTACACAGTGATGGGAACTCAGTGTGAGCCCAGACACAAACTCAGTTTCAGCAGAGACAAGGGAATGAAGTCAGTGAGGCTTTCCTCTCAGAAGCTGTGGTTTCCCCACCTTGTCAGCACTTCTCCAGGGACTACCGTGTATAGTCTAGGGAACCTTCATGCATCTGAGGAAGAACATGCACTCTGTGGAAGTCTGGAAGGTCATCAGTCGCCAAAATGGTGGGCCATGTCAGTAGAGGGACAGCAACACAGAACACGGGTACCCATATGGTAAGTCACAACTGTCCGTTCACACACTTGGCCCAGGCCAAACTCCAGCACCTCTTCCTTTGTTTTGAAAGCTTTGTTACACTAACTCCAATGAAAGTTTTTCTTGTTGAAAATTTCTCATGATTAACGAGATCTGATGTCCACATATAAGATGTTCCACATTTAATTCATGCAAAGGGCTTTTTTCCTTTTGTCAAATCTCTGATGTGCTGTAAGGCATTGTGTCTGGCTGAAAGCTTTTCCACATTCATCACATATATGGGGTTTCTCTCCAGTATGAGTTCACTGATGAACAGTAAGAGAAGCCATCCAGATAAAGGCTTTTCCACATTCATGACATACATGGGGTTTCTCCCGAGTGTGAATTAGCTGATGAACAGTGAGAGAAATCTTCTGGATAAAGCCTTTGCCACATATATAGGGTTTTACTCCTGTGAATTTTTATATGAGTTTTGAGATTTCCTTTACGAATGAAGCTTTTGCCACATTCACTACATTTATGTGGTTTCTCTCCACTATGAGTTTGCTGATTAATAGTGAGAGCAGTCTTCTGGATAAAGCCTTTTCCACATTCACCACATACATGGGGGTTTTCTCCAGTATGATTTCGCTGATGAACAGTAAGTTTACTCTTTCTGATAAAAGCTTTTCCACATTGACTACACACATGGGGTTTCTCTCCAGTATGAGTTCGCTGATGAACAGTGAGAGCATGCTTCCGAATAAAGGCTTTTCCACATTCACCACATACATGGGGTTTCTCTCCAGTATGAGTTCGCTGATGAACAGTGAGAGCATGCTTCCGAATAAAGGCTTTTCCACATTCACCACATACATGGGGTTTCTCTCCAGTATGGGTTCACTGATGAACGGTGAGAACATCCTTCGTGAGAAAGGTTTTTCCACATTGACCACATACATAGGATTTCTCACCAGTATGAGTTCGCTGATAAACAGTAAATTTACTCTTCTGGCTAAAGCCTTTGCCATATTCACCACATACATGGGGTTTCTCTCCAGTATGAGTTCGCTGATGAACAGTGAGAAGAGTCTTCCTGATAAAGGCTTTTCCATATTCACCACATATGTGGGGTTTCTCTCCAGGATGAGTTTGCTGATGAGCAGTGAGATCACTCTTCCTAGTGAAGCCTTTCCCACATTCACTGCATACATAGGACATTCCTGCCACATGAGGTTCCTGATGTCCCTTGAGGTATGATACACTGTGAAAATTTTTCCCACATTGCAAGCATTTTCCTAGCTTTTGTCCTTCATGACTTTTTTGATAATGTTCATTGAGTTTGAACATTTTCTTGAATATTTGCCGACACTGACTGCATTCGTAGGTCTTATCTAGTATACCAATAATCTGGTGTTCATAGAACACAGAGTCTTCAATGAAGGTTGTTCCACATTTATCGCCTGTGTGTGGTTTCTCAATTTCATCAGACTCCTGATGCTGAATGCACTGTGACTTCATGAACCTGGGTGGTTCACACTCAGGGAATTTCATTTCAGTATTAAATTGCTCTTGTTCACTGTGGAGAAAAGTTTTCTCATCTTCAGTGAGCGCAACTGACTTCTGTATTTTGTTGCTTCTGTTCTGATTTAATTCCAGAATGATTAAATCTGATTTTACATTTTTTTCATGTAATCCAAACATCTCATAAGTTTCCTTTGGAGGAAAATTATTTTTATGCTGAGAATATGTATTACATTTGTAGCACCATTCCATTCTGTCAATGCATCTTTCACATTGCAAGTGCTCAAGCAAATGATCATCATCTTTCTGGATTTCTATAAAAGAACACAACATTGACTCTTTTAAATATCTTGGTTTTCAATGGACCCCATAAAATACACATTGATATAAAGTAGATCTTTAGTGACAACCCTCTTTTATGACTATAAATAAAACACTATGCTTAATGTTTATTGCCCATTGGACGAAATACAATCATGTAAACAATTCAAATGATAAAAATAGTTACTATAGAAATCAGGTTGGATATGAAAGTGATAAATGGACACAGGTTTGATATTTGCTTAAAGAGGTACATGAATACATACAACAAACATAACAGAAGGAAGACATGAGACCAATAGACCACAGGAGTGATATGACTTGCTAATTCCATTTGGTAGAGGTTAAATGTATTCATTTAATCAATCTTTGCTGAAAGACAACTAAGTGCTAGATAAAGTTGGGAATGCGAAACATGGCGAATGTTCTACTTGGGAGAAAACCATTTTTACAGGTATATATGAAAGGGATTATGGTACAGAAACACATTCTTTATGTTTGTGGAGCCTGTATTCTAGCTCACAGCACTCATCTTACAGTGCTGTCCTGTGGTGGCATGCAGGTTGCTGTGATGCCAGAAGCACTGCCACCCAGTGTTTCAAATACAAGCAGGACCACCCATGGCGCACAGGTCTTAGTGGATTCTCCAGAAATAGGGACTGGGAGGAAGATCTGGTGATCGACTTCTGGAACATGAACCCCTCAGGTTTAATGGCAATGAAATAACACTGAACAAGTACTAAATCCTCAAAGTACAGTCAACCATAATGATGTAGATGGAGGAAAAGCTTTGGGGACCTTCAGTGCTTGACATGGCATGACTGAAAATGAGAAAAAATAGCTGCTAATATCCTCTAGTAAATGGAAAATGGCATACATGCAATATTATCATGAAAAATTGCAAGTTGTCAAAACAAAATGGAATGGTAAAAATTGATAGTGTATGCATTATTCAACTTTCATAGACTGGTACTGGCTATTTTTAATTAGATAATCAAGTGGTTTATAAGGCTGAGATCAACAAATTCAAGAAGATTGGCATCATATTCATTATCCAAAAGCACACTGCAATATCTTCCCTGATGTATAATTTTGTCAGTGGTAGGCTAATATTCATATGCCTGCAAGCAAGACCAGTTAGTACAAGTGTTATTCAGTTTTGTGCACCAATTAAAGCAAACATAGAAGCATTCACAAAGTTGGAGAAGAGTCCCAGTCACATACTCTTAGTTAAATATCATCGCCACACTATCCTTTCATTGTAGTGCCACCTTAATGATACCTCATACAAGCGCATGGCTAATTACTATCTGCCAGCAGCTTTAACGACAAGAGCAGACATGTTGTTGTTATTGTTCTCCCCGCTCAGGAGACAATTACTCCACTCCACCTACCCTCAGCACTGGTCTTAAGTTGCTCATCCAATTATTTCAGTGATCCCGAGGCTAAAGATCCTGCCTACCTTGTTAGGTAGCTAGGTGTCTGCCTGTGTTTGTGTGGGAGGCGGGGGAGCTGCATGCCCTGAGATTATATAAATTGGTGAAAGAATGCAAAGCCTTTTTATTTCTGCCCTTCAATTACACACCTGTCCTTTAGGACCCATCCAGTGGGCATTTAAGAGAGAAAGATAATTGATTCCTTAAGTGACAGCAACAAAGGGAACCTGATTGCTTTCAAAGCTAGGCATCTTTCAGCTGAGAAGCAAGAAGTCAGGCACCTGTAGCAGCTGTATACTAACATCTTCCTGGAGGGCAGTTGGGGGGAAATCTCTGTCTGGAGATTGCTCATTAGCAGTTCTAGCTTTGGGACTTGTGGGGGTTTTCTTCCAACACTAGAACTGGTCTTCCAAGCCCTGTGGTCAGGAGTACAGATATAAGGCTGCTGCTCACACTTTCATCCAGGTTCTGTTTACCACCACAATAATGAAATTGAGGGGAGAAGGGATAAAGGAGAGCTGATATCAAGGAATTAAAGAAGAAAAAGTTTTCAAACTGTGGTAGCTATTGTACAGGACTGCTCCATGTAATTGAACTATGGGAAGTTATGATATCTATAAGAGCTCCCAATAAAATATTTAAAAATATATATTGAAATTTTCACATGAATTTTTCAGCCTGACATTGATCAACCAAACAATCATACACACTGATAAGTGTAAAATTTGGGGAAAGTAGCAGTAGTTGGAAAATGTGACCTTAGTAACAGAAATGACACACAGGTTCACTGATAACATTTTGAGACTAATGATGAATTCATAGCAAATTCCTTATTAAACACCAGAAATGGAAACTACACATATGGATTTTCCGGAATGGAACAAATGAAAATCAAACCAAACACATCTACAGAAAGAAATGGTGGAGAAGCTTATAAGTAAAAACACGCCCAGGGGTTAACTGTGGAACAGATCATAAATTGCTCAAATCCAAGTAGAAGCTAGCCAAAGTAGCTAGAGCACAGCTTAGAGACTATGTAAAGAATAAACATGAGGAATAAAAGTCTGACTGAAGACTAATGACAGAGACCAGATGAGATGTGGGATGACATGAAAGGCAACTTACACATGGAAACCAAAAGGCTACTCAAGAGACAGAAAAGAAAAGAGAGCAATATTGAATGTACTATGCACTGTTTGAATAACAGCAATAAAACCTATTGGAATATACTGCAAAAATGTTCTTTAGAAGCAGCAACAGTCATCTTTCGTGTACTGGACCTGTTAAGAAGGGGTGGGCCTAAGGAAGGGACACTACATAGTAAGAAATATATAGCAGACATTGCTTAATTAAAAAAAACATGCCCTTTCCACTTACAAAAATTATTGGAGGAACAGACAACTTAAAAAAATCTTACAGGTAGAAAAAAATGTAAGGTACAGTGCTAAAGTATACTTTAAGCTGATAATTTTCTTGCTAGGAAGATGATTTTAGATACCTGGAAACAACAGAAGTCATAAATATATTTCACCAAAAGAAGTAAAATATGGGGAAATATGTCTGTTAAAGAATTCCAACAGAGAAGGCAAATTGACCATGTCTCTAAGAAAACAGAAAGAACTGACATCACCTGCATGAAGAAAACTTTAAAGGAACAGGACACCAAATGAGAACATGGACACCAAATCTTTAGAGAAACTCCAAGGGGGGAAGCTAAGGAAGCACAAAGGAGACCCGTTTATGGTGGGAGCTCAAGATGCAAGATGGTGCTGCATACTGCAAATGGATATCCATTCTTACTCAATAGGGGAGGAATGTGCTGTATTCAGAGGACAGTTACTATTTCAGAGTTCTCTGTTTGGAGAGAAGCGTGCAAGACAGATTTTCATAGTAAAGTGGAAACATAAAAGAAGGGAAAATTTCAGAATGTTAAAGAAAATTATGGAAGCAAACACACATAGTGTAAAACAAGAAAATGGAAATCTAATCTCATAAGAGCTACAGGTGTACTTCCCTCAACATCTTGGACAAGTGAACTCTCACATACAAAGTAGCACACACTTTTATGCATTTTCTGACACCTTTCATAGATATGAGGCCTTCTCCCTGTTCAATCAACTACCCCAGCCAATTCCCCTTAAGGTGTTTTGACCATGCATCTGAGAAAATTCCACTATAGCTTGCTTCTAATACCAAACACAGTTCTCTTGTTCCAATTGAGAGAAAGCTTCTGGGGTGACAATTAGATAACCTGTTTATGGGAAATTACAGAATCTTGGACACACCAAAATTAACGTAAAGTTTGTAAAGACTGCAGTTTTGTATTTCTAGAAAAATAATGTTCAAAGGAACAAAGTAAATAGCATTCTTTCAAGGGTAGAAGACCTAACCCACTAACCTAGGATGAGAAAATGCAATGAGAATCTACCTCTTTGAGAATACCACAAACACCGCAAAGTTTTTAACATATAAGACAGGAAAAGCCAGTGACGAGGTCAATGACTTGAGAATTCTCCTCACCAATGGAAACCAGGTTGCGATAGTTCTCCAACATCACATCCTGATATAGGGTTTTCTGAGCAGAGTTCAGGAGCTGCAATTCCTTCCGGGTGAACTTTACAGCCACATCGTTGAATGTCAGTGGTTCCTGTAGTAAGAGGGGTCGACTTAATGAAGTATTTTCCATTTGAAGATTAAAAAAAATATATCTTACAGTAAAAAAAGCAAAACAATAATAAAAATATTGTGGTAGTTCATTCCATAATGTGTCATTAACTGAGGACTTGGTACAAAATATTTTACCTTATTTCTACATTCACGACCATCAGCCGAGAAAACTAGCCCTAATTTTAGAAAGATCTCCAGTGTTCTGAGAAATAAATGTTTTCAAATACATTCTCCAGGTCAAATACTGTGCCCCCACAATAGCTAGCTCCACATTAAGGAGCAGGCTTAAAGGAGCTCCCATAGTAGAGGAATCATTTCTGTACCTGGCTACTTCACTATGCCTGAAGGTTATCTGTATATCTGAGCAATCAGGTTCTAGAGCCAGCCCAACATAAATGTAGCAAACACCTGGGGAGGGCACAGGGCCAGTTTGAAGTCAACTAACACTAGGTCAAGATGGTAACTCAGCATCTTGCTTGTTTAGAATTTTACCCGCTTATGATATGACCCATTAACTATGTACATGCTAACTGCATGACACTAACGCCTTATGGAAAGACCTGTAAGCTCCATTATATATACCCACTGGAAAATATATTCACTCTCTCAGGCCTGACATGGGAAGAGAGCCCCTGTGTCCAGCTGTCTACTCTCTGTCTTTTAATATTTTCACAATTGCAATGTCACTCCTGAGGATCACTTTTGGAGTGTTGGGGACCCCAGTGCCTGAAAATAATGCACCCACTCTTAACATTAGAATTTTGAGTTCCAGTGACATTATCTGAATGTTCTAGAAATAGCTCAGCTTTATAATCACACAAGGTAGATAAAGACCTATTTGTTATTAAATGGCATTAGGGTTTCTACCAGCATCACCATTATTAGAGACTCGGTACCTTCAGTGGCAATAAGTACTGGGAACAGTGCAGATGGGGGAGGTCAAACATACCTCAACTCTCCAACACTTTTTGTCAACTCTAAAACAAGTCAATCCTTCCACACCACTCTGTCTCACTTCTGGGTTTGATAATCTGTTGCTGTGGTCACACAACACTCAATAGATCAAAGTGGTCTATTAATGAACAAGGTACAACTCGGGATCAGGAACAAGAAGCTATAAGTCAGAACCAAGATCAGAACGTTCATAGACATTATCTCCCTTACTGAGTGCAGAACAACTTTCTAAGCTCTTAAAGGCCACCTTAGGACAAGCTCCTCTTGACAACCTTAGGACAAATTCTCCTCAGCCACCTTTGGAGTGAATTGTCTTAACTTTAATTGCAAGGTCCTCTTGAACTTGCCATCTTTCACCACATGCTCTCCAAGGCGCCCCCAGCCTAATTCTGCTGTGTGGATCTCTGGAGCCTTCCTAATCTTGCCTAGGCAGGGAAGATGCTGGGTTGGCCCAAGAAGCCAACATATTAAGAGGGAGAGAGAGAACTGCCTGCAGGCATGGTTTGAGAGGAGACAGTGAGGCATTATCCTGTCATCTGAGCTGTTGATTTGGGTTTATTAGCCCCTGCAGCCACACAGTTCAGAATGAACCCATGGATTAGGGATTTGCAGCTTCCAAAAAATTAATGTGGCATTTCCTTGAATGGCAACTATGAGCTGCCTGTGTGACCTGACTTGAGAGCTTCCTCCACTCTATGAGCCATTAGCTTGCTGTCTGACCTTCCAATTTGGGTTCCTCAGCCCCTGCAACCTATTAGCTGACCAGATTCAACAACTTCTCTTTGTGAGGCAGTGGACTGTGGTCTGACCTGATGATCTGGTTCATCAGCGTTTATAAACAAATCAATGAGGAAAAACCTACAGACTGATTCCTGACCTTTATATAGATCTGGAACTCACCAGCTTCCACATCTTGAAGAGCGATTTATTTACTTGATGACTTTTGAGTTTTGTGAGATGTTGCTGAGCAAATCATGGACCATCTTGAACCTCTACCACATAGGGATGGGTCTACTGCTGCTCCTGCAAAATGAACTGTACTATTCATGGGTCAAGAGCTGCACCAATGGAGACAATGACCAGGGCAGAAGGGACAGAGTGACAGAGCCAATGGTGTCAGGTCCAGAAAGGGCTTTTCAGCCAAGAAAGTGGGACAGGCAGGCAAGATCAAGAAGAGGATATCCAAAAGTAGTTGAGAGGACCATATAAAGATGGAACTAAGAAATGAGCCTATCTTTAGAAGGAAAAATGTCTGATAGGGGACAGGGAAAACAGGCCTTACCTGAAGAAGAGCAAATGTGCCTACATGGTTCTTTAATATGAAAGTCAATGTGTAGCCTACTAATTCTGATACCAAATTATACTCTGTTACTGAGTAAAACTTGTACCTGTGACTCTGGACTGTAATTAGTCCATGGCCACTGCAAAAAAAAAAAGAATAAGCTGAGTAGGAGAGGAGTGTGGCAAAGATACTGGTGTCAGACTGGAAAACCATTGGAGGGTACAGGTCTGTCTAAGCTCTGCCTCATATGAATCAGAGCTGATGTTGACAGTTAATTCTCTCTCCTGCATCTCTAGTTAGAGGAGGTGAGATGCTGTCTCATTTTTAAACCACTAATGCAACAAGACCCATTTTAGATGCATTGATGAGAATGCTGCTGTGTGGGAGAGTATTTAACATATCACCTTCAGAAATAAGCATTAAAGAAAGTTACTCAAACAAAAATCCCATGGACTACTGAACTCTCCTAAAGAAGTGATTTTATTTCTCCTTAAAAACCATGTATAGCATATAATTTGAAAGATATGCTGGCCATAGAATAATAAATTATGAGCTGGAAGATAATGTTATCCAAAGAATCCTCAGTGCTATATTATGTTCAATGTCAATAGTTTATTGTTAATCCTATGATCAATATATTCCTAATCTTCTCCAGCCAAATGTTGAAATCAGAGTAAAAGTTTAGCTCTAAGTTCTACTATTTCAAATTTCTGCTTTTCCAATGAACTGAATCAGTATTATACAGGCTCCTACAATTCCAGTAGAAAATACAGAAAAGGATAAAACACATCAGAAGCACCTGAGCCTTGGCCATTTTCTTTGGTCCTTAGGACACTACAGGTAACTGGGATGCTCTGTCTTATCTGGATCAGCTCTAATGATGCTCACAAATTTCAATCTCTCGTGAGGAAATCCCAAAAGTAATAATACAAGGCACTCTTCCTCCTTCCTCTAAGCTGCTGGTGATGCACCATCGGCAGGCTGATGGGAGAATACAGTGTAACACATAACCAATAGGTCCAGGTGCTGTTACTGTTCTTTCCTTCTTCTAAACACCCAAAGTCCCCAATACTGTTAACGGTGCCCTTATTGAGTAATGCGAAACATGCTTATACCATGAGCAATAAAATCTAAAACTCATAATGTTCACACATGTGAATAAAAGATTATTTTATAACAAATAGAGATTGGGCAATCAAATATAAATATAAAAAAATAAACAAAGAGTTGGATCCCTACCCCACAGCATACAAACTACCAATTCCTTACTGTGTGACTCTCAAAGAGAATGACAAATCAATGAACCTTTAAGATGATTATGTTAATTAAAGCATCTGGAAACATTTTACATGGGATATATAAAGAGCTATTATAAACTAAAGATTATTTTATAGGAGAACTATAAATTCTAAAATAACTTTAGAAACACTTTTAAACTCACCATCAAGTAGAGTTAGACATATAAGCTGCAGATAGGACACAGGAGAACTGCTGTACAGAGCTTCCAAGATTCTAAAGCCATGACAGGATGCTAATGGGTGTGTACCTCTGACCTTGAGGATAGAAGTCCAACACTTAACACATGTCAAAAACAAGGCTCCATAATAAACATTTATATGACATTTATTAGATTGAAATTTATATCTATACATATATAAATTACATATAAATGTAAATGAAGAAGTATATATCCCCCAATAATGAGTGCACTTTTGAATCCCAATATAGATAATGTTTTTAATATACCATTATTTGTAGTACCTAATGCAGTTAGATCAGTGGTTCTCCACCTATGGGTTGAGACCCTTTTGGGGGTTGAAGGACCCTTTCACAGGGGTTGCCTGATTCATAACAGTAGTAAACTTACTGTCATGAAGTAGCAACAAAAGTAGTTTTATGGTTGGAGCTTCACCACAACATGAGGAACTGCATTAAAGGGTCGCAGCATTAGGAAGGTTGAGAATCACTGAGTTAGACAGGTGGTCTATACAAGTACACAGTCTAGCTATGCCCCCTTAACTTCCTCCAAATTATTTACCTGGGTTTGTCGCCTGCCAATGTGAACGAGGAAAAGTTGTCCCTCATAGTGGTTACTGTCAGGCTGCTAACTGCAAGGTCAGCAATTGGAAACCACCAATTTCTCCTCGAAAGCATGAGTGACATGGCTTTTTACTCCGTTATAAAGTTACAGTCTTGGAAACCCACTGGGGCTGTCATATAAGACAATCGGGCAGCTTGGCCAACAATACATTGGTACCGTTGTGCCTTGTGGTTATGTAAATAAACTGTCTGAAACCTAACCTACAGATTAGTTACTTTGGAATTCATGTTACAACTAATTGAGTTATTTCAGAGACAGAAATTGAGATCTCACTACCAACAAAAAAGAAGAACCAGGGGGACTTCCGGCAAGATGGCGAAGGAGTAACAAACACCAGAGGAACTCCACAGAATTCAGCCCAGGAGAGTTACTTAGAGATAACTGAACACTGCTGGAATGCAGGAGGAGCATCATAAAGACAAGTAGGCACAGACCCATGGGGTTTTGAGGGGCTGGGGGCTTTTGGTTTACTTCAGTGGAGGCCGGCTAGGGCTTGACCTTTGCCCCGCCACTGTCTCTGCCAGAGCCAGGACCATTTGGAGCCTGTAGGGCTGCTTGGTCTCAACACAGCCACAGTTTGCCACCACCTGCCTTGGGGCAGGCACTAGACCTTTGCATCTCCTCTCTGTCACCCTATCAGTCTTGGAGGGCTGTGCAGCGGCCTTTTCTCAACACAGCCACAGCTTGCTGCTACCACCTCCGAACAAGGATTAAACCCTTGCAGCTCCTCTGGCCTGGATAAGGGCTCAGCTACATTGTTGCTTTCTATCCATCTCTTCACTATATTCCCCCTCCCCCGCCCCTCATGGGCACATTTGGCTTGCTTTTTAACTTTTTTTTTCTCCTCTTTTCCTCTTTCTTGGTCTCTCACACTCTACTGCTAACCTCCAGACCACTCCCTTAGCTTAGGGCATTTACACCTGAGCCACACGCAGCTAGGTGAGCTCCACCCTGTGTAGTTAGCAGGCTGGAAAAATCCCTGCTGGCCCCCAACAGGGGATACTCTGCTCAACTTCTGACTGGGGAACTCCTTCCAGCCTTTGTGCCTGTGGGGCATAAGGCAGCTCGGCCAACACTCCTCAACAAAAGTTACTGCAGGAGCCTCTGCCCAACCTCTGCAACACCAAAGCAGGCAACCCTTCTGGGTCACTCCCCCGAGAGGGAAGCCACAGGAGGACAAAGTGGTAGGTTAATTCCATAGTGAAATAAGCTATAGGCAGTTCAAAGTCTCCCAGAGAGAGCCAGTGCTCTTCGACTCCCTGGAAAATGGCACCTGGCTCATCTAAAACAACGCAACACAAGCAGCCATCAGCCCCAAAAACCTCAACAAAAAAAGGAGAGGAACAAAAGGCAAAGCCAGAAGATGTCCTGAACATAATGCATGCATAGAGGAAGCAGACATTGAGCTGCCACAGAAAGAAATTTTCAGAATGTTACTTGGAGTCAGGGGATATGAGGGAAACAATACAGAAAAATGATGAAATGATAGAAAAGGTAAAAACCATAAATCAAAGAGAAATACAGGAGCTTAGGGAGGAGATAACAAAAACCAGTAGCACACTCATGGACCTCGACAAGCAACTGGAAGAATCAGAGGCCCGCATCAGTGACTTGGAGGACAGCCAAGCAGACTTCAACAAACGAGAACAAAAATCTAATAAGATCATCAGAGAAGCTGAAGAAAACTTAAGAACTAAGTCTGATGCTATGAAGCGGTACATCATTAGAATTATTGGCTTACTGGAGGAAGACACAACAAAGAAGTCATCTGCAACAGTAGTGAGAGAATTCTTGGAGAAAGCTTCCCCAGCTTAGTGAATTAAAACAAGGCAACCATTCAGGAAGCTGAAAGAATCCCAGCAAGACTGGATCCCAAGAAGAAGTCATCAAGGCACATAATAGTTAAATTATCCAACTTTGAGGAAAAGGAGAAAATCATGAGAGCAGCTAGGGGAAAACAAGCAATCATATATAAAGGTTCCCAAATAAGAATATGATCAGACCTATCAGCAGAAACTATGAAGAAGAGAGAGTGGAGTAACATTTTCAAAAAATTGAAGGAAAACAATGCAAACCCAAGAATACGCTACCAAGCCAAATTATCAATCAAGATAGATGGAGAAGAGTCATTACATTGCACGCTCATCTCGATAATATGATCACTGAAGACAGATTTGTGCATAAGCAAATGTGGTGAAGAAAGTTGATGGTGCTCGGCTATCAAAAGATATAGCATCTGGGATCTTAATGGCTTGAAGGTAAAAAAGCGGCCATCTAGCTCAGAAGCAACAAAGCCCACATGGAAGAAGCATACCAGCCTGTGCAATCACAAGGTGTCAAGGGATCAGGTATCAGGCATCATCAGAACAAAAAATCTTACCATAGTGAATCAGCGGGGGAGTGTGGAGTGGAGACCCAAAGCCCATTTGTAGGCCACTGGACATTCCCTTACAGAAGGGACTTGGGGAGGCGATGAAACAGTCAGGGTGTGATGTAGCAACGATGAAAAATACAACTTTGATCAAGTTTCTGGGTGCTTCCTCCCCCCCTCCAACTGTCATGGTCTGAATCCTGACTTGCAGGTCTGACTAGACCAGGGGATGTACACTGGTGCAGATGGGAACTGAAAATGAAGGGAAGCCATGGCAGATAATCCCCTCAGGACTGGTGGTGTGAGTGGTGATATTTGAAGGGCACAGTGAGGTTGGGTTGGAAAAGTGGAACCTATTTCAAGAATCTACATGTGACCTCCTCCCTGGGGGACATACAACAGAAAAATGGGACACAGAAATATATGACAAAATAACAATTTATAAATTATCAAGGGTTCATGAGGGAGGAGGGAGTGAGGAGGGAGAAGAAAAATTGAGGACCTGAAGTCAGGGGCTTGGGTGGAGAGCAAATGTTTTGAGAATGATGAGGGCAACGAATGTAAAAATGTGCTTTACACAATTGATATATGTATGGATTGTATTAGGAGTTGTATGAGTCCCTAATAAAATGACTTTTTTTTTTTAACAATTTATTGGGGCTGATACAATTCTTTTCACAGTTCATACATATACATACATCAATTGTATAAAGCACATCTGTACAGTCTTTGCCCTAATCATTTTTTTCTCTTTTCTTCTTTTACATTTTATTAGGGACTCCAACAACTCTTACCACAATCCATACATATACATACATCAATTGTATAAAGCACATCCATACATTCCCTGCCCCAATCATTCTCAAGGCATTTGCTCTCCACTTAAGCCCCTTGCATCAGGTCCTCTTTCCCCCCCCCCCTCCCTCCCCTTTCCCCCCTCCCTCATATGCCCTTGGTAATTTATACCTCGTTATTTTGTCATATCTTGCCCTATTCAGGGTCTCCCTTCCCCCCTTCTCTGCTGTCCCTCTCCCAGGGAAGAGGTCACATGTGGATCCTTGTAATCAGTTCCCCCTTTCCAACCCACTCACCCTCCACTCTCCCAGCATCGTCCCTCACGCCCTTGGTCCTGAAGGTATCATCCACCCTGGATTCCCTGTACCTCCAACCCTCATATGTACCAGTGTACAGCCTCTGTCCTATCCAGCCCTGCAAGGTAGAATTCGGATCATGGTAGTTGGGGGGAGGAAGCATCCAGGATCTGGGGGAAAGCTGTGTTCTTCATCGATACTACCTCACACCCTAATTAACCCATCTCCTCTCCTAAGCCCCTCTATGAGGGGATCTCCATTGGCCGACACTTGGGCCTTGGGTCTCCACTCTGCACTTCCCCCTTCATTTAATATAATATATATATATATATACATATACATATATACATATACACATATATACACATACATACACACACTTATATCTTTTTTTTTTTTTGCATCATGCCTTATATCTGGTCCCTTGGGCACCTCGTGATCGCACTGGCCGGTGTGCTTCTTCCATGTGGGCTTATTTGTTTCTGAGCGAGATGGCCGCTTGTTCACCTTCAAGCCTTTAAGACCCCAGACACTATCTCTTTTGATAGCCGGGCACCATCAGCTTTCTTCACCACATTTGCTTGTGCACCCATTTGTCTTCAGCGATCCTATCATGGAGGTGTGCAGTCAATGATATGATTTTTTGTTCTTTGATGCCTGGTAACTGATCCCTTTGGGACCACTCGATCACACAGGCTGGTGTGTTCTTCCATGTGGACTTTGTTGCTTCTGAGCTAGATGGCCGCTTGTTTATCTTCAAGCCTTTAAGACCCCAGTCACTATCTCTTTTGATAGCCGGGCACCATCAGCTTTCTTCACCACATTTACTTGTTCACCCACTTTGGCTCCAGCCGTTGTGTTGGGAGAGTGAGCATCATAGAGTTCCAATTTAATAAAAGTAGGTATTCATGCATAGAGGGAGTGTTTGAGTAGAGGCCCAAGGTCCTTCCGCCACCTTAATACTTGACCTATAAATATCGACACAAAGATCTATTTCCCCAACCTCCTATATATATTTGCATGTACATGTCTTTGTCTAGACCTCCATGAATGCCCTTTGACTCCTAGCTCTTTCCTCCATCTCCCTTGACCTTCCTCCTGCCCTACTACCATGCTTCATCGCCCCCTGGGCTAGAGTATACCTCTTCTCTAAGCAACCTTACCCTTGATCATTTCCCATCAGGCCTGCCACTCCCCCTTCTCTACCCTTTGGGGTCCCATGTTTTTCCCTTGTCCCTGGGTTTGTTAACACCACTTCCTTACCCCCCCTACCCCCCACCCCAAGTCCCCCCGGAACTGTCGGTCCCGTTGTTTTTCATCCAGATAATTCATCCAGCCTGTCCTATTCAGACAGACCTGTGGAGTCACTAACATGCACGAAAACTAGACAGAGGAACACAAAGCAACAGTATACAACCAGACAACAAAACAACCAAAACAAACCACTGAAAAAGAACAGAACAAAACAGTTCACAAGAGAAAAGCTTGTAGTTAGTTCAGGGATCTTTGCTAGCCCTTAGGAGCGTTTTCCAGTGCAGTCTGTTGGGGCACCACGCCCTGGCCCCAAAGTCCACTTTCAGCATTCCCTGGGGACCTTGCCACTCCATTCCCTTGCTGTTCCGCTGCACTCCCCCAGTGATTTGCCTCCGTGTGGTGGGATCAGGTCAGGTGCAATTCCCACACTGTGTCTCCGGTGCTGTCCCCTGTATCACCCTTAGTCACTGAGGGGCATCATGTCTCATAGTAGGGCCAGCCATGTTGTTCTCTCTGTGGACTGGCTGCTCTACTCAGGAACATCATCATCACGGCCTGGTGGGCCAGGCTGTGCTCCACTCTCTCCTCCTGCCCCTTCATCTGCTCCCGTGTGCTCTGATCAAATATGTCCATCTCCCATAGCTGCAGGGTCAATGTCGTCCTTTTAAAAAAAAAAGAACCAGGAGTAGGGGCCTTTAGATCCCAGATTCTTTCACAGAAATTCTTCAATCCAGCAGACAGGCAGCTGTGACACAAGAGTGGACATGAAGGGAAGAAGCAGCAACAGAGACATGGTGGCAGCAGAACCAAGAGCCTGAGACAGAGCAGTGGCATTCCCAGACCACAGAACAAGAGAGCTAAGTGCCTTTGGGCAGGAGGTTAGAGGTGAAATAGGGGTACATTTGAGTTCTTATCTGGGGAACTAGATTTGCCAACCCACATAGAGCTAAGTGTGTCTGGTATAAGGCTAAGGTGCAGAGAGAGAATTTATCCGCAGAACTAAGAGAACTTTGTAATTTTTGTACATTTAGGACAGAAGCCAGGGGGTTGTAGGGCCTGACCTCACCTGCAGGTACGGCTGTCAAGATGCTGTCCCAGAGAACTGTACCTTGAGGCACTGATGATGCTAAATTGTGTGTTAGGGTGGAAAAGTGACTCCTTTGTCAAATATAATTTGAGGAGAGCATTTATTGAACTTTAAGAGACAACAAAAGATACGCACACACATCATATGGATAAGGGAGGCCATTAGCAGTTCAAATGCAACTGAGGATTCAGAGTCGGGACCCTAGATAAATAGGACACAGAACAAAAGGCCATGTCACAGATCATGATTGGTAGCAAAGCAATACATCAGATACAGGTGGGACTGCAGCAGCAGGAATGGGACCATAATTGGGACATGCACATTATTAGATAGAAAGACTTAAAAGATTGGTCCAGGGCCTTCAAACTGAGGCAATCAAGGCCAGACTCATAACAATGGCCCCTGTGCTGTCCTCGCTTAGGTGAGCTCCATCAAGGATACATCTAGGCAGGCCCTTGGAGGGGGATGGATGGAGAGGAGTGCAGGCAATCTATTTTGTAAGGCATTTTCCGCAAGGGTAAGATGATCTACATTCTTGGCTAATTATCAAAAGGAATTCAATGGAGGCTTAATCAAACTGGGGAGGCAGCAAATGGACAGAGTTGTCACTGTCATCAGCAATGCAAACCTTAAACCCAACTCAGTGCCACAGAGTGGATTCTGGTTACAGTGACCCTTTAAAGGGAGGTGGAATGGCCCCTTGTGGATTTCGGAGACTATAACTCTTACCAAGATTGGAAACCTTGTTTTTCTCCTCAGGGGTGACTTGTAATTCTGAACTGCTGACCTTGCAGTTAGCAGTCCAATCTGTAACCACTATGCCACCCGCCTTTTGCAAATTGGAGTGCTCACAATTTAAGTTCTAATACAATTATACATGGTTACATTATCAGCAAATTCTATCATTCCGGGAGATGCGCAAATTGCTCGGACCCCGACCAATGGGGCAGCCTGGGTTCTTGTACACTGGTGTTTCCTGGGTTCAGACCCCAGAAAGCTCAGATCCCTCCTGCTTCCCCTCAAACTCCTCTGCCCAGTGCTGACCCCAGGAACCCCAGGGATGCTCACCCTGCTTGGAGTCAGGTGAATGGATTTGGTTCACGACCCAGTCAGAAGTTGAAGTCCTTCCTTGTCATGCTTCAATGTGCAAGACACTAGTACCAGATTTCTAGCTCCCTAGACTGGACTGTATTTCTCTGTGGCAAATCTTTGTTCTGAAACAGAAGAGGAGGCAATGTTGAAAAAGGCATATCACTTTCTTGGCCTGTACTTCTTGTGCTAAATAGTGACCACCCCCACCACCTGGGATCAAAATCCTGCTCAAAGCTGAGGGTTTGCATTAAACAAGGGTCCACTCTATCTTTGCAGAGCAATTTTACTAATTTCCCAAATATCATGATCAACTTTGGATCCACAAAGTGGAAGTACTTAAGGCCTCAAATTTCTCAAGCTCCATTGAAGGTAAATATCTTCTTTTCACCAGCAATCTAACTGAAGAACGGAATATTTTATGAAGAATGTTCTTTAAAAGCCCATAACGGAACCTCAGACCAAAACCCTTGACATATCTGGTGAAAGTGATCAAGCTGAATCACGCTCATATCTGCCACTCCAACTCAGGCTGAGCTTCTCATTAAGTAAAACCTACTCCAATCCCCTTGCATCCTGGGTATTCTTTACAATATCTATTGTGTGAAGAAATCCCTATGGTTGGGTAGCCCATTTATGCACAATAGTGTAGTAACTAGAGAAAGTTTTTGTACAGGTGGACAACAAGAGACAGAGCGACACCAATAGCACATCCTAGAGGTACCTTGGCCAAGATAGAGATATTCTAAACAAGAAAACAAGCCAGGGGAATCCTTATTTGCTACTCTCTTAAGCTCTTGTGTTTACAGATGTCCGATTTTAAAGCCTTTGGGAAAGACTGCAGCTTACAGTCATGGAATGGCAAGGGGTCATGGTAAGAGCCAAGGTGAGGGAAGATGCTTAAAAATGCAAGATGTATCCAGAAAAGAGATGACTGATCAAACCATTTTGTCATCTTGACCTAAATTCTGGATTCCAAGCTTTCTAGGTAATGCTGACTGATGGCAAACAACACACATTGTAGTAGTGGGCTTATTGGCTTGGGTTCAAGGATGTCCCATCCATAGTCTCAGGTGTGAGTGACGATTTGTCCCGTCAAGAGGGGTGTAAATCATTTATCACTCTACACTGAGGGGTCTGCTGCAAGGCCAGAGGATCCAGCCAGAGCAAGTGATCTATGAGAGTCGAGTGGGTTTCAGGATGTTCAGAAAGTTTACAATCAACTGAATCACAATTCAATTCCATGAGAAACTTCAAGGCTAACTGTAAGACAGATTAAAGTTGAAGATTCTGGCAGCTAGACAGGAGAGTATTCACGCAATATGAATAGACGCTTTATTCTTTTTGTCTAAGTTCACGTTATTGGGTGAAACATAACAATGATTGTCAGAGTAACCTTACTAATATTTTCTATGAGACCAGTAATAACCTGTAAACTAGGTCAGATAATGATACTTCAAGAAAACTGTAGAGCAATATTGATAATGGATCTACATGAAAAAGTTCTTGAAAACATTGGGAATAGAGTCAGAAAACACATGAAAATAATTACACATGATAATTAAGTAGAATCTATCCTAGAGTTGATTTAATGTAAGAAAATGAGCACTGTAATATATACCAATTAATGTAAAAAAGAATTAATAATCTAAATAGACACAAAACTTACTAAACAAAGTCAAAGACTTTTCATGCTAAGGAAAAATAACTCTACAAATCTAACATAAAACAAATATAGTTCAAAATGTTAATATGCTAATATACATTCCTAAAAAGAAAAAGTCATACTTGAAAAAACATCACCCCACGTCAGAAAAAGGACAACCATAAATGTCCACTTTTACCAGTGATATTAAAAATTGACTGTATGTTCTAACTAGAGCTACCAGGTTCACTTTTTTTTAAGGAAGAGGCTTCCAAAAAGACATAAAAATTCCTTTAATCATAATTTAATTATCACATCCATAAAATATTCACGATATGCCATGAATAGCTAATAAATGCTAAAACATTGTAGGCTACATTTAAACACGCTGAAATAACTCTTGGTACTTAACTCCCTAACTATTAATTGTTAATCAGAAGTGGAAGGGGAAGGTGGGGGGAGAAAGAGGGAACCTATCACAATGATCTACGTATAACTCCCTCCCCAGGGGGATAGACAACAGAAAAGTGGGTGAAGGAAGACATAGGGCAGTGTAAGAGATGAACAAATAATACTTTACAGATTATCAAGGGTTCATGAGGAGGGGGGAATAAAAATGAGAAGCTGACAGCAAGGGCTCAAGTAGAAAGAAAATGCTTTGAGAATGAGTATGCCAACAAATGTACTAATGTGCTTGACACAATGGATGGAGGTGTGGATTATGATAAGAGTTCTACAAGACCCAATAAAGTGATTTAATAAAAAAAGAAATACAGCATGATCAAAATTATAGCATTTATCTTACAGAAAAGGAAGTACAAATGTATTCAGATTAAAACCCTGAAACAGGGAATTTGTTTCCACCCATTCTGTGATGAAAGCATGAATTTAGAGTCCTGTAGTTTTCTGTAGTGTTGAAGGTCCTCATATACTGATGAATTAATAAACTAAACCAAGGCATTCGTGTGCACATATATTAGAATGACTATATAGACACACATATATGTATGTGATACACACACATATATCAAGCTGGACAACAGATAGGATTGATGCTCACCCAAAAACTGAAGTTTGGGGACTTGAATACACTGAGCCATGGATGCTCTAGGTAGCATTGGACCCATGGGCTTCAGTTGGACTGGGCTGGGATGTTCTCTTGATGAAAAGCTCTCTCTTATGCATATGTCAGTGTCTATAGTTTTATTTTTCTAGAGAACCCAGCCTAAGGCAGATCCCCATCACATTAGTGTCATATGAGGGCGAAAAGGTGTACCTGACATGCTGCTCTTGGAAAAAAACACATCACAAGGAAAGTGTGAAAAGATAATCAACAATTCCCTGACACTGAGCCAGTCCTATGCTCCTCTAGGTCTGTGGAATTTTGGTGGATGAATATCTATTTATAACAAAAATATCAGAGGGGCCAGCCCCAATCCCAACTAAGAGGACAGCTGCCCCTCCCCCCAGAAGAATTTACTTCAGAGGACAACACTGAAGCTACAGCTCAGGGAAAGGGACATGTCTGATCAGAGCACACGGGAGAAAATGAAGGGGGAGGAAGAGAGAGTGGAGCACACATCCTGGCCCACCAAGCTTTGAGGACAATATGCCTGCTCTGAGCAGCCCATGCAAAAAGAAGCACTATGGCTGCCCCGACTATGAGTCATGACATCCCTCACTGACCTATAGCCCTATAGGGGACAACACTGGAGACAGTTTGGGAATTGCATCCGATCTGACCCCACCACACCCAGGCAAAACACTAAGGGTGTTGTGCAACAGAATAGCAAGGGAAGTAGAGCAAGGAAGTCCCAAGAGTACCAAAATTAGACTCGGGGGCCAGGGCGTGGCACCCCATCAGACTCCACAGAAAAGCACTCCTAAAAGTCAACATACAGACCTCTAACTTTTTACAGGCTTTTCTCTTTTTTCCCTTTTTTTCTTGTTGCTGTTGTTTTCTTTTGTCATTTTGTTTTGCTCTTTTGTGTGTATGTGTGCTTGTGTGTGTGTGTGTATGTGTGTGTGTGTGTGTGTGTGCATATTATATCTGCACTTCTAACTAGATAATATAGGCCAGATAAACAATCTGGAGGAGAAAGCAACAGGACCCATGGTTGTGGCGGGGAGCATGACGTGGGAGAAGGGGAGGTGGGGGAAAAAAGTGGTGTTAACCAACCCAGGGAAAAGGGAACAATCAATAAGTGATCCAAAATAGTGGGAAACAGAAAGATTTCTCCAAGTCATCTCCCCCAAATATATGTTAGACTTAGGACACTGCTCACAATTAATGGTAAATAATTGTCAAGTTACCTCCCTGAAGGCAATCAGCTGTCAGAGGACTGTCTAGTCCCACCACATATAGGGCCCATCCCTGCTGTTAAGGACAATGGGATACTTCCCCCTAAAGGCTTCAATTTAGACCCTGCAAGGTGGGTTTACAGTACACCTTACTGATAATGATTTCTACAGTGAACCAGAGAACAGGTCAAACCTGCTCAGTGACATCCAAAGTTAGGCTGCCATGCTGAATCTCGGGTCCGCCCATCTTGTCACATGCACACCCTTACTCCCTCCTCTTCCAACAGCATATGAACCCCTACAGCATCCCACTCCCATTACTATATTACCTATAGCACAACACTTTCCTGTGATGGATTTCTTCACCTGTAATTAGGGGGCCTGCACATCCCCAGATGATATAAAAGCCTTGGTTAGCAATAAATATTTCTCTCCCCATGTGGACCACCAAGTGAGGCTGAGGTGAACATGCAACTATGAAATGTGTCTGACTCCATTATTTCAATCTCTCTTCTATCTCTCATGCTCCCTATGACTTTACTATAATCTTTATTTATTATCACTGTACAATTGCACCAACCGACCCGCTGTGATGTGTTAGGGTCTGGCCTTTCCCCTGACACAAAATAAGTGGCAAGGAGGGTGTAAGATGCCTGGTAGGGATTGATCAAGGCAATGTAACTGAGAAGAATTACTGAAACCCTGAAATTACTGAACTACAGACAGAGCATGATAGTGGGACAAGAGGAAAGTAAAAGGAAATAGAGGAAAGAACTAGGAGACAAAGAGCATTTACAGAAGTCTAAATACAAGCATGTGCATATGTAAATATATTTATATTAGGGTGGGGAAATAGATCTAGGTGCATATATTAATAGGTTTAGTATTAGGGTATCAGATGGACATTGGGCCTCCATGCAAGTGCTCCCTCAATGCAAGAACACTTTGTTCTATTACCTGGCATTCCACGATGCTCACCTTCCTAAGATGATAGCTGAAGACAACTGTGTGCAAAGAAAATGTGAAGAAAACTGATGGAGCCCAGCTACCAAAAGATATAGCATATGGGATCTTAAAGGGTTGAAGGTAAACAAGTGGCCATCTAGCTTAGAAGCAAGAAAGCCCACATGGAAAAAGCACACAACCTATGGATTGATTACAAGGTGTCGATGGGATCAGTATCGGGCATATTGTGAATGAAGGGGAGTGAAGATTGGGGATCCAAAGCCCGTTTGTCAGCAACTGGACAGCCCCTTACAGAAGGATCATAGGGAAGAGACGAGCCAGTCAGGGTACAGTGTAGAAACAATGAAAATACAACTTTCCTCTACTTCCTAAATGCTCCTCCTCCCCATCCACTATCATGAACCTAATTCTCTTACAAATCCAGCTAGACCAGAGGATGCACACTGGTACAGATAGGAACCTGAAACATAGGGAATCTGGGACAGAAGATGCCTTCAGGACCAGTGGTGAGAGTGGTGCTATCATGAGGGTGAAAGGAAGGTGGGGCAGAAAGGGGGGACCCATTACAAGGATCTACATAAAACCCCCTCCCTGGGGGATGGACAACAGAAAAGTGGGTGAAGGGAGACATCGGACAGTGTAAGGATGAAAAAATAATAATTTATAAATTATCAAGGGTTCATGATGGAGAGGCAGTGAGCAGGGAGGGGGGAAATTGAGGAGCTGATACCAAGGGCTCAAGTAGAAAGCAAATGTTTTGAGGATGATGAGGTAACACATGTACAACTGTGCTTGACACACAATGGATAAGTAGATAATAAATAGATAAAGCTATCATGTTAACCTTGAAAAAACACAGAGCTCTTACAAGGCACAATGCACACATAGCCTCTCTGCACCAAAGGTCAACACTCACATTTATAACACGTAAGGAAACTTAGTAGACTCATAGTCACACTTGCTATAAGAAATCAGTATAACACTAAGAGCCTTACATTCATGGGGAAACATGACATCATGCTCCTGAGAGGAAAGTACTACACTTGTTTATATAACAAAGTATTCCCATTACTCAGCTCACATACTGCAATAGCATCACTGAGTATGAAACATACACAAATATACATATACACACGCACGCACACATCTTTCCGTTTTTAATGAAAATATTCATACCTACTGAGGCCAGGTTTCTAAAAGTTTCCATCATCCCGTGTCTCTATAGTTTCCTCTCAGAAAGGTCCAGCAATGCCCATTCTTCCTCGGAGAAATTCAGAGCCACCTCCTCAACAGCCACAGTGTCCTAAAACATCCCGTATATTCTGGTTTGGCAAGGTACCATGCATTCCACTATGTGAAAGGATGAAGAAGACAGTCCTGGGGAAACAGAGACTTCACATGGGCATTAGACACAGGGGTCTTGCTCTAAGGATTTCCATCAGGGTTTAGCTAACCCACTTCACCCACTAGATCAGCTGTTCTGAACCTGTGGGTTGCAACTCCTTTGGGGGTTGAACAACCCTCTCAAAGGGTTCTCCCGTTCATAACAGTAGCAAAATTACAGTAATGAAAATAATTTTTTGGTTGGGGGGTGAGCACACATGAGGAACTGTATTAAAGGGTTGCAGCATTAGGAAGGTTGAGAACCACTGCACTAGACACACTCCCTCACTAATTACATGTTATCCCAAGGACTGCATGCTTCTAGCATAATGAGTTTATCTCTGTACAGTTTGTCTGTGACCAACTGCAGCCTTATTTCTATCTAGCTGTTTCAGAATAGAGAACAGTCAGAACACATAAATCAGATGAATGATCAAAAATAAAAGCCTCGATTCCAAATTCATATCCTCTCTTCCATTGGAGGGAGGATTGAAATTAGAATATTTATCAGAACAGGAAGCACAGGGTGAAAGGAAGATGACAACTAGGAAACACTGCAGAATTTGTGCTTCTCCCTGTCGCCCCTCCTTAGCCATTGGAGAGCTGCTGGTATGAACTAACAAAGTAGGGACCCAAAGCCCTGGAGTCATGGTATCCTCTTGGAGAATTCTACGTGATCAAGAGCTGACGTATTACCTGGTGATAGAGATGATTATTTGGGGAATTATGAAATTTTCTATAGAGTGTCTATGTTACTCGCCTACTTTCCAGTCACTCTGCAGTTGCACGCTTGTGTATTTTGTATTTTCAATGAGATAGGACAAGCTATTGAAAAGGGAAACCGGGCAAGAGTGAAAGGTAACAATAGAATATAGATACCCTCTGTACACTGGTACAGATAGGAACATGGAAACAAGGAATCCAAGGTGGATGATCCATTCAGGTCCAGTGGTGAGAGTGGCGATACCAGGAGGATGGAGGGAGGGTGGGGTGGAAAGAGCGAACTGATTACAAGGATCTACATATAACCTCCTCCCTGGGGGATTGACAACAGAAAAGTGGGTGAAGGGACATTTTGGACAGTATAAGATATGACAAAATAATAATTTATAAGTTATCAAGGGTTCATAAGGGAGGGGGTAGTGGGGAGGGAGGGGCAAAAATGAGGAGCTGATGCCAGGGGCTTAAGTGAAGTGCAAATGCTTTGAGATTGATAATGGAAATGAATGTGCAAATGTGCTTTACACAATTGATGTATGGATTGTGATGAGTTGTAATATAATGATTAAAAAAGAATATATGCAGATATCTTGAAAATTTTCCCACTGAGACAAAGCTACTGTCATGTAATTATTATGGACTGCTCCCCTCAAAAAATACTGGATACGCACATCAATACACACTAAGCTCATAGGATATACTGACAAAAGAGCACAATATATTCAGTATCATAATAGCATGTCCTTTTTGCTGATTGGGAAAATGTACTTAGGTTCCAATTTTCTTATAAGTTGACTGAACTTCAGTGCATTTCAATGTTAAACTGTTAGGATACTAGGACTTACATACCAGGCTTTGAGATGTTTTTCACATTTTAGATTTTTAAAGATTTTTTCACATTTGCAGATCATGGAAGGCCGACTAGCTGAACATGATGACCACTAGCATTCTCTCAGCTGTGGGACTGGCCTCCATGACTTGTCATACTTTTGTTCCCGCATCTTTTCAGGAGAGACCAGTCCCTGGAGAAGGACATGGTGCTTGGTGAGGGAGATAGAGGCAAAGAAGAGAAAGGCCTTCGCCAACATGGATCAACACATGGGCTGTCGCAATGGCTCCAACGTGGGAACATGTGAGGATGGTGCAGGACAGGGCAGTGTGTCGCGCTGTTACATAGAGGGCTTTAGGGGCTGGAATGGACACGAAGCCACCTAACAACAACATAGAAAAGGTTGCACTTTATGCTAAGATTTCACAGCATGGCCAACTAGCTATGGCATAAAGTCGCATGAGCTGTCACGGTCACTCCACAATTCTGCTACAACAGTGTAACCTAGTGTCGATCCAATAAGCCTTTCAAAATCTCATCCACAGCAGTTTTAAAGCCTTCCCATTCCTTCACGATGAACCAAAACCAAATGGACTGCGGTCAAGTACATTTTAACTCATTTTGACCATAAAACAGGGAGTGGAACTGCTCGCTAGTGTTTCCAAGTCTGTAAATCTTCACGGGCCCACGCAGCCTCCTTGGCCTCCCTTGATGGGCCTGGAATGCTGGAGCCACAGAGGGTCTGGCCAGTGGCATCGATTAAACCAGTGAACCACTAGGGCCTCTTTCATACAACATGTTCATGATAAAACACTGCATTTATTCAGCAACCACGATTCTGAGGCAATTTCCAAAAAGATTTGGCCACATTGGCTCATTTAGTCCTCTTGTCACTCACTTTTAAGCAGATGTTGCTCCCAATGGGATAGAGCTGAAGTCACCAACATTGCTCACAATTTCAGTATTGCTCAAATGAAAACTTGTTGAACCAGGTCAGCATGCAGGTCCATGTGTGTACAACTAAATGCCTGGCAATTACATTTCTGTTCATATGCCCAGAGCTTTTTATTCTGTCAGTCATCAGTTACAGAGATGATCTGGATCTTCTGTGTAGTACAAAGAGGAGACGAAGAAAACAATCTATTCAATTCAGATAACTGGAACGCATTGTCCTGGAAAAGCCAGGACCCTCAGACAATACTGCTTACCTCAGGGCCGTACAACTGACTCTTGCATATAAGAAATTATTAGATTGATTGAGCAAATAAAAAACCATTGAGCAAATCAGAACAAAACCAGACCAATGTGTTCTGAGAGGGCACACCATTCCAAAACCAACAGTTCAACCCTGGACACATGAGGTGGCTATGAGTTGAAAACACTCCACAGTAAATAACAAGAACAAAAGCACAAGGCCAAATGATAATAACTCGTATGAGAAATGCAACAGAGGTGGAGCCTAAGCATTAACACATACATATTTACATTTCGTGAGCTAGTGTAGGGAGAAATAAAATGATCACTTTAGGAAACACTAGCCAGAGAACCCTGGCGTGATAAGGAAATTCTAACAACATGGGAAGGTTCTGTGATGAATTTGCAAATGCTCAGTTCGATTTCCGTTTCTCAAACATACAGGCTAAGGAGTCAAAGAGCACCCAGGTCTTCAGGGGCCGGAGAGGGAAGCTCCATGGTCAGCCACTAAATGAAAAGCTCGTTAGCAATAAGCATTCATGGAACTTCCCACACTGGAAAATAAGTGGAGCATGAAGAAGCACCAGCAAGAAAGTAAAACAAAAGAGGCAATAGTTAAAAGAAATGCAAATGAGGACGTTCAGGTTTATAACCAATATGTGAAGAGCTCAAAGTCACCATTCCAGTCTCAGAGATAAAAGCTGACCATGTTGAAGTCAGAGTACGGAGGTCACAGGGCATGTTTTTCTTTCTGGTGTACATTTTTTTAAAAAATTACTGTCATTGAGTCAATTCTGACTCAAAGCAACCCCACAGAGCAGAGTAGAACGGGGCCTGTGCGTTTCTGAAACTGCAACTCTGTAAGAGAGTAGAAAGCCTCATCTTCTACTGTGGACCAGTGAGCGGTTTTGAATGGCTGAACATGTGGGTACCAACCCAATGCATAGCACACTACATCACCATGGGTGCACAGTGTTGTAATAAATTGGAGAAAACTAGATGGTAACTAACAACAAGAAAAGCATCCTTTTAAATGCCTCTAATTAATTACTCTAGTTAGGACCCAGAGCAAACATCTGTCCTCAATACAGAGGGGCGGTGAAAACAGGTACTCTCTCAGCTGATTTCATTGTGAAATCATTCTGTGTACCTGCCTATGGGGCCCTTTTGTTTACAAGTGGTTTTCCTTATCTGCCCTTAGTAGTCTAATCAATTGCATTCATTGAAAACAGTGATTTGAAGGATGTGATGGGATTAACTAATGGGTAGTCCAAAAGAGTTTGTTCCTAGAGGAGAAAATACCAGACCACAGGGTATTAGGAAGAAATGTACTTGCTATGTTTTAAGGATAGTCAAAGCCCAGGTTGAACAAATACATTTTTATAAGGATAAAGGAAGTCAGAAAGGTGTGTCGTTGGGATTTCAATGAAGAAATGCAAAAAGATTAAAATCAATAAAAAAGTAGCATGTTCCAAAATTTCATACCATTGTGGGCTCACTTTCCCTATAAGATCACTAAAGACAAATGGGGGATGAACACCAGAAAAGTGGGTGAAGGGAGACATCGGACACAGTGGATGGATGTATGGATAGTGATAAGAGTTGTCTGAGCCCAACGTAAATGATTAAAAAAAATAGCATGTTCCAAAAAACTCTCCTCCACTAATATATCAGTTCCCAAAACTGTCAACAAAAAATATTTTATTTTTTGCACTTCACAAGAGTCCACAAAAAATGTGAATCAAATTGCATTTAGCCTCAAATAGCTAATAAGGGGTCAAGAACAAGGGTTGGCATTGTCCGCACATAACTCCCTGCCACCACATCTGGTCCAACTCACAGCAGAGCTATCACAGAGCAGAACTCCCTGTAGGACTCCCACGCCTGCACATCTTTAGTGGAGCAGGCAGACTCATCTTCTCTGCACATTTCTGGTGAGTGTGCACAGCTGCCCTTGCAGTCAGCAGCCCAATATTTAACCCACTGGACAAAAGGACTCCTTTGTTCACGTGTCCCACATACAATAAAGTATCATTACAGGAACTCATGAAAGACCTACAGAAAAAGAAAAGCAGCTCCAGAAAGGCCCACCAATTTGTAAGGGAAGCTAATTCCTGACACATCAGGCTACACAGGGCTCTGCCTGCAAGCACTCACACTTCAAGATGCAGGTCCCTAAATGGAGTCCCTGAGTAGTGTGAGCAACAGAGTGCTCAGCTACCAAACAAATGATTAGAGACTGAAGGCAACCTTAGAAGAAATCAACAACTTCTGAAGTTAGCCAATGAAAATCTTACGGAGCATAGTTTTACTCTGAAACCACATACGGTCACCATATGGAACCCAATGGTAGGCAAAATGATTGATATTTAACAAGTATTACTTAATTGAGATACAAGGAGCTCATTGGTATCCAATCCTTCATGCCATGAATGCACAAGGGGTTTTTGAAAAAGGCCATGGGAAAATGGAATAAAAATAATGGAATTTTTCCATTTGGAAGCTACTGCATATCTTTTCCTTATAGATTATGCTAACAGTGCAAAATTATGCTAAATAGAATAATGTCATAAATCTTGTTAAATTCCTCAAATATTGTACATCTTAAAAGTATTTAGGATCCCTGTTCATCTTCCATGATAATTCAGAAAGAATACTAAGCTATTTACATATAGCATCTCTCTTAAAGATCTATTAAAGCTGATATTAATTTTATTCTCTATCTATGGTAAAGAGACCAGTTAGGTTACCGTATATATGTACGATACACATAAAAACTTGAGAGCTGAAAATTTACAGAATGACTTTATTTTTCTGGGTCCTGCAAATTTTACAAATTCAACTGTGTGGTTTTTCATGTTATAGTTAGAAACTCAATCTCCTTGTAGTTTTGAATTTTCTTTCTTTGATAGATTGCCAGGTTTCATAGGTTCTGGCATGTGTGTACATACACACATGTGTGTCTTACTTAGTTTTTTATGTCCCTGAGCATGATAATGGTTACCATGGATAGGTGTTCATGGAAAGGCTGGAAGTTTGTGTCTACTCAGTCTCCAGGGAAGAAAGCCTGGGTGATGCACTTGAGAAACCAGTCACTGAAACCCCTCGGCAACATCCCTGCACTCTGACTCACATGGAGTCTCCAGGAGTTGGTGTGGGTTTGATGGCAGATGCTTGATTTGGTTCATTCCTTTGGGGGAAAAATGAATTCTGGTATCATTTGCTACTCTGCAGGCTGGCAGTTCAACCTCCCCAGCACATCTGCAAAAGGAAAATGAGGCTGGTTGCTTCTGTATAGATTTTGTTATCAGATACCTATGGAGGAACACTATGAGTCAGAATTGACTGTGTGGCAGTGAGTTTGTTTTGGGGGGTGGGACAAAGTTTCTAGGTGGCACAAACAGCTTGCACTAGACTGTTCCCCTGAGGCTTGATGGGGGTAAACAGCCCGCATTACTGTGGAAGAACAGGAGATCTGCTTCCACAAACATGATGCTCCAGAAAAACTATGGAACAGTTCTGCTCTATAACACATGACATAGCCATGAGATGGAACTAACTCCATGACACCTAACCAAAGGGGAAATTGAACATGATCACATATTCTTGTCTATGTATACACATGGATATTACATTGAAATTATGACTAAATCAAAAACAAATATAATTCCCATTAAGAATCACCATGTCTGCAATGAATAACATGTCAGTGTGGCCCATCTAAATTAGTCCGTGAAGAAGCCCCACTGCTCCAGTGGTTAAAGGACTGGCAGCTCCATGAAATGAAAGTAGTTGTGTTCCATGAAGTGGCCATCTGGTAACGCACGATTATAGCCTAGAAACCCCAAGGAGGAGTGGAAGGTGCTGTGACATCACTCACAGAATCCACTGTAGCGCAGTGGACAAAACAAGCCTCTTATCAAGAACGCGTGGATAAAAGGCTAGAACATTCAAGCATTACCATGCAGTGGGGCACAGAGAAAATGGTATCTTATTTTAAATAACATGCTATTTTACTATATATAACAGTTATATATCTGGAGGTTGCCTTCTATTAGAAATAATCATGACACAAATTTTAAAAGGAGGAGCTATTAGTAGGACTCAGTTCTTGAACAGCAAATGCAAACAAATTGAAGAGCTAACATATGAAAAAAAAGTAAATCAAAAGATTAATCAGGGCCACAGGGAAAAGGATCAAATGCAAAGCTTCACTGGAGCTGGCCGCCAGGAAACAGCTGGCGCTCAATCCATCGGGCCCCAAGCGCACTACTTGAACTCTGGTTTATACAGCAAGAAACCACGAACGGGCGGGAATACTTTTCTCCTCCGATCACAACTGTACACGCTGACTAAGGGGGGTGGAGCAGCTAGGGAACTTCCTGCTGATATCCAACATGGACATGGGCAGCAGCCCACTAACATTTTGAATCTGGTGGGTCCGGGGACCAATGCAGAAATAGCAAGCTTAAGCAATGGAAATATAGAGGCGAGTGTCAGCAGGTTAGCAAATGAGACTTAGGGTCGTTCAGTCACAGTATGCAGCCATTAGGATGTGGATGTATGTCCACTATTAATGATTTCAAAATAAATCATGTGGGGAGAGGGGGTTGGGGAGGATGGGGACCAACTCAAGCATAAGCTGGAAAATATAGAAGCTAAATTCATCTGGTTAATTAATAAACATCAGGATATTTCAAACGCTTTCTGTATCCAGTAGGATAAATGATGGATTTCAATCTATGTCACTGTGAAAATAAAATAACTGAAATTACCAAAAAGTGTTGACCTTGACCACATGTGCCACTAACTTACATCAATTCTGACTCACAGTGACCCCCGAGAACAGAGTAGAACTGCCCTGTGGATTTTCAAAACTGAAACACTACAGGGGAAGACCTATTATTTCTCCACATTAATACATAAAATGACTTGAAAATAAGTAAGTAAAATAATTGCTGGGTCCTGCAAATCAAAAGGATGTAAAAGAAAACCAAAACTCCCTATTAAAAATATGAGTGGATATTAAATCTGGGCCAGCAAGCTCTAAGAGCCAAGAAGGATCATAAGAGGGCGGCGGCAGGGGGGAAAGTGGCAGTTTAAAGAGAGATGAGCCATCAATGCAACCAATCTCTGAGATGAGGCTTATAGGGGAAACATCCCCCCCTGGAGCTCTTCACACTCCAAGTGGAAAAGTCCAGCATCCGCAGACACAAATCTCAGGAGCTGTATTAGAGATTAAAGTCTTAGCACTCCAGTGAGTAAAGCGCTATAGGATAGATGGCTGTAGATTAAGCCTCCATTGAATTCTTTCTGATCATCAAGCAAGGAAATAGATTAAATTGGCCCAGGGACAGAGGAACTGGGAAGGTGAACACCATTCACTGATCTCCAGGTAATGCAGAGGGTCCTATAGTCAGGAGCCATGCCTTAGCAGTTGAGCCCTGACTGCCTGGGTCAGAAGGACTTGGAACAATCTTGTAAAATGCTCTATCTGGCAATGAAGGTGGCTCAGTTACAGTCCTGTCCCTGCTTCTGTAGTCCCATTTATAACATGCTGTACTGATGCTCCACCAATCAGAAACGTGTGACCGTTTCCTCTGTTGCAATCTTATTTCATTCGATTCCCGACTTGACTGTTTCCCTGAACTGCACTATGATCTCCATCCGGTGATGGGTCCGCGTCTTTGTATTCTCTTTGTCTCTTTTAATAATTAATAAATGTTCTCCGTAAATTATATTTGAGATTGGGGTTCCTTTTGTAGTCCAAATCAGAGCACAAGCTAGTTTTTGATGGGCAGAAATGGTTAAGAACATGCAGTAGAGTAAAAAGGAGACCGCGTTTTAAATATAGTTTAAAGAGAACATCTATTAAATCTTATGAGACAAAGACAGCACAAGGGCACAAACACATCATCTGAATGAAGGAAGCCACCAACAGGAGGTGGAAATGGCTTCCAAGGTTCACAACTGAGATGTGAGCCAAAGAGGGTGTGGGGGAGGGGCGGGGCAAAGGAAACTCACAAAAGCATGCATCTCAATGGCAGACATTCCATCCTTAGATAGCAGGCTTACAAAATGGGTCCAGGGCCTCCTGACCAATGCAGTCAGGGAAAGGCTAAAAGCAAGTGGCTCCTGACTAGGAGTCCCCTGGACTGTCTCCAGTTTGGTGACCTCCATCAAGGACATACACTCAGGCAAACCTCCAAGAGAAACTGCTTCTCCATGGGCTGCCTGCAGAGGTGAAGCTAAGCCACCCTGCAAAGCCTGAGGGCCAGATTACCTACTACCTTGGTTCCTGGGCAGAAACCACTCAATAGAGGCTCACTCCATGTGGGGCTCTGCAATCTATGCAAGGACCAGATCTGTGCGGGGATTTGGGGCTGTCACTGCTCTGGTACCCCTTTGCAAAGCAGGGTGCTGAGAAGTTAAGCTCTAATACAGACCTCGGTCATCAGTGGGGTGGCCTCTCCTTTCAGTAAAGGCCACTCTGGGGTCCCCATGCTCTCATGCCCGCGACCTGACACGAAGGGACAGGCCCCAGGCAAACCCCCCCCCCCAAAAAAAAAAAAATTCACACGCAATCGCGCCTTTCTGGACGGAGGAGCTCTGAGCAGGAAAAGTGGCCAGAGTATTCCTGCGCCCGAAGGCAAAGGCCTGCAACCAATTCAATAAGGATTTAACTGGAAATGTCCCAGGGGGTCGCGGCGACCTGGAACACTGTTGTATGGGGTGCGGGAAGTGTAACGTCCACGGGAACCCGGACACAGCTGGGACTCCAGGCCTGCAGGGGATTCCGCGCCAGGGATCAGCACAGAAACACAGAAACTCACCCACAGAAGCTCTTGGGCCGCACTCTTGGATCCTTCTCACTCAGAGGAAATGGGTTCAGCAGGAAACTATCACCTGGGGAGGGGGTGGGGTGGTCTCTGTGGGAAGGGGCAGGGCCTGGAGGTAATGAGGGTGTCGTGGAGGGAGGTTCCTGGAGGTGAGGCTCAGGGCCTGGCAAGGCAAAGGATTCATTCTTAGTAGTTTCTTCTTAGTCTGGAAGCCCTGCTGAAATCTGAGCACTTTGGGTGGCCCAGCTTGCATTTGAAAAGCGTTTGCATTTGAATCCCAACACCACACAAGTCCAGGCACAAAGACAAACTGAAAGAAAAGTGATGGGTGGAAGGCATGCTTCCCAAGTGGGAATTTCCCCAAGAGACACTCCAGCAGCTAGGGCCACAGAGACACACACTTGACAGCATCTGCTGCCAGCTGCTCCACCTGACCACATCTCTCCTGCTTTTCACCTGGACGCCTCTGAAACTCAGACACTGATTTCAGGCTCTGCTCCCTGTGCTTCAGGCTCTGCTCCCTGTGTATGATCAGGTGAGCATCAGGATGGGGAATCCCTGAAAATGCCAGTTATCCTGTTGTCTTCTTCTCCTCCCTTGCTCTCTCTCTCTCCCCACACTGCTAAAGATTTATTTCCCCCCAATCTGTGGGTTCTTATGTTCACATAGGTTTTTATGAAACCTTTCTATGTGAACAAGTGTCTATTTCGACCAAGTTACAGTCAACTAATTGTCCTACACAGAATGTTTCCTTTAATATATTTCATGTGTTGAGGTCTCTCCTTTCTATTTCTATGTTATTGAGGGTTTTTATCAGGAATAGGTAGTAGATATTGTCAAATGCCTTTTATGCATCTATTAATATGATATGGTTCTTATTATTTGTCCTATTTATGTGGTTGGTTACATTAATTTTTTCTAATATTGAAACATTCTTGTATCCCTGGTAATAATCCCACTTAATCAAGTTGAAATATGAACTCAAAGTCAGGGATAGGCGCTCTCTAACTCAATCCATCCCATTTCCACAAATGTAAAGATAAACTTGTCTGATGTATGATCTACTCACTCACCTAAACCAATAGTTATGTAATCATCAAATATGTCCCTTTATTGTTAAAATATTAGTATAATATATTCTGTTGTAGAGTGTATTTTATAAATAATTTTACCCCATATTCTCTGTAGTCATAAAATTTTCTTTTAAAGTTTCTCATGCATTAATAAAAAGGTTTCTTGTACAAATCTATATTTATTCAATTTTGTCCTTTACTATTGATTCATATTGCAGGTATACATATTAAAACCATGATTATATTTTTTTCAACAAGATTCTGGAATGATTATTACTTTACTGCTTATTTTAAAAAGAAACACTCTAACATTTCAGTACTTATTGTACATACAGTCCCTGTACAAGAGAGGTTGTTGTTAGGTGTCACTAAGTTAGTTCCAAATCATAGTGACCATATCACCACAGGGAGAAACACTGGCTTGCCCTAAACCGTCCTCATAATTGTTCTTATATTTGAGCCCATTGTCTCAGCCTCTTTCAATCTAAAAAGTTTTCCTCTTGCTTACCAAGCTCCATGGTTGAAGTGATATATCTCTTGTTTTTGCCTCCGGTTTGCAAATACACAAAACTCTAAAGGTTTTACATATATGGAATAAGAAAATACATTTAAAAGAAGAAAAATAAAGTCAGAGCTGTTGTGTGAATTCTGACTCATAGAACCATAGAGAGCAGAGAAACAGCTCCTTAGGCTTTTGTGTTTTACATTTTATAGAACATGTTTCATCTTTACCACAGCAAGTAGTGTCCTTATAGACAATAGTCCAAAACTAGACAGGTGATGCAGTGGTTGATTTTCTCAGTCTCAGACATGTATAAGCACCACCTGGAAGTTAAAATGTACTCGACTATCCAAGAGCTGAAGAACATATTCAGTTTATTTTGTATACAACTGTGTCGATATGGTAGAAGTGTATTGTTAATTGTTTTATGAGGCCCTGAGCACAGCTGTGAGATTCTGGTTGTAAGAGAATGACATCCTGACCCACTATCACAGTGACTCAGGCGTCACCTTTTCCGATGTGGATACTGAATGTCACAGGTTGGTGCTTTTAGCTCAGTGCTGTATGGGATATGTGACTTTGATCATACATGTAATATTAATCTAACCGTTTTTCAGGATAAGAATCTGGTGGGGGGGGGGTTTCTCCACTAAGACCTACACATTGCATTATTTCCAACTCATCTGAATTATTTCCTGTATGGTCAGTGTTATGAAGAACAAACTTTCAGATATGTTGGTGGGAATTTAAGCACCAGGAACTACTGTTTTTGATGTCTCTGCCACATCCATATTAACCTCTACCACATCCATATTTTCCTGAATATCTGTGCTTAATGAAGTCTGTCCTGACTGAATTTTCACTTATGTGTTTCCCAATCACACCCATGACTATGCTTCTCCTATTCCGGGTCACGCTGAGACAGGACAGAAGTGGCAGTGTCCTAGCCGGAAGTGAGGGTCATAGCTAGGTTCCTACTTGCTGTGCACGGTGTGGAGCCAGAGAAGTGTTGCAGCCTGAGCTCTGTGTAGTCAGCGCGCCCACGTTGGGGTCGTGTTGGTGACCAGTTGGGGTGACCTTGCCGCACACAGCAGCCTGGCTCGGGTGCAAGCACCCTTCTCCCCTCACCTCCTCTTATCCAGTACCTCTCCCCTTGTACGGTAAGATGTGGGAGGGTGTCCCAGAGACTGGTCCCATCCCCCTGTTTGGGGATTGGTTGGAATTCCTTGCGAGAAACCTGTTGGAGAAAGGGGGATCCCAGACTGGCTTTGGGCGTCTGTGTTCCCGATTAGTCGCTTTGCAGGTCTCTCCTAAGCCCCCTACATTGTCTCCATACAGTGTGCCACCTCCCCGAGACTCCTGGAACATCTTCAGCTCAAAGATGAGCCCCGGGTCCCTTTCTTCTCTCGCTATGAAGAAGTGAAAGCTATTCAGGAAGCGAGTGGTTGCAGCTGGTGCACAGAACGTTAGGGCTTCCTCCTGAGGTTTGCCCAATGTTGTGACCTGTGCAGTAACTTTCCCCGGGGAGCGGGGCAGAGGGGAGAACCCAGGTCTGGAAATGCCCTGGCTCCTTGCCAGCCAGTAGGGTGTCTGCGGGGAGTACACCCACCCTTGAGGTTGTTGAAGTGATATTCCAGCGCACCCACCGCACACTGAGACATGATTGGCATTCCCAGGTAGCTGGGCTAAGTCCTTCCAGGACTGGAGGCCTCAAGCGAGGTGACCCAGGTTGGTGGCTATCAGTCAACAGTATGGCAGGTGGCAAGTAAAAGGAGAAAGAGACAGGCCCAGCTGTACAAAGATGGGGTTCAGTGAGCAGGAACTCAGCCAAAGTGAAGGCCAGTCTTTCTTTGGGAAAGCGTATTGGTCTCGATAGAAGGGCAAGAGCCAAGTACGGAAGATCTCCCTTCCCACATACACTCTTCAAGAATTTTGGGTTGTTTCTTTAATTTTTACAAAGCCGGGGGAGTGTGGGAGCTGCTCCTGCTTATTTATTGCCCAAAGGTAAATTTCTGTTTCCTCTGAAGAAGTTTCTAGTAGCTTGTCCTATGTTTAGACTTATGCCGATTCCATTTTAACTGTGTATTCCCACCTGGAGTCATTTTATCTCTATTTTAATTCCCTGAGTGTGTTGCTTTGTTTGGGGACTTTTTTTTAATTTGTTTTTATCTTGCACACTCATACAAGGTTGTGTCCTCAATTTCAATCCATTCATTTGCATAGGGAAAGTATTTTGAAATCATTTCTTGAGGTAGTTCATCTGCCTGGATTTGTGAAACATATTCTGCTGTGTGACCCTTGGCTTTATATATGGATCAATCTGTTCTAGTATATTCTCTAGAAACTAGCTAATTCACATCCAGAATACCTGAGACACAAGTGAGTGATTTTTTTTTCCAGGTGGACATTTCCAGAGAAGACTGTCTTAGGGACTCAGAGACAAGTCTAGCGATGATCCACTTAAACTGTGATTGTCCTTTTTCCCATAGGTCAATCTCAGGTGCAGTTATAGGGATTGTCCCCCCACCCCCAAACACCCAACTTAACTGCTGTTGAATCAATTAAGATTCATAGAAACTGTACAGGACAAACCATCCATCATTGCCCCTTTGGATTTCTGAGACTGTAAAACCTTCCATGATCAGAAAGCTTTGTCTTTCTCCTGAGGATTAGATGATGGTCTTGAACTGCAGAACTTGCAAATAGTAGTCTATTTTGTAATCTACAACACCACTGGATCTCCTAGGTATGGAGTGTCTGTGTAGTTTTGGCCTTTTTATGATGGATTTGTTTCATTTTTTTAAGTTGAAGAGTAATTTTTAATAAATCATTTTATTGGGGCTCATACAACTCTTATCACAATCCATACATACATCAATTGAGTAAAGCATCCTTATACATTCATTGCCCTCATCATTCTCAAAATTCGCCTTCCACTTGGGTTCCTGGAATCATCTCATTTTCCTTTTTTCTCCTACCCCTCCCTCTTTTCTCCCCCCTCCCCCATGAACCCTTAATAGTTTATAAATTATTATTTTATCTTATCTTACACTGTCCGGTCTCTCCCCTCACCTTCCTTCCCGTTTCCCATCACCCAGAGAGGAGGTTACATGTAGATCCCCTAGATCGGTTCTCCCTTTCTATACCCCCTTCCCTCCAGGTGTCGCCACTCTCACCGCTGGTCCTAAGGGGTTCATCCGTCCTAGATTCCCTGTTTCCAGATCCTTACTGCACCGCTGTGCATCCTCTGGTCTAACCAGGTCCCCAAGGCAGAATTGGGATCAGGAGAATTGAGGGGAGGAAGCGTTCAAGCACTAGAGGAAGGTTTTGATTTTCATTGTTGCTACACTGAACCCTGAGTGACTCATCTCCTCCCATTTCTTTTAAAATATGGTCAGTAATTTCCATGTCCTTGAAGATAGACACTGGGATCTTGGTCAGAAGTTAATTATAATGGTAATTGCATTATAATTATAGATTGCTTAGAGTGTGTTATTTTCACAAAGCTGAGCCTTCTGCTTCATGAACATGGTCCATTAGTCTCATTATTTGCATTTCTTTTGGTAACTTGGAGTAGTGTTTTTCTTATAGATTTCTTTCTACAAGACTTTGGTTCTCTTAGGTTTATTCCATTTATTTTATCTTTTAGGTAGCTATTGTAAATGATATTATTTTCTGATTTCCTTTTCAGAGCTTTCAACAATTTTCTTCTAGGGCTTTTGGATTTTCTATGTTTAGAAAATCATCAGCAATTACAGAGAGTTGTCATCAGCAATTATAGAGAGTTTTACCTCTTTGTTGCCATTTAGGATGCATTTGGTTTTCATTTGTTGACTGATAGCTATTGTTCAAAGTTTGTGTTAGTCAGGGTGGACTAGAGAAACAAACTCATAGACACTCAAATCTGTTTAAAAGAGCAATTGTATATTGAGAAAACATCCTATCCAAGTTCATACGCCCTATATTAACCCATATGTCCAATACCAATCTAAAAATACCGCTTCAGACTCATGCAACACATGCAATGACCCTGGATACAGGAAGATCGCAGGCCAGTAGGTGGAAAGACTTGTGGATCCAGAGGCAATGGAAACTCTCAATGCTGGCAGGGGTCTCTACAGGATCCTCCAGCTGCAGGAATCTAGTGTAGCTCCATGTGTCTTATCAGCAGGAATGTGTCACAGGGAGTGTGAGGTAAAGGTCAGCCTCCCACAACTAATTGCAGGTTTGATAGGCACAATAGTACAGTTGAGATATATAAAGATTATAATAAAGTCCTAGAGAATACGGAGAGATTAGAAGAGAGATTGAAATAATGGAGTCAGACACATTTCCTGGTAGCATGCTCACCTCAGCCCCACTTGGTGGTCCACGTGGAGATGGGAGACAGGAGGGCAGGAGAGAGGGGGAGAGGAAGGAGGACACTGGGAAAGGGAACAGGGGAGCAAGGATGGAGGGAGATGAAGGGAGAGCTGAGAGCCAGGGAGAGTGAGGGGAGAGGGCTTTATATTGTTAACCCAGGCTTATATATCTTCTTTTGGGTGGGGCATGTAAGCCCCCAAATTACAGGTAAAGACATACATCAGAGAAAAGGGTTGTGGTATAGGTAATACAGTAGTGGTAGGGGGGGTGATATAGGGGTACATACACTATAGGAAGAGGAGGGATTAAGGGTTTACATGTGATAAGATGGGTGGATCCTAGATTCAGGATGGCAGCCTAACTTTGTATGTCACCAAGCAGGTTTGACCTGTTTCCTGGCTCTCCATGGAAACCATTAACAGTTGGGTGGGTGCCCCACCTAGAGTGGAACAGATGCCTGCAGGAGGAATATGTCTAAGCATCTGACCTCCCACCATGAGCTTTCAAATAACCTCTGTTTGTCAGAAATTTGTGTGAGACAAAGCTGGGGGGTATTTTGTATCCCACAACTAGAGTGAGTGTGTATCCCTCCTCCAGCAAGCTATTTATTTCCATAGCATTACCAAATGAGGTCATCAAGCTGTGACCCGATTGACAGGCTAAATTCCACCCCTTCACTTTCAATATTCTCAAGCTGACACCAGATTATTTAACTACCACACTTTCGGCACAATACGAATTAAGATTGGTATTTAATGATAGCCTTATCTGATTCCAATTTGAAAGGTGAATGCCTTCACTTACTCTGCATTGAGTTCAATGTTTGTCATTGACCTTGCATTTTGCTGTTTTAAGTCCTATCAAATAAATTTGGACCCACAGCAACACTAGAGAAAACAGAATGAAGCGTAGGTCTTGCTTCATTCTCACAGTTGTGATGTATGAGGCCTTTTTTGCAGTTACTGTGCCAATCTAGCTTGTTAAAGGTTACCTTTTTTAATAACCTTATGTTTCATAAAGCATTAGGTCCTTATCCAAGTTCTGATTTTCCTAACAAATGTCCGAAGTACTTGAGATGAAGTAATCACCTCCTCCCTTCTTTCTATTAAGCATTGCACATCATTCAATATACAATTGTTTGTTCTTCTGGTGGTCCATCCTACCATCAAATTATTCTCCAGTACCATAATTCAGGTACATCGTTTGATCTTTCATCCTTTTCATTCATTGTCCGACTTTGACATGCACATGAGACAATTGGAAACCTCATAATTTGGGCCAGGTACATCTGAGTCTTCAAAGAGACTTCCTTGCTCTTCACCTTTGACGAGGTCTGTGCAGCAGGTTTCCTCAACTAAATGCAGCAGTTGATTGAGTCAAGCTTCCATGAATATTGATTGTAGATCCAAGAGAGATGAACTTCTTCCAAATTTCAATATTATCCCCATTTATCCTGATACTTTCCATTGGTCCCATATTAGGGAGTTTAATTTTCTTTACATTGAATTTTAATCTAAAGTGAAGGCAGTAATCCCTGCTCTTTATCAGTAAGTTCTACAAGTCATATTGTCTTACAACATGTAGTTTTATGTCATTTGCATGTGCCGGATTATGAACCTGGCTTCCTTCAATCTTGATGTCATAGTTTTCAGTTAGTACAGCTTCTCAGGTTATTTGCTCAGAACAGCGTGTTGCACAGAGAAACTACTACAGCTTTCAATGATTCTGTATTACTGTGATGCACAATGAAAATTCATGGAAAACACAAACAAACCACACTACAGGTTGTATTAAACATATATGTTTTAGAAAAAATATTCCGTGAAAGTGCTTAAAATGTTTTCCAGAAAATATGGCCAGGTATTCTGTAACCATTCCAAGAAAAGATCTCAAAAACAAAGTCAACCAAATAAACAATAACACCACCAATGAGTAATGGGAATTAACATATTTGTATGTGTATCTTTGCAAATTGAATGTCCCCTTTAGTCAAGTATCTATTCATGTCCTTTGCCCATTTGCATCTCAAAACTCTGTACATGTCCACCATCTCAACTCGTGCTAATTTACATGTTAGGCTAAAGAAAGAGGACTGAATTTTCAAGAGACTATTCAGAGAAATGAGAGAACACAGTAGAAGTAATATCCACTGTCAGCTGGGGGTTAATGAAATCAGAATTTCCTAACACTCTCTAAGCTTTCTGTGTCCAGACATTTTCTCCACTCTTTGGTGTAAGGAACTTGAGTTCTCAATAAATGGAAGCTAATTCCAGAGAAGATGAAGACATTAGACTCTCTTTTTGGTTTTTTGAGAAAAGATTGAAAGTATCTCTACTTTGTTCTCCTTGGGCTCTAACATGCAGATCACTCCTTCAATTTCCAGGTTAAAGTTCAAAACATGGTGAAAGGCACCACACTGGTCACAATTCTCCAGAAACTGTATAACTTGTCCGCAAGTTTTTATTTTCTTTCATATATTCTTTGGCCTGGAAGTTATGTCTCTCGTAATAGCAAGAGACTCCAAAAATGGGTTAACATAAAAGAGACTTACATTCGTTGTCAGCATGGATTTTTTTCCTCCCTGTCCTGGGTGCCCTGTGACAGGTACAGCATCAGGATTTGAGCCCAGGAGTGATGAATCCCTCACAAATCCTCTCCCTAAGATTTGCTGTCTCTTGTGGCTCCGTATTTCTGGACCTGAATCTACCACAACCAGCAGAAAAGTTTGCAGCACTTGTTATCAATATGTTTGAGCATCGGGAAACAATTACCTGCCTTAATGCAGCTGACTCTCAAGCGCCAAAAGCATATCCACCAAGCAGTTCTCCCCGCAGCTGAGCGCAATGACCACTGAGGGCACAGCTGTCCATTACTGTGTGAGAGGAACAGTGAGAGGACTCAGTGCCATCCAGGCACAACCTTCCCTGTAATAATGACCTTAGTCTATAGGGATCACATGAGCTGCACAGAGCACAGGAGCCAGACTTCTGGGCAAGGGCAATGGGGGAGGCATGGGAGCAAGGAGCTTCCTCTTAGTATCTAGGGTTTCCTTTCCCTCCAAAACATTTTCTCTGAGAATCTTGTCTTCCTAAATATTACAAAACACCACATCAATTTCAATATTCATTCATTTATATGTTGTATGCATAAACACATTTAAATATATGTATGCATAAATGAATCCTGGTGGTGTTTTGGTTACTCATTAAGCTGCGACCTGAAATTTCAGGAGTTCTTAAGTACTAGCTGTTCCACAGTAGAAAACTAAAGAGTTACAGTTTCAGAAGTGCTCAAGGACAATTCTACGCTGTCTGTAGGGTCATGATGAGTCTGCACTGGCTCATGGCAGTGAGTGTGAGTGATGAATATATGGATATATACTATATTATTTGTGTCATGAACATGTGTTTAATGATTTTCACATCCTGGATGGCTGTACTGGATTAAATGAAATCACAAGACAACAAACCGTGGGGTTCATCTGAAGAGAACTTAATGAGGAATTCATAGCAACACACAGTTGTATAGTGTAGAAGTAAAACTCTGAGATTGATTACTTCAGTTTCCAACTAATGGAACTAGAAAAAGGTGAGTATGCATAGGTAATATCCATGGCATAGGTAGCACGGGCCTGGGAGAGACAATAAAAAAGTAACCAAGATAAATGAAATAACAGGAACACAACCAGTAAGCTGATTATATGAAAACTGACTCTTTTAGAAGATGAAGAAAAGTGATAAATAGCCAGGTTTCCTGATTATCACAAAAGCAGGAGGACTGGAATCTCTCAGATCAGAAACCGGAGAGGAGACACCATTCTGCATGTTTTGTGGACATGCTTTATGAAGAACTTCCTGTCCACACTGTACAAATATCACTGAAATATGGAAATGCTTAGAAGGAAAGAAAATCAGTAAGGTTCCCACACAAGAAACAGGTAATAGAACGGTCCACTATCATCATGTGAATCCACACCATAAGGGGAATCAGAGAGGATGCATTGTGAATGCTCATACCACTCAATTAGAAAGTTTGTTATGTATGTAATATAAAGTTTACAAATTGAAAACTATTTTTTAAAAAGATTGATAATTGATAACAATTAAAGCAATGCTTGATAAACAACCTGCTTAAGAGCTGTTTTCTGTTGGGAGTGCTCGTTCAGTCTGAGGGAGAACTCTTGTCCATATTCTCTACTCATCTGCTTCTAAATATCAGGGGACATGCAAATGCAGCTCTCTGCCTGCTGATAAAACAACCACAGGCCCTGATGTGGGACTTCTCAGAGGACAGTACCCGTTTCTGGGGTCTCTGCTGTTAATATTTTGAAAGCAAGAGCTAGTCCAGAGGACACATAATGAATTTGGTACCAAACGTGGCTTTCATTTTGGCCATTTTACATGGTAATCATTGTAGAGCTTGCTGTGTGTGTGTATAATTGTGAGTGCATGTGTTTGTATGTAAGTCATCTAATCAGAGTGTCTGTTTGCAGGTGTTCAGTGTGAGGTGCACCTGGTGTAGTCTGTGGGCGATCTGAGAAAGCCTGGAGAGTCTTTGAGACTCTCTTGTGCAGCTTCTGGATTCACCTTCAGTGACCATGGATGAGCTGGGCCCGCCAGTATCCAGGGAAGGGCCTGCAGTGGGTCGCAGGCATTAGTACTGGTGTTAGTACATACTATACAGATTCAGTAAAGGGCCAATTAACCATCTCCAGAGACAACGCCAAGAACACGCTGTATCTGCAGATGAACAGCCTGAAAGCCGAAGACACAGCCATGTATTACTGTGCAAGAGACACAGTGAGGGGAAGTCAGTGAGAGCCCGGACACAAACTTCCCCTGGTGGGAGGATATTGGTCTCCAGGGGGTGCGCAGGACCCACAAAGCACAGGACTCAGACCCAGGAGCAGCTGGAGCTTCAAGGCTGGTTTCCTGTGGTTATATGTGGATTCTCAGAAATCTCAGTTCCTTGTGCGAAATCTCTAATTTAAAAAATAATACTTCTGTGCCTACTCCTGGCATCTGTGAATTCAAAGTTATATTGTAACCAAAACTATATTCTGTCCCACAGCAACAATCCGCTTCTTAACCTTTAAGGACAGGAAATGACTTTGCCAGCGGTCCCTGCATCAGAGTTCTCAAGACGCTCAGATAAAATATTTTCCAATCAGACTTCAGGAAAATGGTGCCTGGGTAAAGGTATCTATTAAGTGTTTGAGTATTGGCTGAAAGTCTAACAGTATGTTCTTTCAGCACACTCTGAGGAATTCTGGCAATCATCTAGCTAATAATTTAATAAAAGATAGGCAGTCTGCCTATTTTATATTGAATTGTTTCTTCAAGTGACACAATTTTTGTTGTTGCTGATTTTTGCTTTTTTTGTTTTCCTTTTTTTTACCCCAGGGTAGAGTGCGAACGCAGGGCTCTACTACCACAAATTATTCAGTCAAGTTTCCAACATTTGGGGAAATCTCAGGGGTCAGGACAGCTTTGGTTGTTTTTCCTAACCTTTGTGGCTGTGTGTGTGTGTGTGTGTGTGTGTGTGTATCTTTTCTGGAATCCCATCTGAAAATACATAAATTCGCCAACTGCATTTTATTATCTGGGTGTTAATATCCTATATCAGTCTATCCTTCAGAACCTGCAGCCCATGATAGTCCAGGAAACACACTACCTTTTTGTGAAAATTCAGGATTCAGGGAGAGCTTAGGGCCAAACGGGATCATTCAGTTCTTCATGCTGGATGTTGTATCTTCACCTTCACAGCCCCAAAGAATGTCGGCCACTCCTTCTGGTTTCACCCAGAGGGTCCACATTTGTCCTATTAATGAGCTCATCCTCCTCCTGGTGGCTTTGCTAGTATTTTGTTGTTTGATACCGGTAACATTCCCAGTATCCATTGACACACAACCTTAAGTGAAGAATTTCAGCTATTTTGGTATAAGATCCTGTATGAAATGTAAGATTAGGTGTGAATAACTTTATTAATGATGACTTTGTGGATACTACATGTCTTCCTGTGTCAAAGGTAATTTTTTTAGTGTTGCATGTACTCTTTCCACACTAGAATAACTCTTGAGTAGATGTAGGAGTGTAGTTGTCAAAGAAAAGTTCTTCCTTCTTAGTGACTTACAAAAGCCACTCCTATTTACAGCACACATTGAATGGGAGCTATTTTTGGCTGAATTCAATGAGATTTCTAGATTTAGCTGACCTTCAAATATTTGAATATCTAATTTTACATAATCTATTGCAGAGAGAAAATGTGTATCTGACAATTTAAATGCTCTTGGTTTTGTTCTGAGTATCTTAGAAAGATATAAGTCCCTGAGAGGAGAGGACTACTGCCTTTATTCCCAAAGCTGTTCTCAAACTTAATTTGTGTCTCCCTCCTCAACCATCTTCTTCATCACTTTCTGTGGCCTGAAAGAATAGGCCTTGTTCTTGAAGAATGGAGAAGTCACGGAAGGGAATGTGTTCTATGAGGAAGCAGCCAACATTCTCATCTCAGATTGACCCCTTTTAAATTTTATTACAAAGTTACCACTCACATGCAAATCTGCACATAGTCCATTGGATATAGTCTCATGATGTATTTACTCAAATTTAGCTCTTATTCTGATTTAATACACCTGGGAAAATAGGCCTCATTGCCAATATGTCAGTTTCTTCCTCTTCTTGGGGAAACTCTCAGAGGTGAAACGCTCAGGGATTGAAGCATGGGGTTTTGTGACTGCTTTATCTGTGAATCAGGCTCATTCTCTCCAGGAGAAGCATATGCAAATAAAGGCCCTCCTTATGCTGATAAAAAAAACACCCCAATCCCAACAAAACAGTTCTTGGAGAAGATCCTCAGTACCATAATCTACAAGAGTCGCTGTTCTGAAATTTGTATGAACACAGAATCATCATGGAGTCTGTACTAAGCTGGGTTTTTCAGGCAGCTATTTTAATAAGTAATGCTATTGAGAGCAAGTGTGTGTGAGTGGGTATGAGTTGCACACAGTTGACATGTGTGATCGTTTTCATGACCGGCATATATTTTCTTTGAAAATGGCAATTGCAATGTGCAACTGGTTGAGTCTGAAGGAAACTTGAGGGAGCATAAGACATTTTTGAGATTCTAATGTGCAAACTCTGGATTTACATTTAGTAACATTTCCATGACCTGTATGAGCCAAGTTCCAGGCCTGCAGGGTGTCTTATTAGTACTGTTGATATCACATATTGTACAGATTCCATGAAAGCTGGTTTACCATCTCCAGAGACATTGCCAAGAACACACCGTATCAGCGAGAGGACAGTCTAAAAGTCAATCACACGTCCATGTATATTGGTGGGGAAGAAACACAGAGAGAAGTCAAAGTGAGTACAGACACAAACCTCCTATGCAGGGAGGGAGCTGTGTTGCAGGGCTCTGTAAGGGCATGAACAGAAGGAATGATTCTGGATCATGTGCATTTGGAGAGGGAGTTTCTAGTCTGGATCTCTATTGTGATCCAGGGTTCTTCATCTCACTATTTCACACGGGAATTTATGTTTTGTTTTCTTTTTATGATTCAGTTCCTACCCTTAATATCTATGAATTCAAAGTTGTATTGTAAGAAAATAAAACATTCTCATAGAGAGAAAAACAACCAACCAAAATGAGCTTGTCCCATAGGGAGTAGAAATTTTCCAGGGGTGATCAGCGTGTATTTTGAGAAGGTCAGTGTTTTAGTCCTGGTGGACTGGAGAAACAAATTCATAGACACTCCTATGTGTATAGGAAAAAGCTTTATATAAAGAGCAACGGTATATTGAGAAAACACACCAGTCCAGTGCAGATTAAACCCATAAGGCCAATATTAGCCCATATGTCTGATACCATTCTGTAAATTCCTCTTCAGACTCATGCAATACATGATACAATGCCAGGTGCAAGAAAATCACAGGTTAGTGGGTGGTAAGTCTTGTGGATCCAGTGGCATTAGAAGCATCTTGCTGCTGGCGTGGGCCTCCACGTGGCTCCTCCAGCTCCGAGGTTCTGGCTGCCATTAGCATAGCTCCATGTGGCTTGTCAACAACAATGCCTCACAGGGAGAGAGTGTATCTAGCCTTCAGTGAGCTATTCATCTCCTTTGCACCTCCAAATGAGGTCATTAAGGCGTGACCTGATTGACAGGCTAGACTGCACCCCTTCGCAGGTTCACAGGAGATCATGTAACTGCCACAGTCTGAATATCTTTCAGGAAGACTCAGTGGAGTGCTAACCGTTAAGGCCTCAATTAATGGCTGTAAAGTTGGTGGTTTGAAACGTGGTGTCATTTATTCAAGTACAATATATTGTAAAAAGTTGCTTTCACCCAAACTAAAATTCTGTTGACATTGATCAGTTCCAAGTCATAGTAATCCTAGAGGACAGACTAGAACTGCTCCTACAAGATTTCCAAGCCTGTATTTCCTTATGAGATTATTCCACCACAAATTCTCCCACACAGCAGTTCGTGGGTCTGAATGACTGAATTTTCATTTAACAGCTAGGCAAGTCATGACTGTCCCATTAGGATTGGTAGTTCTTACTTATCTATCAGTTATTTTTAAAAAATATTATATCCTGTCAAACAATCTTCATAGTTTAGAATTATGTTTTTCATCAAGCCTTGCTGTTTTTCATCCAGATTCTTCCCCTAGATCAGGGGTCAGTAAATTTCTTTTTTCAAAAAGACCTCTGAAAACTATAATTGATTATTCCATTGGTCATATAGACTTGGAGACAATTATTCAACCTTACTGATTGTGAAAACAACAGCAGGAAAGAGAAAAGGGCATAGCTGTGTGCTAATAGAATGTTATTCACAAAGACAGGCACTGGGCCATGAGCCTGTTAACCAAAGCCCTTCAATGAGGGTCTGAGTAAGTAACAGATGATCTTCTGTTTCTTTTCTAAAACAGTTTTATTGGAATTTCATGCACATGATATAATTCAATCATATCAAGAAGAGGCATATACCTGTCTTGATTTTCTCTGCAGTAGGAGCAGCTTGCCTGCCACTACCCCTCATCCCCTAAAAATTTTTGCCAGTGCCAAATTCTTCTCCACTCATCCCTTGGTCAGGAATGCCTCCCAGCTGATGAGGTGTCCCATCTGTGGCGCAGAAACATCCTAGACACTGACAGAAGAGCGCTTCAGCAGCTTGGCATCCCTACATTCCCTGACTTGATTGATCCCTAGTCACAGCTTCCAAACCAGCATATCTCAAAGGACATTGACACAGCAGCCAAGCTCATTGGGGCTGCCACAGTTGGAGTGGCATCTCTGGAGCCCGCATTGGGACTGGGTTTGGGAGCCTCATCCTTGCTTATGCCAGGAACCCTTCTCTGAAGCAGCCGCTCTTCTCCTATGCCATCCTGGGCTTTGCCTTCTCGAAGGCCCTCGGGCTTTTCTGCCTGATGGTGGCTTTCCTCATCCTTTTTACCATGTGAAGGAGCCATATCTACCCCCCACATTTCTCTGTCCCAAGTCTCTCTGCCCAAAATTTCCCTTCCCTGCACCTCCCTGGACAGCCTGGGGAAAATAATTGGCTCAAGGTTTGACAGAGACAAATAAATACTGTATTAATAAAGATGCTTCTTTTTAAAAAAAAGTGGGGGGCATACAATCATCATCACTATCGATTAAATTTTTTCTTCCTTTTGTTCATATCATTACATTTTTGGCAAAATGTACACAGGAAAACATTCTCCAATTCAACCACTGTTATATGTACAATTGAGTATCTTTGATGATACTTTTCATGTTTACAACCATTATTGATATCCTTTTCAAAATTATCCCATCACCAATAATATAAACTGAATTCCCCCTAAGCAACAACCATTTCACCTTCACCCATGGTAACCATTGGTCAAGCTTTGTTTGTTTTTATATAGTTTTAAAAATAGATGTATATAATATTCACATATCAGGCATCAAAGAACAAAAAAATCATATAATTGGGTGCATACCTCCATGATACAATCACCGTGGACAAACAGGTGCATATGCAAATGTGGTGAACAAAGCTGATGGTGCCGGCTATCAAAAGAGATAGTGTCTGGGGTCTTAAAGGCTTGAAGGTAAACAAACGGCTAACTCAGAAGCAACAAAGCCCACATGGAAGAAGCACACCAGCCTGTGTCATCAAGAGGTGTGGAAGGGATCAGGTATAGGCATCATAAGAAAAAAAAAATCTTACCAGAGTGAATGAAGGGGAAAGTGCAGAGTGGTGACCCTAAGCCCATTTGTTGGCCACTGTAGATCCCCTTGCAGAGCGGTCTAGGGGAGGACTTGAGTCAGTCAGGGTGTGATATAGCACTGATGAAGAATACAGCTTTCCTCCAGTTCATAAATGCTTCCGCCCCTCCCTCCACCCCAACCCACCCCACTACCATGATCCAAATTCTACCTTGCAAGTCTGGATAGAGCAGAGGATGTACACTGGTGCAGATAGGAGCTGGAGGCACAGGGAATCCAGGGAGGATGATACCTTCAGGACCAGGGTGTGAGGGGTGATACTGGCAGGGTAGAGGGTGAGTAGGTTGGAAAGAGGGAACCGATTACAAGGCTCTACATGTGACCTCCTCCCTGGGGGACAGACAACAGAAAAAGGGGTGAAGGGAGACTCTGAACAGGGCAAGATATGACAAAATAATAATTTATAAATTGTCAAGGGAACATGAGGGAGGAGGGAGCTTTGAAAATGATGAGGGCAAAGAATGTACAGATGTGCTTTATACAATTAATGTAAGTATGGATTGTCATAAGAGTTGTCTGAGTCCCTAATAAAATGTTTTTTAAAAATAGTATTCATTTACATAGATGTTTAAAATGTTGTACTATATGTATATATGCATATATATAATAACGAATTCTTTGGTTCTCTCCCCCTCCCACATTCATTGTTTGCTCCCGAAAGTTCCTCACCCTTCCTACTCCTCTACTCCCCTAGGGCCCTATAGACCATTGCATCAGTTATTGTCTCTAGGGATCCGCGCCTTCTGTGCTTTACAAACTTTGAAACCCAATAGAAACAACAAAAAACAAAACCAAAATAAAACAGCAAGAAGAAAACGCTCCTAAGGGCCAGCAAAGATCCCTGAACTAACTACAAGCTTTTCTCTTGTGAACTGTTTTGTTCTGTTCTTTTTCAGTGGTTTGTTTTGGTTGTTTTGTTGTCTGGTTGTATACTGTTGCTTTGTGTTCCTCTGTCTAGTTTTCGTGCATGTTAGTGACTCCACAGGTCTGTCTGAATAGGACAGGCTGGATGAACTATCTGGATGAAAAACAACGGGACCGACAGTTCCGGGGGGACTAGGGGTGGGGGGTAGGGGGGGTAAGGAAGTGGTGTTAACAAACCCAGGGACAAGGAAAAAACATGGGACCCCAAAGGGTAGAGAAGGGGGAGTGGCAGGCCTGATGGGAAATGATCAAGGGTAAGGTTGCTTAGAGAAGAGGTATACTCTAGCCCAGGTGGCGATGAAGCATGGTAGTAGGGCAGGAGGAAGGTCAAGGGAGATGGAGGAAAGAGCTAGGAGTCAAAGGGCATTCATGGAGGTCTAGACAAAGACATGTACATGCAAATATATATAGGAGGATGGGGAAATAGATCTTTGTGTCGATATTTATAGGTCAAGTATTAAGGTGGCGGAAGGACCTTGGGCCTCTACTCAAACACTCCCTCTATGCATGAATACCTTCTTTTATTAAATTGGAACTCTATGATGCTCACTCTCCCGACACAACGGCTGGAGCCAAAGTGGGTGAACAAGTAAATGTGGTGAAGAAAGCTGATGGTGCCCGGCTATCAAAAGAGATAGTGTCTGGGGTCTTAAAGGCTTGAAGATAAACAAGCGGCCATCTAGCTCAGAAGCAACAAAGTCCACATGGAAGAACACACCAGCCTGTGTGATCGAGTGGTCCCAAAGGGATCAGTTACCAGGCATCAAAGAACAAAAAATCATATCATTGACTGCACACCTCCATGATAGGATCGCTGAAGACAAATGGGTGCACAAGCAAATGTGGTGAAGAAAGCTGATGGTGCCCGGCTATCAAAAGAGATAGTGTCTGGGGTCTTAAAGGCTTGAAGGTGAACAAGCGGCCATCTCGCTCAGAAACAAATAAGCCCACATGGAAGAAGCACACCGGCCAGTGCGATCACGAGGTGCCCAAGGGACCAGATATAAGGCATCATGCAAAAAAAAAAAAAAGATATAAGTGTGTGTATGTATGTGTATATATGTGTATATGTATATATGTATGTGTATATATATATTATATTAAATGAAGGGGGAAGTGCAGAGTGGAGACCCAAGGCCCAAGTGTCGGCCAATTAAATATTTTAAAAACATTTTATTAGGGACTCATACAACTCTTATCAAAATCCATACACACATCAATTGTGTAAAGCACATCTGTACATTCGTTGCCCTCATCATTTTCAATGCATTTGCTCTCCACTTAAGCCCTTTGCATCAGGTCCTTTTTTCCCCCTTCCTCCCCGCTTCCCCCTCTCCCCTCCTTCGTGAGCCATTGATAATTTATAAATTATTATTTCATCATATCTTGCCCTGTCCTATGTCTCCCTTCACCTCGTTTTCTCTTGTCATCCCCCAGGGAGGAGGTCACATGTAGATCTTTGTAATCGGTTCCCTCTTTCCAACCCACTCACCCTCAATCCTCCCAGTATCGCCCCTCACATCCCTGGTCCTGAAGGTTTCAACTGCCCTTGATTCCCTGTGCCGCCAGCTCCTATCTGCACCAGTGTTCATACTCTGCTCTATCCAGACTTGCAAGGTAGAATTCAGATCATAATAGTTGGGGGGGGAGGAAGCATTTAGGAACTGGAGGAAAGCTGTATTCTTCATCGGTGCTACATCCCACCCTGATGGACTCATCTCCTCCCCTAGACCCCTCTGCAAGGGGATCTCCAGTGGCCGACAAATGGGCTTTGGGTCTCCACTCTGCACTTCCCCCTTCATTCACTATGGTATGATTTTTTTCCCCTGATGATGCCTTATACCTGATCCCTTCGACACCTCGTGATCGCACAGGCTGGTGTGCTTCTTCCATGTTGGCTTTGTTGCTTGTGAGCTAGATGGCCACGTGTTTACCTTCAAGCTTTTAAATCCCCAGACACTATCTCTTTTGATAGCTGGGCACCATCAGCTTTCTTCACCACATTTGCTTATGCACCCATTTGTCCTCAGCGATCATATCATGAAATATTTTTATTTTATATAATGATATTTGTATTTATTTATTCACTTTAACATATATTTACTTATATTGATATTCACAGTAATTTTCATATTTATATTCATATTTATGTTCACATATATGTTTAGATTCATATGTGTATTTAGATTCATATTTACATTGACATGCATATTCATATTCACACTCAAATTGTTATTCATGTTTATATTTTCAATTATATTTACACTAATATTCATGTTCTTATTTGTATTGATATTAATATCTGTACTTCCATACATATTCACATGTATATGTGTATTCATATTTAGGGCATATTTGAGTCAAATTAATCTAGCAACCAATGATTACTGTTTTCCAGTGCAGTCATAGAGGTCTACCATTTTTACAGTTTGAACATTTTTTATAGCATATGATCTATTTCTTCTTTTTTAATTTTCAGTTGACATCTTGGACATCAGACTTTTTAAACTTAGATAGATAGTGTTCAGGGCCCAGGCCCAATCCCAACTACATGGAAAGCCGCCGCTCCCCCCAGAAGAATTTACTTCAGAAGATAGCACAGAAGCTACAGGTCAGAGAGAGGGATATGTCTGATCAAAGCACATGGGAGCAATGAAGGGTGAGGAAGAGGGAGTGGAGCACATCCTGACCCACCAAGCCTTGAGGACTGATATCCTTGCTCAGAGTAGTCAATGCACAGAGAGAACCATATGGCCGGCCCCACTAGGAGACATGAAAACCCTCACGAACCCAAAGCCCTACAGGGGACAGCACTGGAGATACAGTGTGGGAGTGGCACCCGATCTGACCCCACCACAACAAGGCAAAACACTAAGGCCGGGCAATAGAACAGCAAGAGTACAGAGCAAGGAAGTCCCAAAGGAGTACCAAAAATAGACTTTGGGGCCAGGCCGTGGCACCCCATCAAACTCCACTGGAAAACACTCCTAAACGTCATCAAACAGACCTTGAACTATTATGTCTTTCTTTTGTTTTTGCTGCTGTTTTGTTTTCTTTTGTCACTTTGTCTTGCTCTGTCTTATTTTGTGTGCGTATTATTATCTCTGCAGGTCTATCTAGGTAAGATAGGCTAGATAAACAATCTGGAGGAGAAAACAACGTGACCGATGGTCCTGAGGGAGGGGGGGTCAAAGGAGAATGGGAGGTTGGGGAAAGGAAATGGTGTTAATAAACCTGGGGACAAGGGTACAAGAAGGGATCCAAAAAGGCAAGAAGCATGTGAGACGCCTGATAGGGATTGATCAAGGACAATGTAACTGAGTAGGATTACTGAATCCAAAATGGAGGCTGAGCATGATAGTGGGACAAGAGGAAAGTAAAAGGAAATAATGGAAAGAACTAGGAGGCAAAGGACATTTATAGAGGTCACAATGCAGGCATGTACATATGTAAATATATTTATATATGATGATGGGGGAATAAATCTATGTCCATATATTTATAAGTTTATATTAAGGTAGCCAATTGACATTGAACCTCCACTCAAGTACTCCCTCAGTGCAAGAACACTTTGTTCTATTAAACTAGCATTCCATAATGCTCACCTTCCTAATACTATCACTGAAGACATATGGGTGCATAATCAAATGTGGTGAAGAAAGCTGATGGCGCCCAGCTATCAAAAGATATAGCGTCTGGTTTCTTAAAGGCTTGAAAGTAAACAAGCAGTCATCTAGCTCAGAAGCAACAAAGCCCACATGGAAGAAGCCCACTAGACTGTGTGATCACGAGGTGTCAAAGGATCAGAGACCAGGCATCAAAGAACAAACATTCATATCACTGTGAATGAGGGGAAGTACAGAGTTGGGCTAGGCATGCCCCTACAGAAGGGTCTTGGGGAGAAAAAGAGTGCAGGGTGCAGTGTAGCAAATACGGAACACAAAACTTTCCTCTAGTTCTTAAATGCTTCCTCCCCCCACCACTATCATGATCCCAATTCTACCTTACAAATCCAGCCCGACCAGATAATGTACACTGGTACAGACAGGAACTGGAAACGCATGGAATCCAGTTCAGAAGATCCCTTCAGGAACAGTGGAGTGAGTGGCGATACTGTGAGGGTTGAGGGAATTTGGGGATGTAAAGGGGGAACCGATTTCAAGGATCTATATATAACCTCCTCCCTAGGGGATGAACAAGAGAAAAGTGGGTGAAGGGGAACATCAGACAGTGTGAGATATGACAAAATAATAATAATTTATAAATTATCAAGGGTTCATGAGTGAGGCAGAAGTGGGAGGGAGGGCAAAATGAGAAGGTGATACTAAGGGCTCAAGTAGAAAGCAAATGTTTTGAGAATGATGATGGCAACAAATGTACAAATGTGCTTGACACAATGGATGGATGGATGGATGGTTTGTGACAAGAGTTGTACAAGCCCCACCCCACCCCCGCAAATAATTTTTAAAAAATAAAGATAGGTAGTGTTTTTCTAGAAATATGTCCACTTATTCTAAATTTTCAAATTCATTGTTGTGATCTTCATAGTTTTGGTTCTGTTGTGATATTGGCCTTTTCATTTCTTATTCTTTGTATTTGCTTTTCTTATTCCTTTTAATTTAATAAATTTACCAGTAGTTTGTCAAACTTTGTTAATATTTTTAAAGAATTAACTTGTCTTATTGATTATTTCCCTGTTTCCTTTTCATTTATTTCTTCTTTTTTTTTTTGCTGCAAAAGATCTCTTTATTGTTTTTTTAACAATTTATTGGGGCTCATACAATTCTTGTCACAGTTCATAGATATACATACATCAATTGTATAAAGCACATCTGTACAGTCTTTGCCTTAATCATTTTTTTCTCCTCTTTTCTTTTTTTACATTTTATTAGGGACTCATACAACTCTTATCACCATCCATACATATACATACATCAATTGTATAAAGCACATCCATAAATTCCCTGCCCCAATCATTCTCAAGGCATTTGCTCTCCACTTAAGCCCCTTGCATCAGGTCCTCTTTTTTTTCCCCTCCCTCCCCTTTCCCCCCCTCCCTCATGTGCCCTTGGTAATTTATACATCATTATTTTGTCATATCTTGCCCTATCCGGAGTCTCCCTTCCCCCATTCTCTGCTGTCCCTCTCCCAGGGAAGAGGTCACATGTGGATCCTTGTAATCAGTTCCCCCTTTCCAACCCACTCACCCTCCACTCTCCCAGCATCGTCCCTCACACCCTTGGTCCTGAAGGTATCATCCACCCTGGATTCCCTGTACCTCCAGCCCTCATATGTACCAGTGTACAGCCTCTGTCCTATCCAGCCCTGCAAGGTAGAATTCGGATCATGGTAGTTGGGGGGAGGAAGCATCCAGGATATGGGGGAAAGCTGTGCTCTTCATCGGTACTACCTCGCACCCTAATTAACCCATCTCCTCTCCTAAACCCCTCTATGAGGGGATCTCCATTGGCCGACACTTGGGCCTTGGGTCTCCACTCTGCACTTCCCCTTTCATTTAATATGGTATATATATACATATATACATATACATATATACATATACACAGATATACACATACATACACACACTTACACCTTTTTTTTTGCATGATGCCTTATACCTGGTCCCTTTGGCACCTCGTGATTGCACTGGCCGTTGTGCTTCTTCCATGTGGGCTTTTTTGCTTCTGAGCTAGATGGCTGCTTGTTCACCTTCAAGCCTTTAAGACCCCAGACACTATCTCTTTTGATAGCCGGGCACCATCAGCTTTCTTCACCACATTTGCTTATGCACCCATTTGTCTTCAGCGATCCTATCATGGAGGTGTGCAATCAATGATATGATTTTTTGTTCTTTGATGCCTGGTAACTGATCCCTTTGGGACCACTCGATCACACAGGCTGGTGTGTTCTTCCATGTGGACTTTGTTGCTTCTGAGCTAGATGGCCACTTGTTTATCTTCACCTTTTCATTTATTTCTGCTCTATTCTTTAATATTTATTGTCTTCTGGTGACTGATGTTTTACTTAGCTCTTTTTTGTTCTAATTGTTGAAGGTTTGTGTTACCATGCTGACTTTTGCTTTATTTTTTGATATCTTCATATATTGTTCATAACGTGTGTTCTTAGTATTGCTTCTGAAGTATACCAAAGCTTTTGGTATGCTTATTTTTGTTTTTGTAAGGAATTTAAAATCTTAACCCCTACCATTTCCAAGTAATTTAATGCACACAATTGCTCATTTTCCATGTTAGATTTTATTCTTTTATCTTCCTATTGTTCATATATAATTTAATAATGCGGTGAAGTAAAATTTATTTGTAATATCACAATTTTTAAAAATTTATTAAAGCTAGCATTGTAGCCTAACGTATGGTTTATTCTGAAGAATGGTACATATGAACATGAGAAGAAGGTACATTGACGTTTTCCCAGATAGTATGTTTCCTACATGTCTAAGAGGTCAGTAATTGTGGTATTTAGTTCTTCTGTTACTGTATTGATTTATTATCCAGTTGATATTTAGTGTTGTTCTGTCAAACCAAGTGTGGATGTATTTAACTCTATTACTGTAAAATTATGTAGTTCTATCTTTAAGTCTATAAGAGCTTGATTAATATATTTTGAGGGTCTGCCACTAAATTAATATATACTTATTACTATTTTTCATCTTGCTCTTTTGTTCCTTTTATCATATAATGCCCTTATTTGTCTCTCATTAAAGATTTGGTCCTATTTTATTATTAATTTGTATAGCCAGTCACACATTTTAAAATTGTAATTGATTAATATTGCTACCCTTGCTTTTTTAATTTCCATTTTCTTGATATATTTTCTTCTACCTTTGATTTTTAGATTATATTTGTCTTTATGTCTTAATTGTGTTTCTTTGTTTTTCACAGTTGAGCTTGCTTTATGGGTGGCATGCTGGCTGGGTTGTGGGGGCAGGGCAAAGACTCAGACTGAGCTTATCAAGGGACTGGGGCATGGCGTCCTAGCTGGTGCCAGGATGGGATCAACTCCTTCAGGACGGAGGGGCTATGAGAAGAGGCGGCAGAGAGAGCGAGGAGAGGTGGGGAAGGAGGGAGGGGTGACAAGGGGATGGGGTAGGAAGAGAGACAAAGGGAAGGCAAGGAGGAGACAAAAAGCAGGGCCTGGCTGGGGCTGATGTGCAAACCAGAGGTGCTCCGTCCGGTCAGCAGCAGGAGAGGCTCAAAGGGGAGCCTCCTGGGAAGTGTAGGCAGCCATGAGGGCCCGCTTCAGCTGCTCGTAGGTGACGAACATCACCACGTTCCAGGAACCCAGGCGGAGAAAGGAGGGCATGACCCCTTTGTAGAAGGCCCGGGGCCCCTCCTTCTGGAGCATGGTAAGGGCGCAGTTGCCAGCGCTGCTGTACTGGCCCAGGGCAGAGTTCATATATCTTGTCTTGACCACGTTGACGGGGAGGCGATAACGGTGGTGCAGAAGCCGGCCCCGAAGGCGGAAATGAAATGGCAAGGGAGGTCATCCGTCATGAGGTTGGCCTTCAGGAGGGAATCTTTGATGAGGTCATAGGTCACCAGTTCAGCACAGTTGACAATGGCATTCCGAGCCACATTGGGTGAGGTCCCTTTCCAGAGTCCCTGAAACCCTTCCTCCCGATCAATGGTCTTGTAGGCATCCACAGTGCTCTGGTATCTTGGGCTACCTCCAGCCGGGGCCTGACCTTGGAACCGGACCTTCACCACATCTGTGGGCTGGGCCACCACCACAGCCAGGGCACCAGTGGTGCTGCCTGCCAGGAGGCGGCTACCGATGCCGGCATGCTCAGAGCCCTTGGTGTAGAACTGCTTGACGGAGTCATAAAGGCCGATGCGAACAGAGGCGAAGCTCATCTGGCGCTGGAGGCCGGCGACCAGCCCGTTGTAGAGGTTGCGGGGGCCCTCTGTGCACACCATGGTCAGGGTGGTGCCCAGCACGCCGCGGTACTGAGCGCTGGCTATGGCCCGCAATGGCCCTTGGCTTTCTCCTTGGATCTGCAGCCGGACTTTAGCGGTATCCAGGGGGAAGGTGATGAGATCCGCGATGCAGGCGGCTGTGCCAGCCCCCAGGAACTTCACCGTGGCGGTCGGGGGCACATCGGTAGCCTTGAACCCAACCATGATGCTGACTTCCTGCTACCTCCCAGTAATGAAGACGGGTGGAGAAGGGGAGGGCACCTTCAATCAGCAACAAGATGAGATAGAGGAACTCTGCCGGAATCCGGACTTGTAAGGTCTCACGATGAGGCCTCCGAAGATCAAGCTTCTCTAAAGACGTCCCATTCTTCAAAGCCAACAGTGGCGATCAGGATTTGATCTCTTTGGTTTTCCATAGAAAATAGCTGAGATATGGAACACCTATTGGTCGTACTATGTATCCGGGCTGCGGGGAGAACACAAGATGCAGATGGCAGTGCGGTCGGCGGGGACACAGTCGGAGATGAAGCCCTCGCAGTGCAGCAGATTTATGGATCAAGCAGATTTATGCTTTTCACTGCCTCTTGAGAGGTGCATTGAGTCCTTTTACATTCCATGTCATTATTGATGTGTATGCATTTATTGCTGTCATAATGCATTGCATTTCTGGGGTTTTTTTTCCCCCTTTGTGGAGTTATTGAGTTTTTCCCCTCAAATTTTGTGCCCTGAGTTCATTTTTTTAAGTTTCTGTTAATTTTTTTCATTATTATTTTGTAAGACTCCATGCTTTGTTCTTGTTTTTCTTATGGATTAGCTTTATCTTTTCTTCTTCTTCATCCTTTCCATATTACTTGAGAATTTTGTTAATAATTATATGATTCCAGACAATAATATTGGCATAGAAAATATTTTCTAGATCATTCTAAGGGAAATTTATTGAATAAATATGCATTTTTGAGTATTTATTAGGATGAAAAGATTCAAGATACATCAGAGGGTGTGAAGAAAATTTCCACTCAGCATGAGAATATTTTTTTTGCATTAACTATTTCTAACTTTGACAACAAATGGCCCTAGTTAGTTTCCTGGAGTGTAAACTGAGATCTCATCTATACTTATTATTCTGAAGTCTGCCTTTGGATCTCTGGTGACAGACAGACAAAGCCCATTCCAATGAAGAGAAGGCAAGTGCCAATGCAGGAAGTTTCCCAAGAGTCACTGTGCATGGTATCCCTAGAAAGGTGCTGACAAGGTGGGGAAACCACAGCTTCTGAGAGGAAATCATCACGACTTCATTCCCTGGCATCTGCTGAAAACGGCCTAAAGAACATTTTGAGAAATTAGTTTGTAATTTCCTCCCCTTGTGACATATTTACTATCCTTTGGAATCAAAGCTGTCCTTCCAATGAGTGCTCCCTTTATTGTGACTCCAATGAGTGATCTTACTAATGACTCCGCCCACCGGACAGGTCATTCCAGTTCACCTGTTCCCAGTGTCAGGAGTCTCTCTATGTTTGGAACCCTTGTTTCTGCATACAGGGAGACAATGGGTAGCAAGCATCACGAAGGACATGTCACAAATTTAGCCCCAGAAGTCACCACAATTGTTTTCTCAGACATAGAGATCATTAGTCATTCACTGCACGATTCACTGACAACAGTGCACGGGGAGCAAAACAGAAGGAAACCTTCACAGACCTGACCCTGGGCGATAGTAGGTCACTGAGTACATTTGAAATCATGAATTGCATGCATGAATCTGGCATGCCTGTATTTTATTGTCAAAGGTTTTGAGTCATGGATAGGGTGAGAATTACCATGATAACCTGTTTTTCAAGAAGGAAACTGGTTTCTAAAGGAAGGCAATGAAATATTAGAGTAACTTTAATATTTGTACTGTGAACAGACAATGCTAGTTCCTCCTTTCAAGTTGGCAGTGAGGAGAAAATTTAGAGAGTAATAAATTCTACATTACAAATCTGACTAGATGAGAGGATGTGCATAGGCACAGATAGCAACTGGAAACACAGGGAATTCAGGACAGATGACACCTTCTGGACCAGTGGTGAGAGTGGTGATTCCTGAAGGGTGGAGAGAATGTGGGGTAGAAAGGGGGAACTGATTACAAGAATCTAGGTATAGCCTCCTCCCTGGGGGATTGACAGCAGAGAAAATGGTGGGGAGAGACGTCAGACAGTGTAATGTATGACAAAATAATAATAATAATTTATGAATGATGAAGGGTTAATGAGGTAGGGAGAGTGGGGAGGGAGGGGAAAATGAACAGCAGATACCAAGGGCTCAAGTCGAAGGCAAATGTGAGAATGATGATGGCAACACATGTACATATGTTCTTGACACAATGGATGTATGTGTGGATTATGATAAGAATTGTACGAGCCCCCAGGAAAATGATTTAAAAAGAAAAACAAAAACTGTCCATGGACATGCTGAGAGATGAAAGAGGGAAGGAACCCTGAGTCCTCCTTGTCATCCATCTCTGCCTGTCTAGTGCTGGGGATGTGTGCTCAGTGAGTCCTGTGTGCCCCCTGCTGCCCAGTGTCTTCCTTGCAGGGAAGTTTGTGTCTGGGCTCACACTGACTTCCCCTCACTGTGTTTCCCTTGCACTTAAAGTAATACACAGCTGTGTCCTCAGCAGTCACCGAGCTCAGCTGCAGGGAGAACTGATTCTTAGATGTGTCTCTAGTGATGGAGAGCCGGCTTTGGAGGGATGGGTCATAATTTGTACCGCCATTATAGCATATGAGTCCCATCTACTGCAGACCCTTCACTGAGGGCCGGCGGATCCAGTGCCAGCAGTAACCACTGCTTGTGATGGAGACACACGCACAAAAAAGAAGAAAATAATAATAATATAAAGATAAAAATGAAAATGAAGAATAAAGAAGGAAAGACTACCATCAATATTTTAAAGTTCAGGAAAAAAAATAAAAATCCTGTCATGGAACAAGTGAGAAATGCTTTACCTTAGAGCAAGTACAGGTTGGATCGAGAGGTAGGTCAACTGACCAATTGTCATATTATGCCATGGTCTGATCCACCGTGATCAAGTTCGCAGTTATCTCTGTCTGAGAGTAAAGCTTTTCAAGGGGATCTGCCAGAGGTTTAATATGACTAAATATTCTTCAGATGGATTTTTTTTGAGTTCTCACTGTTCACCTACCCTTCGACAAATTGGATGTTCATAATTTGAGCTCTGAAGGTTTTTCCTTCATGACATTTGAATTGTCACTATCTTTGGGTCACACATGCTGGTGTGCTTCTTCATTGTGGACTTCCTTGACACCTGACTTAGATGGCTGCTTGAAGACAAGCCATTTAGATCCCAGATAATTGATACCCTGGTACCATCTGCTTTCTTCACCCCACTTTGCTGTAATGCCCTTATCTTCATTGATTTTTCAATGAAGGTAAGTATTGAGCAGAGCCATGTTAAGATCCTGTACCCAGAATATGATCACCTAGAGAATGGATCTAGCTAAATCCTCTCATATACCATGGGCACCTCTAACTAGTGCCTGAAAAGTGAACATGTGAAACTCCACAACTATGTTAGTCTGGGTGGACTAGGGAAAAAAATTCACAGACATTCATATGTGTACAAGAGAGAACTTTATATCAAAGAGAAATTGTATATTAAGAAGGCATAACCGCCCAGTCCAGTTCAAGTCCATAAGTCTGATATTAGCCCAGATATCTGACACCAGAGTATAAATTCTTCAGACTCATGCAACACATGCAATGATGCCGAATGCATGAAGAGCACATGCCAGTGGGTGCAAAGTCTTGTGGATCCAGTGGAGATGGGTGGAAACATCTCAAAGCTGTTAAGAGTCTCCACGTGGCTCCTTCAGCTCCAGGGCTCTAGCGTAGCTCCTTGTGCATTGTTGACAGGAATGTCTCACAGGGCATGAGACTGTGTCCTGCCTCCAGCGAGCTATTTTTCTCCTCAGTGCCTCCAAATGATGTCATCAAACTGCACCCAGATTGACAGACTAAACTCCATCCCTTCATCTGAAGTCTCAAATTGACAGCAGATTATACAACTACCACAGCAACCATGGAGGCAGATAAAGAGCAGGACAGGAAAAGCGAAGTAGGTACCTTCTCTATTTGTTTTGTACTCTACTCTTATTTGTATCTTTATGTCATTATAATTTTTCTTTATGTTTAATTATATCTTTGTTTTTAATTGTTTTTGTTATTATCTCCAAGTTTGGAAGTAAAGGAGTGGATGAATAGAGACCATAACTGAGGCAATGGTTTATATGGAAGGGGGAGGAGTAATCAGTGGATCTGTGAAGCAGGAGGGAGCATTAAGCTTATTTTGAAAATGGGCATACAACTTTTTTTTAGAAGTGTTTTAAGTATGGAAATGTGAATGTTATATCAGGAAAAGAAAGAAAGAAAGAAAGAAAGAAGGAAGGAAGGAAGGAAGGAAAGAAAGAAAAGAAAGAAAGAAAGAAGGAAAGAAAAGAAAGAAAAGGAAGGAAGGAAAGAAGGGAGGGAGGGAGGAAGGGAGGAAGGAAAGAAAGAGAAAGAAAACGATCTATGGTTACCATGTGTGAAGTGGGAAGAGATTTGGCTTAGGGGGGCATTAAATTAAGTTTAACTGCAGTGAAACAATATGCAGGGGGATAAAAATAATGGTTGTACAACCTGAAAAGAATACTCAATGGCACTGAATTACACATGTAGAAGGCGTTGAATCGGTGAAAGTTTTGTTGCATACAGTTTTGCAAGTATGTGAAATATATTACATGAATAATGATTACAGAGGGGGAGAAATTGTTCTATAATTGACTGTGGTAAAGATTATACAACTCTTCTTGATATGGTTGAAGTATTGAATTATATAAGGGGGAAAGTTCTAATAAAAGTGTTTTGTTTTGAAGTGGATGCTCAGAAATGTTCATCATTTTACCTTCCACTTTAACTCAACAGCCTGCACATCTCATGGGCTACCCTTGTCCTAAGGGTAGAACTGGGCTGCCCAGAGAGAAAGTGGAACATTCCTAGGAAAATAGTATCCCCAGGAATTCCCTTCATTATGGCTCACACCTCAGGCCAACTGTCTGCATTTCTACAAATCTACCCATGGTTTTCAGGAAGAAATTGTTTGTCCACAGTCAGTGCAAATGATGAAGGGTAGAGATTGACCTCACAGAACACAGGTCAGGAAAATCCCCTCTAGAGGCCATTACTGCTCCTACTCAGAGCCATCCTCTTTCTGCTTCCACAAGCACAGCACACGTGGATCGCCTACAGTAAAATATGGTAACAGAGCTCCAAGTCACACATGAAAGTCAGGTATCTTAAGCCTTCATCCTTACCATGTTAATCAGAGATGCCTGTGGAGGTGACACCCTTCTGGATTCTTCTTGGTGACATGAATGTCCTACCCTGTAAGCACCTTCATGTCAAAGCAGTTCTTTTCATCTTAGAATGGTTTTATATTATATTTCCCCCCGTATTCCTAGGTGTGATCGTGCAGGTAGAGCTGCTACAGACCAGTCATGAGTTGGGAAAGCTATGTGCTATGTCTCAAAGTGCTATGTCTAACTTCCAGGTCTGAAAATATCAATGTTTCTAGATCTAAAAGGCTCTGGGAAACACGACCTGTGTTAGGTGGCACAGAAGCCTTGTGATGAGTCTTAGCAACAACTCAGTTTTCACATATTGATGCATTGCAACCACTAAAGCTCAACCAGCTGCATGTGTTTTAACAATCTGAAACCTGAGGACACTGACATGTAAAATGTAGGAAACGTACTAGGAGACACAATGAAGGCTTAATGGTCAAACATCTCAAGCATCACAACCCTAATTGGGCAGCAGAGGGAGCTCAGGGTACATGGGACACAATCTTTGCCACAGGAGCAGGTGCAGGGGGTGCCAAGTGTTTCTTTGCTCTTGTGTCTGGAGTTTTCCAATTCACCCATGTGGAAGGCCACTTCAAGGAACCTTCAGCAACTAGGTTCCCATGCCTCTTATTTTCCTGGAGGGCAGATCCTAAAAATTAAAAGCCCATATTCTTCCTCAGAAGACAGGGGAGAAAGAAATCACATTTGGGACAAGTTGAAATCAATCCCAGAAGGACTGGTAGTCTCTCTATGCCGTTAAATTCTGACCTCCATGTGCTTCACTCAACACAATCAGTTTCTCTCCATCCTAATTATTTTTTCCAAATTACTTTAGGTTGAAATTGTATGTGTGTGAATCCCAGCCCAAGTATCTCCTGTGAAGAGAAAACCAAACCAAACCTGATTTTACCATTTCTGAAATAATTGACAGTTGTATATTATTTTTGTCAATATTTATTATTTTAATAGGTAATTATTCTCTTGAGAAAAACATATCCTTTAACCAGGATTTGTCAAATTATTTTTTTTACATTTTATTAGGGGCTCATAAAACTCTTATCACAATCCATAAATATACATACATCAATTGTATAAAGCACGTCTGTACATTCTTTGCACACCAGCCTGTATGATCATGAGGTGTACACGTGATCATGTATCAGACATCAAAGACCCAGAACAAAATAATATCTTTGTGAATGAAGAAGAGTGTGCAGTGGAGACCCAAAGCCCATCTATAGACAATTGGACATCCCCTTACAGAAAGGTCACAAGAAAGAGAAGAGCCAGTCAGGGTGCACTACAGCACCGATGAAACAAACAACTTTCCTCTAGTTCTTTAATGCTTCTCCCCCCACTATCATGGCCTCAATCCTACCTTATAAATCTTAGTAGACCAGAATATTTACACTGCTACAGATAAGATCTCGCAACACAGGGAATCCAGGATAGATAAACCGCTCAGAACCAACAATGAGAATAGAGATATCAAGAGAGTAATGGGAAGGTGGGAGTAGAAAGAGGAAATCAATCACAAGGATTGACATAGAACTCCCTCCCAGTGGGACAAACAGCAGAAAAGTAGGTGAAGTGAGACAGCAGACAATGCAAAATATGAAAACCATAATTTATAATTTATCAAGGTTCATGAAAGAGGAAGAGTGGGAGAGGGAGGGGAAAATGAGGAACTGATATCAAGGGCTCCAGTACAAAGCAAACGCTTTGAAAATGATGATGGCAGCATATGTACAAATGTGCTTGACAATGGATGAATGCATGAATTGTGATAAGAGCCCTAAGAGCCCCCAATAAAAGTATTTAATAAAAAAGAAAGCATTAGTATTTAAAGCATAATACCTAGATTTGGAGAGCACAATCAACTCCTCAAGCATGGGAGACTTCCTCTAGTTTTTGGAAGATGCCCTGGAAACGTCCCGATGTGTTATGCAAATTCACAGACAGCATTGTCTTCTCTGGGTATGTAGAGACCTTCAGCATCTACAGAACTTCTAAGTTTAACTCAGTACCTTAAAATTCTTGGTGTGCAAAAGATTTGTGAAGGGAAGGCAAGCTTGATTCAAGGCAAGACAAACCTGCAGGGAAGGAGCGAGACTCAGGAGCCGCTGTCATATTCAGCTCAAGGGGACAATTAAGGGAAAGTCTAGAAGGGGCTGGGGAGGGTTTTACTTTTAGCATATGAATTTTCTTTTCCAAAAGATAATTTAAAAGAGAATTAGACAAGGGAAGCTTGTGTCAGATTAAATATATATTTCTAGGGGAATATTTATTTAACTGCATGAAGAAATGAATAAGCACCACACTTAAGGGGTGGAGAGGAGGAGGGCACATTTCAAGGCACTGTCTCTAACTGTAGGTTGACATTTCCATTAAGTCAATTCTTTCTCTTAACAACCCTATAGAATAGGGCTGCCCTTGTAGGCTTCTGAGTCTATAAATCTTCATGGGTGTGTAGAGAATTCTTCCCCCTGCAGAGCCATTGGAGATTTAGAATGACTGACCTTGCATTTAGCAGCACACTGCATAATGAACCCCACACACAGGGCTTTCCAAGATATCTAGAACATTCTTATCTACTCTTGGAGTGACTCTCTTAGAAGTCATTCAACATTACTTAGGACTATATAGGCAGAAGGTATGCAAATAGACCCCTCCCCTGCTGAGGAAAACCATCCAAGTCCCAACTCTGAAGCTCTTGGACAGTTGCTCCACCTCTGGAATTCCAAGGTACCCCCATTCAAGACTGAACAAATCAAGTCACAATGGAATCTCTATTGAGCTCAATTTTCCTTTTTGGAATTTCAAAAGATGCTTTGATGCAGAGAAAGTGTGCATGAGGGGGCATCAGTGAGAGGCAGTAAATATGATTTTCAGGATCAGGATGTCTGTGTGTTTGCAGGTGTCCAGTGTGAGGTGGAGCTATGGCATCTGAGGGAGACTTGAGGCAGTCGGAGGCTTCTCTGATATTCTCCCATACAGTCTCTGCATTCATTGCCTGTATTTATAATATACACTGGATCTGCCTAGCCCCAGAGAAGGGGCGGCAGTGGGTTTCATACATGAATAGTGTTGGTAGGACTCTCCGAAGGGCCAATTCACCATCTCCAAAGACAATGGTAAGGACATACTATAACTTCAAATGGACAACCTGAACTTCAAGGACACAGTTTTGTATTTCTGTGCAAAAGATGCACAGTATGGTAGTTACATAATCTGGTGTGAATTTGGGACTTCAGAGGATAAAGAGGGAAGGGTTGGAGTCTGTCAATTGGATCATAGCCAATGAAGCCTCTGCGTGGGCATGGCCTTCTGAGAATTCTGGGAAATCCCGTATTCCATCTTGGAGGTGGAAGAGAGACTCTCTAATCCCTGGGAGACACCCTACTGACAAGGGTGACTCTCTGTGAGACATCCCTGAATAGAAGCCACATGGACCTACCCCATGCAGCCCTGTGTTCTGGAGAAGCCATGTAGAGACCAGTCTCCGCTGAAAAGCTTACAATGCCACTGGATCCAAAGACTTTCTGCCCACTGGCCTGTGATCATCTTGCATTCTGGATCATTGCATGTATTTCATAAGTATGAAGAGGAATTTATACATTGGTATCCGACACATGGGCTAATAATGGACTTATGGGCTTGGACCTAACTGGGGTTAAGATGCTTTCTAAATGTACAATTGCCCTTTATATTAAATCTCTTATACACAATATACGTGTGTCTATGGATTGGTTTCTCTAGTCTACCCAGACCAACGCACACAGTGAGGAGAAGTCAGAGTTAACCCAGACATGAATGTACCCTAGTGGAAGAGGTTAGGCTGCAGGAACCCCTCAGGATCTGCAGAGCACAGGACTCAGACCCAGGAGCAGTTCCAAATGGAGCTTCACTACTGGCTTCCTGTTGTGTCTGGGGATTCTTCTCCTTCTCAGCATCCCTCAGGGAATCAGTGCATCTCCTCCCGTCTTTCTGAAACACTCACCCAATCTCCCTCTTATGATAGGATGATTTCAAACTTAGCTTGTTTCGTTTTTCCCTTGAATTGTCTCAAATTTCCCATGTAATTGGTAATTCCTGCATCTAGGACAAATTCTGTTCAAATCATCGGCTTCATCAAAAACTTTATCCCTTGCTTTCAATAACCCTCCTGTATTCCCTCCTTCCTCGGGATAACAGTCCCTGCTGTGCAAAGGATCTCACTTTATTATCTTTGTATGTGTGTGTGTGTGTGTGTGTGTGTGTGTATATATATATATATATTTCCAGACAACATACTACATGAACTTACCACCAGTAGCCCAATCCTAGATCAAGTCACCTCTCTCCATTCATCCAAACGGAGACTTTCTTCTCTGAGTTCATTCATTTTATTCATTCACAGCTCCTGTCTGTCCTTGTCCACCACAAGCTAATTTGAGAGTCAGTTTTTTTCTCCAAAGGCTGTTTAATTTAGCAGTTGTGCATATTGATACAAGAGTAGGAAAAGGGAGATAAGACACATTTTATGCTTAGTCTCAACATGCCTCCCCAGACCTCACCTCCCTTCCTGCCCTATGTCCCCTTGTGCATGGGCTATAAGCGTCCTATTCTGTACAGGGCACCCACAGGTTCCCTTCAAGTTCTGTCAGAATATCCTTCTCTAGAGACATGCCCAGGGACTGATTTTCTGTCAATTAGTACTGTGACTGCTGTAGTTATGATCACATATTTCTGAGTCAGGCACACACAGAGGGAAAGGCTATGGGAACCCAGACACATACACCCATACAGGGAGAGGGCGGGGCTCAGGGGTCACTCAAGCCCACAGATAACAGGGACCCTCAGGGGAGAAATGTAGAGGAGCCTAAGAAGGATTAGGTAAATTAGGTACCTATTTCCTCTACCTGCAGAGAAAATGTCTCTGCCACACACCTCCACATTCTTGTAGCTCAGTGTGTATATTCTTGTATGCACTTTGTCTGTTTTTTTTTGTATGTGCTAGTACACATGAACTACTCTGTGCCTAAATATGTTATACTATGTGACAGAACTTGTAGTCTGTTCTGCACTGATTCTATTATTATAATTCTAGTATATTTTAGTGTGTCTTTGTGGGTTTTTTTCTTAAGTAAATGCATGTATATTTATTAATCTGAGGGTATTGTATGAAGATTTGTTAGTTCTAGTATATGTGCTGATTTGTTCATAGTAGGCATGTGTATGTTAATATGAGTGTTAAAACACAAATGTCATTATGTGAGTTTCCTGCTTGCGTGTGTTCAGTCCAACCCATGTGAGCTCTTCAAACTTTATGAGCTCACATCTCCTTGAATAAAATACTTTATTGAGTGTTAAGAAATTACTAAGCTTGGGGGAATCCATTAGAGGCCCATAGTAATATGCACAGCAGAGTACGCTAATCAGTGAAACTTCTTTTTAAAGTGGACAATAAGAAACAGAAGGACATGAACAGCAAATCCTAGAGGTGAACTAGTCAATGCAGAGACATCCTTAACTAGGAAACAGGCCCAGAGGGATGTTTATTTTCTCCTCTCTGAAGCTCTTGTGTTTATGGATGGCAATGATAAAGCCTTTGTAAAAGAATGCACGCTACACTCAAAGGATGTCTAGTTGTAGGTACATGGGTGATGCCAAGAGCCAACGTGAATGCAGAAGTTTAAAGGTAAATGAGATGGATCAAGGAAAAGGATGACTTATCTTCCATCATCTTTGCCCAGAGAATGGGGTTCAAGCTCTCTAAATAAGGTTAACTGATGAAAAACAACACAAACTATTGGAGAGGGCTTACTCCTATTCCTTTCAAACAGCTAAAAGAACTCAAGGTTGCTTGTGCCCAATATGGCCCAACTGCCTCTTTTACTCAATCTTTATTAGATACACTTTCCTTCGAGGTGCTTCCCGCCGCAGAATGGAAACAATTGGCTTTTGAAAATGCAAATACTGCCTGCCAGGCAGCGCTGAGACCTTTTGGAAAAAAGGGCAACCTGTCCGATTATATCAGACTATGCTCAGACAGGGAAACTTTCTTTACTCAGGGGCTTGCGATAGCAGCTGCTTTGTAAGGAAAAACAGTAAAGGAGGGTTAATGATACTATGGAACTTATGGGAGCCTTGCAGGCTGGGCTCCCTTCCCCCTCTGCTATTCCAGCCAATACATATAAGATCATTTTAGATTTAAAAGATTGTTTTTATACCACGCCCTTGGATCCAAAATATTGTAAAAGATTTGCCTTTAGTGTCCCTTCCACCAACTTCAAAGAGCCTATGAAGAGATATCATTGGCTTGTTTTGCCTGGAGGAATGGCCCCAACCCGCTATTAATATGGGGAGGAGGGCATGTTTGGGTTTTTACACAGGATGCTGATGGAGCATGGGGGCTGCCTGAATGGTTGGTGCAGTTTGCAAACCATGCAGATGGTAATTTGCCTCAGAGTGCTTCTGGGGACATGGCTCAGTGAGAAGTACTAGGCTTAAGTTTCTGATCCACCACTCTTACTTCCTGCTGTCTGGGAAGGTCTGGAAATCAAGATGTGGGTTAATGACTCACGCCCTCCCTGTACAAAGTGAAGGAAATGTTATTCCACCCACTCCACAGTCTTTTTCCTCATGTAGACTAGAGATTCAAAAGAATAATAAAACCATATTGTGGAGATCGTGTCTCACAGACAAGCCCATCAGGTATAACATCACAAAAGAGAGATATATCATCGATTGGTCTGTCAACCAGGACAATACTCAAAAAAACACTGCCAAAGGGGAAAAGGGGCTGTCTGCAGGACTTTGGTGGTCAGACTTGGGTTTTCCACAAACTCAGTGGTGGAAAATAGGGGCTGCTTAGGGGGACATGAAGCTTATGGGCCCTACCTCCAGACCACAGGGAAATGTTACTGCCTGCGTACCATCGCCTTATGTACTTTTGGCAGGGAATATTACTATAGATCATGATGATTCTAAGTTTAACAGGTCTTGTAATAACTGCAATTTGTCTAATTGTATTACCTGGTCCCCTGAAGGTATTGTCATCGCCATTTTATATCAACCTTCTTTTGTTATGCTGCCAGTGAATATTACTGGGCCTTGGTATTCAGAAAGAGGGTTACAGGTATTAGAAGAGACTGAAAAAGCATCAACCAGATTTAAGTGTTTTGTAGGTTTGCTTATAGCAAGTATTTTAGCTATATTAAGTTTAGTTGCTACTGCTACTACTGCAGCAATTGTACTTTCACAAATCTTACAAACTGCCCACTGTGGAAATGAATTATCCAAAGATGTGACTAATGTTTTGGGTACTCAAGAAGATATAGACAGGAAGTTAGAACAAAAAGTAAATGCTCTTTATGACATGGTCATGTATTTAGGAGACGAGGTGCAGGGGCTTAAGGCCAGGTCTAGTCTACAGTGCCATGCTGTACATACATGGATCTGTGTTACACCTAAATAGTACACTAACAGTCAGTATAGCTGGATTAAAGTGTAGAATCATCTTCAAGGTACTTGGCACAATGCTAATGAGTCTTTAGATTGATTACAACTCCATCAAGAAATATTAGCCATAAAAGATGCTAAGTCTCTTTATTTTGATGTCGACAAGGTTGCTGAGGATTAGCTCCAGCATTTTCAAGATTCTTTCCCTTTGTTAGGAAATCTCAGAGGCCTATCTCACATGCTTTTTCTCTAGTCACAGCGCGAGTGTGTGAGTGTGTGTATTGTTTATCTTATGCATACTCCCTATGATACTGCACAAGGTTATGGTTGAATTATTGGCTTTAGGAACAAAATTACAGGAAGTACACCTGCATACTTCACTCCCTCCCCAAACAGGAGTATAAGGCAGAGGCTGGTTAGTCAGATGGGTAAAATCGAGTCTGAGTATTCCAACCTAAGACAGGTCATAGTCTCCTGCAGACAGTGACTGATGACGGGTAAGGGCGATTTCAGGACTTCACAACCTAAGACAGACACAGTGATCTGCTGACGTTTTGAGTAAAGACGTCTTCAGTAAATAAAAAAGCGGGGGCTGTTGAAGGCCATTAAGACTCAGCTTTGAAACAGCTGATAAGTCTCATGAACTATGTGTCAGTGTTTGCTGATTTCTTCTGTGACTTTACGTTTTGAACATACTGTTAAGAACAAGAACAACAACAAAAAAAGAACAAGAAAATATGCAAAGTCTGGGAAGATAGGTTGTTTAATTTTCTCAGGGATGTCTGCGTTGGCAGAAGACAAAATTGCTATGTGTAGCAAATGTGCTTGCTTAACAATGAGATAATAAACCCCGGGTTGTTTCTGCATGGATAAAAGGAGTATGTAAAACAAACCCGAAGCTTCAGTATTCACTGTTGCCCTCCCAATACTTTTAATCTCTTCTTTTTACCCTAATAATCATTCCCCCTCTTTCAGGACGGTTTGACTCCTGAGCTGGCTCCGACAGCCCCTCCTTGATCAAAATTCTTAATCTAAAGCTTGAGTAAATTTTAACTCCTTCCAGAAAAAAATTGGTTGGTGTATAGAAAAAAGACCAAACAAACAAATATCCTGAATACTGAAAGTATAACAGTCAAGAGATCAATCATTGCATTAGATAAATCTGCTGAACAATGCCTCTTTAGAGTATTGAAAGGAAAAGATATTACCTGGAGGACTGGTTTCACCTGACCAAAGCAGGCTATTGTCAATTGACTCTTGTGCATTTGAAAGATGAACAAAGGAAGGCTGAAGAAGAATGAATATATTAGAATTGTAGTTCTGGACAAGAATGTCCCACATACCATAGACATGCAAAGGACAAACAAGTCTGTTTTGGAAGATGTAATGTCAGAGTGCTACTTAGAGGCAAGGATGGTGAGAGTTCATATTATATACTTTGGACATATATCAGAAAAGATCATTCCTCGAAAAGGATATTTTGTTTGGTAAAGATGACGGGCAGTGAAAAACATGAATCCCACTACCAAATGGATTAACTAAGTGACTGCGACAAATGGTTCACCAAACCCGAAGAATGATATTCCTGCTCAAATTGCCTAATGCACAGAGAGGACCATAGGGCCATCCCAATCACAAGACACGGCATCCCTTAATGACCCACAGCGCTATGAGGGACAACACTATGGCACACTGTGGGAAATGTGCTCAATCTGACTTCACCACACTGGGGCAAAACTCTAAGGTCATGCAACAGAGCAGCAAGAGGAGCAAAGCAATGAAGTGCCCGGGAAATACAAAAAAACAGACTGAGTGGCCAAGGCATGGTACCACATCAGACTCAACCAACAGTAAAATACTCCTAATGATCAACGAACAAACCTGGAATGATTCTTAAGTCTTTTCTCTTTTTTCCCGGTGGTTGCTTCCTTTTTTGTTGTTGTTGTTATTTTGCTCTGTCTTGTTTCTGTGCTTATTATTGTCTCCGCATGTCTATCTAGATAAGATTGGCAGGATAAACACACCAGAGGAGACAACAATGGGGCTGATGGTTCTGGGGGGGGGGGATAAAGGAAACAGGGAAGTGGGGGAAAGGAAGTGGCTGTAAGCCTGGGGTCAAGGGCACAACAAGTGATCTAAAATCAACGTTGAGGAGAGTGTAGGATGCCTGGTAGGGCGTGATCAAGGGCAATGTAATGAGAGGAATTACTGAAAACTGATGAAGGCCAAACATGATAGTGGGACAAGAGGAAAGTAAAAGGAAATAGAGGAAAGAAGTAGGAGACAAAGGGCATTTATAGAGTTCTAAATACAGTCATTTACATATGTATACATATATATGACAAAAGGGTAACATATCTATGTAAATATATTTAAATTTTAAGTATAAAAGTAGCAGATAGACATTGGACCTCTACCCCAGTACTCTCTCAATGAAAGAAGACTTTGTTCTAATAACCTGGCATTCCATGATGCTCAGCTTCCTGACACAATTGATTAAGACAAAATGGTGCAGAAGCAAATATGGTGAAGAAAGTTGATGCTGCCTGGCTATCAAAAGATATAGCTTCTGGGGTCCTAAAGGCCATCAAACTGAGAAGCTACAAAGTCCACATGGAAGAAGCACACAAGCCTGTGTGATCATGAGGTGTCAATAGGATCAGGTATCTGGCATCAGAGACACAGAACTAAAAATCCTATCAATTTGAAAGAGGGGTAGTGTGGAGTGAGACCTAAAGTCCATCTGTAGGCAATTGGACACCCCCTTACAGAAGGGTGTGTTACACAGAAACAAAACCAGGACACTTGTGAATATATATAGATATGTGCATACATACATCTATTACATATACAATATATAATCATTATATATAAAACCATTATATATAATCATTATATATTATTATATATTCTATATAATGGATAGACATATAAAGCACAAAAGAATATAGCAGCTAATTTGTTCACACAGCTGTCCAGAGTGCTCAGTTCAACTCACTTCCGTGAAACATTTAATATACTGGAAGTCCTTCAACTCATGAGGGCCACTGGGTCCAAGGTCAAGGAAGCAGACAGGTGAGTCTTATGTACGGCAATGCAGGCAGTCTGGACACAGGCAGCAAACAAAGGGCAGATCATCAACAAAGAGCAAGAAGATAGGATCCAACAGTCCCAAGCTCAAGTGATGCATACATCAGCAACATGATGAAGCACTTCTCAAAGGAACCTCAAGCTCTAGCAACATGATCCACAGGTTGTTTGGCCAACACTTAGTGTAGCTCACAAGTTGTGGCAGAGAACTAGCAGGCGCACCCTGATCTGATGAGAAGAGTGCAAGAGAGAGAGAGGCACGGTTTGCCTAGCCATTTATCTCTTTGCCCTCCAATCAAACTGCAACATTATTTATACCATGTTCCTATGAGCCAGGTTGGCACAATAAACTAACCTATCAGAATGGGTCACAAGGATGAGCCAGTTAGGGTTCAGTATAACACCTATGAAACATACAACTTTTCTCTAGTTGTTTAGTGCTCCCCCCACCCCACAATCATGACCCCAAATCTACTGTACGAAACTGGCTAGACCAGAGAATGCACATGGGTACCGAAAAGAGCTAGAAACACAGGGAATCAAGGGCAGATAAACCCATCAGGACCAATAATCAGAGTGGCAATACCAGGAGAGTAAGGGGTAGGTGAGGGGTGAAAGGGGAAATGAACACAATGATCTACATATAACCCCTTCTCAGGGGGATGGACAACAGAAAAGTGGGTGAAGGGAGACATCAGACAGTATAAGACACGAAAAAGCAATAAAAAATTATAATTTATCAGGGCTTCATGAGGGAAGAATATAATGAGCTGATACAGCGCTCAAGTAGAAAGAAAATGTTTTGAAAATGATGATAGCAACATGTACAAATGTGCGTAACACAATTGATATATGCATGGATTGTAATACAAGCTGTACAAGCCCCTGATAAAATGAGTTAAAATAAATAAATTTTTTAAAAACATGCGTTCATCCTCAATTATGAGGATGGCACAGGAGAGTGCAATGTTTTGTTCTGTTGTGCAATGGGTCCCAGTGAGATGGCACTGACTCAATGACAGCTGATATGACAACAGTCTCAGAAACCACAAATATACACCCAGCGCAAACACAAAGACATTAGTGTGTTATGTTTACAAAAGATATTATTTCTCTCATGAAAAAAAGGGAAGAGGTTTCTTCAGTTAAAAAAAGTTGGAACAAACAAGGTGACAACAAAATCACTGAGGCATTTCCACCCCTCATTAGTCCATTCTTTTGGTGAGCTGAAGGCAGTTCTCTAAGGGCCTCACAGCATGCCAGGTGGCAGAGTACTTTCAGGAACATGGGCTCTAGTCTAAAACAACACACTCACTAAGTGGTGAGCAGCTATTTGTCTGTCTAGGAAACTGTAAATCATGCAGTCCTGTACACTGAGGGTTCAGCTGGAAGTTCAGAGGATCCAGCAGAGCAAGAGACTGACAAGAATTACTCACTGGATTGCAGGATGCTTAGAAAGTCTATAATCAATTGAATCAAAATAAAATTTCTTGAGAAACTTCCAGCCTAACTGTAAGATAGATGAAAACTAAAAATTCTGGCAGCTAGAGTATTCACATAAGATTAATAAGCACTTTTTTACTGTTTTGTTGCTTAAGTTCAACTTATTGGGTTCCAACATAACAATAGTTTTTAGAGAGCACTTAGTAACATTTTCTATGAGACAAGAAATAACCTGATACCCATGTCAGATGACGATATTTTAATGAAACTATAGACGAGTGTTGATAATGGATCTGAATGAAAAAGTTATTTTTAAAATAGGAAACTGAGTCAGACAATATATTAAAATAAGCATGCATCAAGATTAATTCTAATTCATCCCAGAATTGATTTAACACAAGAAAATGAACACTCAAATATGCCTAGTGATGGGGGAAAAGTCAATTATCTAAACTGACACAGAATGAATAATAAACAAAGTAAAAAGTTTTTCATGTTAAAAAAAAACATCTACAAATCTAACATGAAATAGGTAAAACTCAATATGCTAATATACATTCTTGTAAAAAAAACTTTGAAAATGTCACATGTAAGAGAAAGAGAAAAAAGTTCACCCCATCGCAGAATCAGGATAAACATACATATCCATTTTCACCACTCATATTAAAAATGATACTAGCTAGATTGATCAGAAAAAAAGAATTAATAAAAAGAAGAAAATGACTTCCAAAAAGAAGAAAATTCCTTATTCATCATAAATTGAAGATGTCATGTAAAAAAGTTGCCAATTGAAGGCAAACAAGCGGCCATCTAGCTTGGAAACAACAAAGCCCACAGAGAAGTGCGCAACCTAAGCGAATACAAGGTGTTGAACGGACCAGGTGGCAGACACCAAGAACAAAAACCATCATTGTGTGATCACCTTCCTCTAATCTCTGGGGGATGGGCAATGGGAAGGTGGGTGAGGGGAGAGGCCTGGAAGTATAAGATAACATAATAATTTATAAACTATTAAGGGTTCATGGGGGAGGGGAGAGCGGGGAGGGAAGGGAAGGGATAAAAAAGAAAACGAGCTGATTCCAGGAACCCAAGTGGAAGGAGAATTTTGAGAATAACGAGGGCAACGAATGTATAAGGGTGCTTTACTCAATTGATATATTTATGCATTGTGATAAGGGTTGTATGAGCCCCGATAAAAAGATTTATTAAATTTTTTAAAAGTTGCCAAATAGGTCATAAATACTATATATAGGTAGTAAATGTTAAAATGTTCTAGGCAACATTTCAACACACAAAAATACTTGGTACTTAAATCCCTAATGATAAACTGCTAATCTCCAACTCCCAAACCATTAACCCTTACATATTAAGATGCTGACCATCTTTCAAACACACCTATACCCTTCTAAAACACAAGAGGAGGAGGAGGTGATGCTGTTTGCCAGAGAGCAGGGAGAGCCGGCCAGCCTGCCTGCAGGGCTAAAATGGGCAAAAGCAGTACTAGGAGATTTATATATGCAGTTAGCAGGTAGCACACATTTTGCCCTAACAAAACTACTGGTAAACATCCTTAGTCGTTATCAAAAAGGATACTACAAAAACATGTGTATGGTACACACACATGCACTTATGTACACACCAAAATCACATAAATAATGAAATTGAAAATAGATTTTTGTGTGTGTGAAACATTTTGAAACAATGATAAGATCTAGAAAAATAAAATGGGATCCAACTCAACTATTCAAGTTTGTGAGACAGGTGGGAAAGCCTGGGGACCCCAGGGTGGGAGAGTGCCGACAGCGGGCCAGGGATCCAAACGGCATGCTGACACACAAGTGCACAATGTGAGCATCTCCAACCCATTTTCCTAACAGGACCTCCTCATTGACCACCTAGGTAGTGTCGAGAAAAACAAGTCCCCACTCAGTGGCTGGCCTACACACCTTTTCCAGCAGGTGGCTGCCCGGGGTTCAAGGCTAGGGGCGATCAGGGAGTGTGGAGGCAGCTCCAATCATTCCCTCTCACCTCCTTCCTCTCTCCTGTCCTCCCTCCTCTCCTCTACTCCTGCCCCTCACCCCTCCACCCCCATCTTACAAGGAAGATTAGATCAAATCATCTGACATTGAAGGATTAAAAAGTGACATCACTATGAACACTTGGCCACCACAAGCCAGTTATCCCTGTGGTAACTTTTCCAACACTTCCTGCTGAAACCCCAACAGGTCAGAGGGATCTAGAGGTCCTTCTTTCATGGTCTAAATTCCTACTAAAAATCAAGATCCAGTGAGCTTCAACAATTTCTGCTCCAGGGGAGGTTTCTGTCCTCCCTCAGCTCGCCTTAGGACACCTACATTACCTTTACCAGGTGTACCGTCCCAGTCAAACAACCCACCTGACCCTGCTAAGTCCCTGCCTGCTCCAGGGAGGAGTCCCAAGGAGGCTGCAGCTAAGGCTCAAAGGGAGCACAGCAAGAAATGCCAATGCAGCGGCAAGGAGACCTACTGTGTGTTATGTGCACAAGATGCTCCAGTAGGTCCACTCAGACTCCAGTATCTCGTTCAGGACCATGAGCGTTGTGCACTCGTTGATCAAAGACACCATTGGGCACATCGCCGACCAGGCATCTCAACTGGCACATTCCAAACTACTCCACCATCACAGCCTGTGACATCCTGGTGACCATGAGCCTGCTGCTGCCTGGACAGCTGGCAGAGGCGCCTTGGCCAAGGGCCCCAGGGCCAATGCCCACTACACCAGCCCCAAATAAATTGTCCTTCAGCCTCACAACGTTCAAACGCCAAGGGCCCATTTCAGGGTCACTTCCAGTTTCATCCCCCAAATAGAGGTTGAACACCTTAGCATTACCTTGTTTTTGGTTCCTTTGTTTCAGTTTGGTTTTTGATTCTTCTGTGCATAGTTTAGATTACTTTTGTGATGGAGAGCATCTTTCTTTCTTTTTAACACGTTTTGGGGCATTTAATCCACATATCCCACATAATCCCACAATTCAGCCATCTTAAGCATTCCACAATCACTACCACAATCGATTTCACATCGTCTATTTTCCCACTATGATTAAATCGCCTTTAAGCAGACTTATTAGTCACCTTCAGTTGTAGTGTTCAGTCCCCTCAATCCTTCATTCTTACTCCCCAAGTCCCCTCACCCTCCCCAACTCCGCCAGCGACCCACCCCAACCCCACCCAGACATCTTTACAGACACTCGCATGTTATTTCATCTCTAGGCATCCACTCCTTTTGTGCTTCACAAACTGAACCCAACAGAAACAATAAAGAATAGAAAGGAAATGAAATGGGAATGATTTTAAAAACCTTAGTAATATATAGATAGAAATAAAAACAAAGAGTAAGAAGAAAGGGCGGCCACCAATATTTTAAAGCCAGGGAAGATGTTTCTGTCACGGACCAGCAAGAGATCTTGCGCCTAGAACAGACTCTGGTCGGGTCCAGAGAGAGGTCAGCAGAACAAGATCCCGGGCTCACTTTTGAGCTGAGGAGGCGCAAGGAGTCTCGGGAGGAGGCATCGCTGTGCGGAAGGAAACAAGGGAGGGGGGTTACGAGACCCGCAAAGAGAGAATCAGGGAACCCCGAAGCCCCAAACCCCAGCCAGGATCCCCTTTCTCCAACAGGGACTCCCACCATGAACCACAACCAATCCGAAAGCGGGGAAATAGGACCGGCCTTGGGGACACCCGCCCACCTCTCACCAAGAGAAGCGCTGGCAGGGTTCCTGGGGGAGAGAAAGGGCGCTTGCAACCTAGTCAGCTGGACTAAAACAGCCTCCGCCCACACACATGTCCCGGAGCCCAGGGCCTCCCACCTGGGAGCGCCGGCAACAGGGTGCTCAGGCTGTGGGCGCTTCTCTGGCACCGCAAGCAGAGCACTGGCAGCGGCATCCTCGCTGTGAGCAGCAGTTCAGTATAAGACACCGCCACTTCCGGCCCTTTCTGGGCGTGACCCGGAGGGGGAGGAGCTAGCGGGGTCAGGGAGGAGTAGGGTCTCTGCCTTCAGTCCTCTCACGGCAGCTCTTGCCCCGCCCATTTCTGCTGAGGCACCAACACAGGTGCCTGGCAAGGGTGGGCAGGGCGGGGCGGGCCTGGGGCGGGGCTCGGGGAGGAGCCAGGGAGAGGCGGTCCGCGCCAAAGGGCCCACAGCAGTGGCTGAGACTCAGATAACAATGGCCGAGGCTCCAGTACTTTCCCCCATAGCAGAGAGCGTGTATGGGTGACATGGGTGAAATACAACAATGTACGTTGGGTGCGTAAGCCTGTGATCAGATTCCCCGGATGTGCATCCTCCTAACTAACTCCAAACACCCAACCATCCAATCCTGCCAAGGTGTTAATGGGTCTGAAGCAAGAACTTAGGGTCCTTGCTTAACCTTTACAGTGATGGTCCATTCTTTGACCTAAAGCACTATCGTGTATGACTGGTTTTGGGGAAAAGAGAAGTACCTAATGGCATGCACCTCTAGGTAAGTTATATGTCATTTTAACAAAATTTAAAAATAAACCTTCAGCAGGAGCAGTGAAAAGGGAATGGAGGAACGTAGATGGGAGAATGGTTGTTAAACGTAATGTCCATAGAGCTGGAATTTATACTATCTTCTTGTTTGATTTCACCGGGAAGCTTTGGGGATAGTTAAACATGAGAGTTATGTTCTTCTATGATGCTTATCATGATTCGTGCACTCTGCTAATTTAATGTATCACTCATTCAAGTTTCTATCAGTCCCAGAGGTCGTTATGGACAGTGGGGAAGACTTTTCCAAGTTGAGTGATCTGAAATTTAAATTTCCTTCCTGCAGGTAACTCTTGGCTGCTGAGACTCTCAGAATAAGTGTTTTTGGGAAAGATCAAAGTGAACTATTTCCCGATTAACTTGCATCCAGAAAGATTGTGCTTCTTTCATGCCTGTTATACTTGGGAATTCCTTTATGAAAGTTCAAGTCAGATTCCAAAGTTCCTGGCTGAAAATAGAGAAAGGTGATTTGTAACACTCGGTTATGTTTACCAATATGGTCAGATAGTTCCCCAGGCTGTACAGAAAACTGTTACCTGACTTTATCAGGAATCCACAAACATCACTTATCAGGCAATATTTTCTGAATTAAACTGGTTTATGTTCCCAGTTCTGCTGGAGCCACCTTATCCTTAGATCTGGGAAAACTTAGCCTAGGTTTTGCAACTAAAGGGTGACTTCTCTGGAAATACTTGCTGTGTTATACTGGGTAGACTAGAGAAACAAATTCACGGTCATTCAAATATGTGCAAGAAAGAGATTTACATCAATGACTAATAGATAACAAGAAAACATTTTATCCCAATCCAGATCAGCTCTAAACATCCGATATTAGCCCATATATCTGATAGTAGTCCAAAATTTCCTCTTCAGACTCACACAGCACATGGAATGATGACGAATGCAGGAAGACCGCAGGCCAGTGGGTGAAAAGTTTTGTGTATCCAATGGTGGTAGAAGCATTTAGTGCTGGCATGGGTCTCGTGTGGCTCTTCTACCTCTCCAAGTTACTCAAGAGCAGGAAGGTGAAGCAGAAAGAGAGGGTAGCCCAGCTCCAGGGAAAAAGAGTAGAAATTCCCAGAATCTACATGAGAAGGTCATGCCCACCAGGAGGCATCATCAAGCTGTGATCTGATTGACAGGCTACCCTCTACCCCTAGACTTATTTCCCAAGTTGAAATGAAACTATGTAGCTACTACACCTGTTTTCATGTGAGGTTTCCTGTTTCTGTGGATAAATCATTAACTTCCCTTTCCCCAACCTCCACCATAAAAACCTCATTGTCATCGAGTCAATGCAGACTCACATAGATACTATAGGACAGGGGAGAACTTCCCTGGTGAGTTTCCAAGAATGAAAACGTTTGCTGGAGTAGAACGCTCATTCTTTCTCCTGTGGTGTTATAGGTGGTTCCAAACTGCTAGTCTTAAAGTTAGCAGCCCAACTTCTACCCTCTTCACAAACAGGGGTTTGTTCATTCATTGTAGAGCCACCCACAATAGCATGCAACTAGAGTCCAAACGGTTTCTTAGTTATACAAGCCACTTTCCAGTGGGTTGCTCACCAAAAATTAGTGATTGATCAGCAGAACGGGATGTGCATAGCCACTGCTACCAAGTGCTCCAAAAGTAATCCCTTTAGAAAATCCTGGAGAGAGTGGGAGAAAAATGGGGACCCAAACTCAGACTCACAAAAAAGACCCTCAAGGAATTGCTTTTGGTCACTTTCATGTCCAGAACTGAACTCACCCCCTGCTAGGCTAACCAGTCATGTAACTAAGATCAAGGACAGGATTTAGCTCAGGGGGAAGAATGGAAACAGGAGAGTCTTGGACAAAGAGGACAGTGTGTTGTTGTTGTTAGTTGCCCTCAAGTAAGTTCCAGCTCACAGAGAACCTAGGTACAATCGGATGAAACACTCCCAAGTCCTGCTCCATCTCACGGTGGATTTTATGTTTGAGCCCATTGCTGCAGCCAATGATCCACACAAGGCTCTTCCTCTTTTCATTTGCCCTTTTACTTTACCAGGCATGATATCATTTTCCCAAGATGGATCTCTCCTGATAACATATTCAAAGTACATGAGACAACATGTCACCATCCTGATTTCTGAGGATCATTAGCATGTGTGGTCAATGCTATTGTTAGTCTTGTTAATTCCTGTACAAATCTGCTCGAAACAATGGATGACTACATGAATTGTGATAAGAGGTGTAAGGGCCCCCAATAAAATATTTAATAAAATAAATAAAATTCCAAGAGACACTTCTAGCCTAATTGTAAGATTTTTAAAGGTGCAGATTCTGGCAGTTATGAATAAATACCATTTTATTGTATTGTTATTTAAGTTCAAGTTATTTGGGAACTGAGTCAGACAACATATTAAATGTTGTCTGCCTCAGTTCTTAATATTAAAAAAAATTTTCTTGTAGCTCCATTATCAATATTGGTCTACATTTTCTTGAAGTATCATTATCTGACCCTGGTATCAGAATATTACTGGACTCATAGAATGTGTTATTAATTGTTGTCTCTCAACCATTGTTATGTTTGTACCCAATTAACTTGAACTTAAATAACAATACAGTAAAATGCCATGTTGTTAGAACAAAGTGATCTGGTGTTGAGGGCGGGCTGGAGCAGAAGCCCATAGTCCATCCACTTCCTCAATGTATGGCCATACAATTATATGTACATAAGTCAATATCTCTATTTTATGAATTAATATATTTATATATGTACACCCTTATGTTTATACCTCTATCCATAGTTTTGCTTCCTAGATCTTTTCTGTATTTTGTTTTACATTCCCCCTGTTCTACCATCACACTCACGCCTTTTCTGCCTCTTAGTAATGCCTCTTAGCTAAATTGCTATTGCTCCAACACCCCCAGAATCTCTAAGTCCTCCTCATTATTGATTTAATTTCCTAATTGTTCCTCTACCTATGGAATTGTTTGATAAGCACTCCCTTCCCCCGCACCCCAGAACCAAGGCCCTCCAAAACCATTGCCTATATGGGTAGGCAAAACAACAAAAGCCGAAACAAAACAGAAAGAATAGATTGAATTATAAAGGGTGGAAAAACTAGCAAAAAACAAACAAACCCAACCCTAAAAACATACATAATCCCAGATCTGTCTGCTGACCTTTATGACTCTCTCCCCGCCGGTCCTGGGGAGTTTAGGGAACTTCTCCTCCTAGCCTGAAGTCTACTTTTGTGGCTCCTCAGGGGCTTTATGGCTTGGCTTGGCTCCCATTGCTGACCTGTTCTGTTCCCTTATTGGTCCACCCCAATGTGGAGGGAGGTGGGGGTCAGACCAGGCTCACTCCACACCATGTATCCCCAGTATGGTCCTCTGACGATGTATCCAGCCAGTGGACATCATTTCTCAAGCTGATGTTCGCCTTACTGTCTTGTCTGTGTGCCCAGGCAGATTTTTGAAAATAATGGTGATAAAAAAATTACCATTCATTGTTAATCCCATTCATTCTATTTATCTCCAAATAAGACACACATAATTAAGGAGACATAATTAAGCTAAACAATCTTTATAATTAATTAATTTGCTTTCATTGGTAATTATGCCCTGGGGTGATGCTGTAGTGCCCTCTTAGTATTCAAAAATTACAAACATGAAAAAATTTAACCAGTCTACACTGAAAGGAGAAAGAGAGAGAGAGAGGTGAGAGAGAGAGAGAGATCATTTATAATATTTAAAGGTGGTTATGGTTGAACAATGAACAATGAAGTTTGACAAGAGTTTATTTACTGTTGAAAAAACCTTGTTTGATAAATGAGATTAACTGGAAAAAAAGTGTCACCAAGTATTACATTTTATAAATGCAACGAACACGCAGATCACGATGCTAAGCTCTGGGTTTTTGGGTGAGCTCTTATTGTAAGTTAAATATTGTACATGGTCTCTTACTTCACTTGGCTTTTGAATTCTCTCTGTGTACATTTTAGGTTCTTGTTTGCTAATATTTTCATGTGTTCACCTGTGTGCATGTGTGTCTGTGTGTGCAAGGCGTTCCCAGAGGTGCCAAGTGTTTCCTAAGAACACCTCCCACAGCAACTTCACCCAATCCAACCCGGGTTTATTCTGCCTTCATCTGGAACAGTAGTTCTCAACCTGTGGGTCGCGACCCCTTTAGGGGTGGAACGACCATTTCACATGTTTCTCCTGATGCATAACAGTAGCAAAATGATAGTTATGAAGTAGCAATGAAAATAATTTTATGAGGGATCAGTTTTCAGGCATCAAAGGACAAAAAATCATATCATTGGCTTCACACCTCCATGACACCATCGCCGAAGACAAACAGGTGCATAAGCAAATGTGGTGAAGAAAGCTGATGGTGCCCGCTATCAAAAGAGATAGTGTCTGGGGTCTTAAAGGCTTGAAGGTGAACAAGCGGCCATCTGGCTCAGAAGCAACAAAGCCCACGTGGAAGAAGCACACCAACCTGTGTGATCACGAGGTGCCAAAGGGACCAGGTATAAGGCAGGCATCATCCAATATATCATAGTGAATGAAGTGGGAAGTGCAGAGTGGAGACCCAAAGCCCATTTGTTGGCCACTGGAGATCCCCTCACAGAGGGGTTTAGGGGAGGAGATGAATCAGTCAGGGTGTGATATGGTACCGATGAAGAATACAGCTTTCCCCCAGATCCTGGATGCTTCCTCACCCCAACTACCATGATCCGAATTCTACCTTGCAAGACTGGATAGAGCAGAGGTTATACACTGCTGCATATAGGAGTTGGAGGCACAGGGAATCCAGGGTGGATGATACCTTCAGGACCGGGGTGTGAGGGGCAATACTGGGAGAGTAGAGGGTGAGTGGGTTGGAAAGGGGGAACCGATTATAAGGATCTACATGTGACCTCCTCCCTGGGAGACGGACAGCAGAGAAAGGGGGGAAGGGAGACATAGGACAGGGCAAGATATGACAAAATAATAATCTATAAATTATCAAGGGCTCATGAGGGAGGGGAGTGGGGAGGGAGGGGGGAAAAAAGGACCTGATACAAAGGGCTTAAGTGGAGAGCAAATGCTTTGAAAATGATTAGGGCAAAGATTGTAACGATGTGCTTTATACAATTGATATATGTGTATGTATGGATTGTGATAAGAGTTGTATGGGCCCCTAATAAAATGTTAAAAAGAACAGAATTTTATGTTTGGGCATCACCACAATATGAGACACTGTATTAAAGAGTCGTGGCCTTAGGAAGGTTGAGAACCCCTGATTGTCTGGACTCACCAAAGGCTGGAGATTTCAATAAGGAAGGCTCCTGGAGTATAAATTACATCGATTTATTAATGATGCTGAAGTATTACAGGTGATTACCGTTTAATCCGTCCCTCGCCTTCCCTCCTTTATTTCCAGCTCCTGCTCAGGATCAGGACTAGTGCCTGGATGGACCTTATTTTAATTCAGGGTGCCTGTTGGGTCTCAAGTGGGTGTCTTTATGTTCAAAACCTGAAATATCATTATTCTTATTCTGTACCCCTGGTGATTTAAATTTTCACTCACTTCTCTGTTATGTATTTATCCTTGAACTCCTGACTAGTTTTGCCCTAATGTTGCATGTGCTCTGGCAAACCAAGGGACTGTCATCTCAGTCTTGCATCAGTTAGAAGTTACAAAGTTGAAACTATTCTTTTCTGGGGCCCACATTCCCCAGTTGGAAACCTCCTCCCTGAGGCCCTATGCCACTTGGATCTCTTTATTTACACTGAGATTGGCCCTAGTTATCAAAACCTGAGATGTGTTGTTTGTAGGAGTGCTGGTGTTGGTGATGGCAGTGGCCCAAAGAAAACCCCTGAAGACTTTGAGGAGGTTGATATGGAAGTGTTGAAGTGGAAAGAAAAGATGTTTGGAGACTGTGGGTGATGACGATACCCTGGTGTCCACCTGATGTTTCAACAAATGATAGTCTGTCCACTCTCTAGGGCACAGGACATACAGGAGCCCAAGGCAGGGCAGAGACGTTGAGGGGCTGGAGGGAGAAAACACTGAGCTCAGAAATACTTGGTTTTCCTTTGATCTTTAATACACACCACTTAGGTCAAGTGCTCTCTCTCTGTAGACTAACATGCATATGAGTTCAAACAAAGAGCTACCCTAGCATGGGCTCAGGAGGAAAAGGGTTGTCTGGTCTCTATTACTATCTGTTTATAAGGACAGGGCTCCCTCACATGCAATCATTCTTCAGGCACTAGGGTAAATTTCACCCTTGGGCGGGAAAGCTATCAGTTCTCTACAGACAGGGCTCTAGGTCTCTTGGGAAAGCAGAGCTGTGGTCTAAAGATGCTATTTCTGTGTGTTCTCCTGTGCCTGGTAACAGTTCCCAAAGTGGAGATTCAGATATCTGCCCTGGGTCTTTGGGAATTGTTGTGAATTCACGTGACTGACGTGGACCATCTGTTTTTTCTGCAGGCGTCTTGTCCCAGGTGAAGCTTCAGGAGTCGAGTCCAGTACTGGTGAAGCCCTCCCAGAAGCTGTCACTCACCTGCACTGTCTTTGGTTTCTCCATCACAAGCAGTGGTTACTGCTGGCACTGGATCCGCCGGCCCTCAGTGAAGGGTCTGCAGTAGATGGGACTCATATGCTATAATGGCGGTACAAATTATGACCCATCCCTCCAAAGCCGGCTCTCCATCACTAGAGACACATCTAAGAATCAGTTCTCCCTCCAGCTGAGCTCGGTGACTGCTGAGGACACAGCTGTGTATTACTTTAAGTGCAAGGGAAACACAGTGAGGGGAAGTCAGTGTGAGCCCAGACACAAACTTCCCTGCAAGGAAGACACTGGGCAGCAGGGGGGAACACAGGACTCACTGAGCACACATCCCCAGCACTAGACAGGCAGAGATGGATGACAAGGAGGACTCAGGGTTCCTTCCCTCTTTCATCTCTCAGCATGTCCATGGACAGTTTTTGTTTTTCTTTTTAAATCATTTTCCTGGGGGCTCGTACAATTCTTATCATAATCCACACATACATCCATTGTGTCAAGAACATATGTACATGTGTTGCCATCATCATTCTCACATTTGCCTTCGACTTGAGCCCTTGGTATCTGCTGTTCATTTTCCCCTCCCTCCCCACTCTCCCTACCTCATTAACCCTTCATCATTCATAAATTATTATTATTATTTTGTCATACATTACACTGTCTGACGTCTCTCCCCACCATTTTCTCTGCTGTCAATCCCCCAGGGAGGAGGCTATACCTAGATTCTTGTAATCAGTTCCCCCTTTCTACCCCACATTCTCTCCACCCTTCAGGAATCACCACTCTCACCACTGGTCCAGAAGGTGTCATCTGTCCTGAATTCCCTGTGTTTCCAGTTGCTATCTGTGCCTATGCACATCCTCTCATCTAGTCAGATTTGTAATGTAGAATTTATTACTCTCTAAATTTTCTCCTCACTGCCAACTTGAAAGGAGGAACTAGCATTGTCTGTTCACAGTACAAATATTAAAGTTACTCTAATATTTCATTGCCTTCCTTTAGAAACCAGTTTCCTTCTTGAAAAACAGGTTATCATGGTAATTCTCACCCTATCCATGACTCAAAACCTTTGACAATAAAATACAGGCATGCCAGATTCATGCATGCAATTCATGATTTCAAATGTACTCAGTGACCTACTATCGCCCAGGGTCAGGTCTGTGAAGGTTTCCTTCTGTTTTGCTCCCCGTGCACTGTTGTCAGTGAATCGTGCAGTGAATGACTAATGATCTCTATGTCTGAGAAAACAATTGTGGTGACTTCTGGGGCTAAATTTGTGACATGTCCTTCGTGATGCTTGCTACCCATTGTCTCCCTGTATGCAGAAACAAGGGTTCCAAACATAGAGAGACTCCTGACACTGGGAACAGGTGAACTGGAATGACCTGTCCGGTGGGCGGAGTCATTAGTAAGATCACTCATTGGAGTCACAATAAAGGGAGCACTCATTGGAAGGACAGCTTTGATTCCAAAGGATAGTAAATATGTCACAAGGGGAGGAAATTACAAACTAATTTCTCAAAATGTTCTTTAGGCCGTTTTCAGCAGATGCCAGGGAATGAAGTCGTGATGATTTCCTCTCAGAAGCTGTGGTTTCCCCACCTTGTCAGCACCTTTCTAGGGATACCATGCACAGTGACTCTTGGGAAACTTCCTGCATTGGCACTTGCCTTCTCTTCATTGGAATGGGCTTTGTCTGTCTGTCACCAGAGATCCAAAGGCAGACTTCAGAATAATAAGTATAGATGAGATCTCAGTTTACACTCCAGGAAACTAACTAGGGCCATTTGTTGTCAAAGTTAGAAATAGTTAATGCAAAAAAAATATTCTCATGCTGAGTGGAAATTTTCTTCACACCCTCTGATGTATCTTGAATCTTTTCATCCTAATAAATACTCAAAAATGCATATTTATTCAATAAATTTCCCTTAGAATGATCTAGAAAATATTTTCTATGCCAATATTATTGTCTGGAATCATATAATTATTAACAAAATTCTCAAGTAATATGGAAAGGATGAAGAAGAAGAAAAGATAAAGCTAATCCATAAGAAAAACAAGAACAAAGCATGGAGTCTTACAAAATAATAATGAAAAAAATTAACAGAAACTTAAAAAAATGAACTCAGGGCACAAAATTTGAGGGGAAAAACTCAATAACTCCACAAAGGGGGAAAAAACCCCCAGAAATGCAATGCATTATGACAGCAATAAATGCATACACATCAATAATGACATGGAATGTAAAAGGACTCAATGCACCTCTCAAGAGGCAGTGAAAAGCATAAATCTGCTTGATCCATAAATCTGCTGCACTGCGAGGGCTTCATCTCCGACTGTGTCCCCGCCGACCGCACTGCCATCTGCATCTTGTGTTCTCCCCGCAGCCCGGATACATAGTACGACCAATAGGTGTTCCATATCTCAGCTATTTTCTATGGAAAACCAAAGAGATCAAATCCTGATCGCCACTGTTGGCTTTGAAGAATGGGACGTCTTTAGAGAAGCTTGATCTTCGGAGGCCTCATCGTGAGACCTTACAAGTCCGGATTCCGGCAGAGTTCCTCTATCTCATCTTGTTGCTGATTGAAGGTGCCCTCCCCTTCTCCACCCGTCTTCATTACTGGGAGGTAGCAGGAAGTCAGCATCATGGTTGGGTTCAAGGCTACCGATGTGCCCCCGACCGCCACGGTGAAGTTCCTGGGGGCTGGCACAGCCGCCTGCATCGCGGATCTCATCACCTTCCCCCTGGATACCGCTAAAGTCCGGCTGCAGATCCAAGGAGAAAGCCAAGGGCCATTGCGGGCCATAGCCAGCGCTCAGTACCGCGGCGTGCTGGGCACCACCCTGACCATGGTGTGCACAGAGGGCCCCCGCAACCTCTACAACGGGCTGGTCGCCGGCCTCCAGCGCCAGATGAGCTTCGCCTCTGTTCGCATCGGCCTTTATGACTCCGTCAAGCAGTTCTACACCAAGGGCTCTGAGCATGCCGGCATCGGTAGCCGCCTCCTGGCAGGCAGCACCACTGGTGCCCTGGCTGTGGTGGTGGCCCAGCCCACAGATGTGGTGAAGGTCCGGTTCCAAGGTCAGGCCCCGGCTGGAGGTAGCCCAAGATACCAGAGCACTGTGGATGCCTACAAGACCATTGATCGGGAGGAAGGGTTTCAGGGACTCTGGAAAGGGACCTCACCCAATGTGGCTCGGAATGCCATTGTCAACTGTGCTGAACTGGTGACCTATGACCTCATCAAAGATTCCCTCCTGAAGGCCAACCTCATGACGGATGACCTCCCTTGCCATTTCATTTCCGCCTTCGGGGCCGGCTTCTGCACCACCGTTATCGCCTCCCCGTCAACGTGGTCAAGACAAGATATATGAACTCTGCCCTGGGCCAGTACAGCAGCGCTGGCAACTGCGCCCTTACCATGCTCCAGAAGGAGGGGCCCCGGGCCTTCTACAAAGGGGTCATGCCCTCCTTTCTCCGCCTGGGTTCCTGGAACGTGGTGATGTTCGTCACCTACGAGCAGCTGAAGCGGGCCCTCATGGCTGCCTACACTTCCCAGGAGGCTCCCCTTTGAGCCTCTCCTGCTGCTGACCGGACGGAGCACCTCTGGTTTGCACATCAGCCCCAGCCAGGCCCTGCTTTTTGTCTCCTCCTTGCCTTCCCTTTGTCTCTCTTCCTACCCCATCCCCTTGTCACCCCTCCCTCCTTCCCCACCTCTCCTCGCTCTCTCTGCCGCCTCTTCTCATAGCCCCTCCGTCCTGAAGGAGTTGATCCCATCCTGGCACCAGCTAGGACGCCATGCCCCAGTCCCTTGATAAGCTCAGTCTGAGTCTTTGCCCTGCCCCCACAACCCAGCCAGCATGCCACCCATAAAGCAAGCTCAACTGTGAAAAACAAAGAAACACAATTAAGACATAAAGACAAATATAATCTAAAAATCAAAGGTAGAAGAAAATATATCAAGAAAATGGAAATTAAAAAAGCAAGGGTAGCAATATTAATCAATTACAATTTTAAAATGTGTGACTGGCTATACAAATTAATAATAAAATAGGACCAAATCTTTAATGAGAGACAAATAAGGGCATTATATGATAAAAGGAACAAAAGAGCAAGATGAAAAATAGTAATAAGTATATATTAATTTAGTGGCAGACCCTCAAAATATATTAATCAAGCTCTTATAGACTTAAAGATAGAACTACATAATTTTACAGTAATAGAGTTAAATACATCCACACTTGGTTTGACAGAACAACACTAAATATCAACTGGATAATAAATCAATACAGTAACAGAAGAACTAAATACCACAATTACTGACCTCTTAGACATGTAGGAAACATACTATCTGGGAAAACGTCAATGTACCTTCTTCTCATGTTCATATGTACCATTCTTCAGAATAAACCATACGTTAGGCTACAATGCTAGCTTTAATAAATTTTTAAAAATTGTGATATTACAAATAAATTTTACTTCACCGCATTATTAAATTATATATGAACAATAGGAAGATAAAAGAATAAAATCTAACATGGAAAATGAGCAATTGTGTGCATTAAATTACTTGGAAATGGTAGGGGTTAAGATTTTAAATTCCTTACAAAAACAAAAATAAGCATACCAAAAGCTTTGGTATACTTCAGAAGCAATACTAAGAACACACGTTATGAACAATATATGAAGATATCAAAAAATAAAGCAAAAGTCAGCATGGTAACACAAACCTTCAACAATTAGAACAAAAAAGAGCTAAGTAAAACATCAGTCACCAGAAGACAATAAATATTAAAGAATAGAGCAGAAATAAATGAAAAGGTGAAGATAAACAAGTGGCCATCTAGCTCAGAAGCAACAAAGTCCACATGGAAGAACACACCAGCCTGTGTGATCGAGTGGTCCCAAAGGGATCAGTTACCAGGCATCAAAGAACAAAAAATCATATCATTGATTGCACACCTCCATGATAGGATCGCTGAAGACAAATGGGTGCATAAGCAAATGTGGTGAAGAAAGCTGATGGTGCCCGGCTATCAAAAGAGATAGTGTCTGGGGTCTTAAAGGCTTGAAGGTGAACAAGCAGCCATCTAGCTCAGAAGCAAAAAAGCCCACATGGAAGAAGCACAACGGCCAGTGCAATCACGAGGTGCCAAAGGGACCAGGTATAAGGCATCATGCAAAAAAAAAAAAGGTGTAAGTGTGTGTATGTATGTGTATATCTGTGTATATGTATATATGTATATGTATATATGTATATATATACCATATTAAATGAAAGGGGAAGTGCAGAGTGGAGACCCAAGGCCCAAGTGTCGGCCAATGGAGATCCCCTCATAGAGGGGTTTAGGAGAGGAGATGGGTTAATTAGGGTGCGAGGTAGTACCGATGAAGAGCACAGCTTTCCCCCATATCCTGGATGCTTCCTCCCCCCAACTACCATGATCCGAATTCTACCTTGCAGGGCTGGATAGGACAGAGGCTGTACACTGGTACATATGAGGGCTGGAGGTACAGGGAATCCAGGGTGGATGATACCTTCAGGACCAAGGGTGTGAGGGACGATGCTGGGAGAGTGGAGGGTGAGTGGGTTGGAAAGGGGGAACTGATTACAAGGATCCACATGTGACCTCTTCCCTGGGAGAGGGACAGCAGAGAATGGGGGAAGGGAGACTCCGGATAGGGCAAGATATGACAAAATAATGATGTATAAATTACCAAGGGCACATGAGGGAGGGGGGGAAAGGGGAGGGAGGGGAAAAAAAGAGGACCTGATGCAAGGGGCTTAAGTGGAGAGCAAATGCCTTGAGAATGATTGGGGCAGGGAATTTATGGATGTGCTTTATACAATTGATGTATGTATATGTATGGATGGTGATAAGAGTTGTATGAGTCCCTAATAAAATGTAAAAAAAGAAAAGAGGAGAAAAAAATGATTAAGGCAAAGACTGTACAGATGTGCTTTATACAATTGATGTATGTATATCTATGAACTGTGACAAGAATTGTATGAGCCCCAATAAATTGTTAAAAAAACAATAAAGAGATCTTTTGCAGCAAAAAAAAAAAGAAGAAATAAATGAAAAGGAAACAGGGAAATAATCAATAAGACAAGTTAATTCTTTAAAAATATTAACAAAGTTTGACAAACTACTGGTAAATTTATTAAATTAAAAGGAATAAGAAAAGCAAATACAAAGAATAAGAAATGAAAAGGCCAATATCACAACAGAACCAAAACTATGAAGATCACAACAGTGAATTTGAAAATTTAGAATAAGTGGACATATTTCTAGAAAAACACTACCTATCTTTATTTTTTAAAAATTATTTGCGGGGGTGGGGCTTGTACAACTCTTGTCACAAACCATCCATCCATCCATCCATTGTGTCAAGCACATTTGTACATTTGTTGCCATCATCATTCTCAAAACATTTGCTTTCTACTTGAGCCCTTAGTATCACCTTCTCATTTTGCCCTCCCTCCCACTTCTGCCTCACTCATGAACCCTTGATAATTTATAAATTATTATTATTTTGTCATATCTCACACTGTCTGATGTTGCCCTTCACCCACTTTTCTCTTGTTCATCCCCTAGGGAGGAGGTTATATATAGATCCTTGAAATCGGTTCCCCCTTTACATCCCCAAATTCCCTCAACCCTCCCAGTATCGCCACTCACTCCACTGTTCCTGAAGGGATCTTCTGAACTGGATTCCATGCGTTTCCAGTTCCTGTCTGTACCAGTGTACATTATCTGGTCGGGCTGGATTTGTAAGGTAGAATTGGGATCATGATAGTGGTGGGGGGAGGAAGCATATAAGAACTAGAGGAAAGTTTTGTGTTCCGTATTTGCTACACTGCACCCTGCACTCTTTTTCTCCCCAAGACCCTTCTGTAGGGGCATGTCCAGTTGCCTAGAGATGGGCTTTGGCGCCCAACTCTGTACTTCCCCTCATTCACAGTGATATGAATGTTTGTTCTTTGATGCCTGGTCTCTGATCCTTTGACACCTCGTGATCACACAGTCTAGTGGGCTTCTTCCATGTGGGCTTTGTTGCTTCTGAGCTAGATGACTGCTTGTTTACTTTCAAGCCTTTAAGAAACCAGACGCTATATCTTTTGATAGCTGGGCGCCATCAGCTTTCTTCACCACATTTGATTATGCACCCATATGTCTTCAGTGATAGTATTAGGAAGGTGAGCATTATGGAATGCTAGTTTAATAGAACAAAGTGTTCTTGCACTGAGGGAGTACTTGAGTGGAGGTTCAATGTCAATTGGCTACCTTAATATAAACTTATAAATATATGGACATAGATTTATTCCCCCATCATCATATATAAATATATTTACATATGTACATGCCTGCATTGTGACCTCTATAAATGTCCTTTGCCTCCTAGTTCTTTCCATTATTTCCTTTTACTTTCCTCTTGTCCCACTATCATGCTCAGCCTCCATTTTGGATTCAGTAATCCTACTCAGTTACATTGTCCTTGATCAATCCCTATCAGGCGTCTCACATGCTTCTTGCCTTTTTGGATCCCTTCTTGTACCCTTGTCCCCAGGTTTATTAACACCATTTCCTTTCCCCAACCTCCCATTCTCCTTTGACCCCCCCTCCCCCAGGACCATCGGTCACGTTGTTTTCTCCTCCAGATTGTTTATCTAGCCTATCTTACCTAGATAGACCTGCAGAGATAATAATACGCACACAAAATAAGACAGAGCAAGACAAAGTGACAAAAGAAAACAAAACAGCAGCAAAAACAAAAGAAAGACATAATAGTTCAAGGTCTGTTTGATGACGTTTAGGAGTGTTTTCCAGTGGAGTTTGATGGGGTGCCACGGCCTGGCCCCAAAGTCTATTTTTGGTACTCCTTTGGGACTTCCTTGCTCTGTACTCTTGCTGTTCTATTGCCCGGCCTTAGTGTTTTGCCTTGTTGTGGTGGGGTCAGATCGGGTGCCACTCCCACACTGTATCTCCAGTGCTGTCCCCTGTAGGGCTTTGGGTTCGTGAGGGTTTTCATGTCTCCTAGTGGGGCCGGCCATATGGTTCTCTCTGTGCATTGACTACTCTGAGCAAGGATATCAGTCCTCAAGGCTTGGTGGGTCAGGATGTGCTCCACTCCCTCTTCCTCACCCTTCATTGCTCCCATGTGCTTTGATCAGACATATCCCTCTCTCTGACCTGTAGCTTCTGTGCTATCTTCTGAAGTAAATTCTTCTGGGGGGAGCGGCGGCTTTCCATGTAGTTGGGATTGGGCCTGGGCCCTGAACACTATCTATCTAAGTTTAAAAAGTCTGATGTCCAAGATGTCAACTGAAAATTAAAAAAGAAGAAATAGATCATATGCTATAAAAAATGTTCAAACTGTAAAAATGGTAGACCTCTATGACTGCACTGGAAAACAGTAATCATTGGTTGCTAGATTAATTTGACTCAAATATGCCCTAAATATGAATACACATATACATGTGAATATGTATGGAAGTACAGATATTAATATCAATACAAATAAGAACATGAATATTAGTGTAAATATAATTGAAAATATAAACATGAATAACAATTTGAGTGTGAATATGAATATGCATGTCAATGTAAATATGAATCTAAATACACATATGAATCTAAACATATATGTGAACATAAATATGAATATAAATATGAAAATTACTGTGAATATCAATATAAGTAAATATATGTTAAAGTGAATAAATAAATACAAATATCATTATATAAAATAAAAATATTTCATGATATGATCGCTGAGGACAAATGGGTGCATAAGCAAATGTGGTGAAGAAAGCTGATGGTGCCCAGCTATCAAAAGAGATAGTGTCTGGGGATTTAAAAGCTTGAAGGTAAACACGTGGCCATCTAGCTCACAAGCAACAAAGCCAACATGGAAGAAGCACACCAGCCTGTGCGATCACGAGGTGTCGAAGGGATCAGGTATAAGGCATCATCAGGGGAAAAAAATCATACCATAGTGAATGAAGGGGGAAGTGCAGAGTGGAGACCCAAAGCCCATTTGTCGGCCACTGGAGATCCCCTTGCAGAGGGGTCTAGGGGAGGAGATGAGTCC